>NC_139032.1:38693719-39244372 GCF_964662115.1 Mustela nivalis | reverse complement strand
GTGGGCCAAGCCTCCCGATCATCTCTGCCATCATGGGGGTAATGAGGGCTGTGGGGTCGGGAGTCTGCGGTCACTGCCTCACACCTGCCCCTCCCCGATGTGGAGCCACAGCGGTCAGTCCCAGGCCCAGACAGCGGGGACAGATCGGGGCAACACCACCGTTTCTCAAGGCCTCGACAGTGGCACACTCTCTTGGGAACTGAGCCCAGGTCCGATGAAAAAAAAGCAGGGGCAAGAAGATGCATCCCAGGGAGAGGAGTTTATGAGCTTTCATTCTGCTGTAAACAAGAGCGAAGAACAAATCTCTGGTTTGCAGCCCTTTGTGTGGAGACTGAAGCACACCAATAAAAAAAGGAGGCTGAAAAGAAGAAAACAAAATGAAATTGTGCCAGTGCTTTTTCGGTTTTGTTATAAACCGAAAGGCATGAGCCCTTCCCAACCCCCTTCAAAATACCTTTCGTATCTGTAAAATGACATTTCTAGCGAATCATAAAAACACTAATTTACCTTTAGAAACTTGACATGTATAATACCTACATAATTAAATCCCCTCTCTGAGCATTTAGTTTTCTTCATTTTAAATTTCTATTTATTAAAAAAGAACTCATCATAGATGTCTCTTATCAAAAGCATTCATTAGCAGGTCACAGCCATTAATTACATTTAACCATGAAGCTGGAAGAATTGGAACATGATCTTCAGCGGGTTAGTTTCCGTGACTTCAAGTCTCCCATCCTAATGGAGATTTGGCGGGAGTCCACCCACTCCCCATAGAGCTTCTCTCCAGTACCTTTCACTCCGGAGGGGATTCTCCGATGAACCCCTCTAACAGCTGAGTGTTTATATTGGCTTCTCCCCTGATGTCAGAGTCGTTAATTGCATGTGGGTTTCTGCTTGATTACTAATCCCAAATCTGCTCACTCGAACTGGGAGGGGCTTTGTCCTCTTCCCCACCCTTTACTAATCCCCTTTCACTCCAGTGCGTTTTTTCTGCTCTTTAAGTACTTGGTTAGCACATGATTCCCTTCCCACTGATTTCCTTGTGATGCTTAAAGTTTTAAGAAAAGGTCAGAGGCGGTAATTTGGAATAGAAGTCAGAGAAACTAGGGAGCTTTTGTTTGCATTGTAGAGATTTAGGTTTTTGTTTTTTTTTTCTCCTTTGATTTATATCTTTAGAAAATAAATGAGATTATTTACACTTAGTGACACAGGGCTAGACAAGTACTTTATCTGCTTTTGATTACCTTTGGTCTTGAAAACAGATGCTGCCATTCTTATAATTTCTATGGAGAATAATTGTAGTAGAAAAGTCATCAGATACAATTCCATCAAATCACATGGCAGTGCCTTCCCTGGTGCCTCTGGTGTTGACAACTGAGTACTCCAACTCCCTTTCCTCTTTGGGGTAGGGTCCGTCTCGGTGGCAGAGCATCCCAGGGACACTGCTACTTCTGTTGGTTAGGAGGTAACCACTTAATATCTTCTTCTCTCTGGCTTTCTCTGTAAGCAGTCTTAATCCAAGGACGCTAATTTTAAATTTTAAAAGTGTGGGAATTTTAGTGGCTTCATACAAACATTAGTCAATATCTCACGTTCATATGCTCTTGGGGTACATTTAAGGGTGAAAAATAAGGTCTGAAAATGATATTCAGATAGTCTTTTTGGCTATTTGAATTTTTTAGTCCAACTTCTTCCTGGATCAAAGTAGATGATCATTTTTCTCTCTAATAAAGGTGGTAGTCATGTACCCTTGGTTTCTTAATTTTGACAAAGGAACTGAGGTCATGTATGGTGCCTTTAGGAGAACAGAGTGATGAATATTTGGAAACTCTGTATTATCTGTGTAACTTTTCTGTATATCTAAAATTATTATAAAAATACAATGTTTATTTTAAAAAGCTATTTTAAAAACTAGGTAATCTATTCATATATATTCACATATATATTCATGTGGGCAGAGATAAGTATACCACAGTGTGTCACATTATGTTGAAAGAAAAAAAAAATGAAGCTTTGCCCATTATACCTGCTTGTTATGTAATTCCTGCAGTGACCTCAGGGTACCCTGTGTGCAGTGTGGTACACGATAAGCACAATGCGAGGGCATCAGTATCAAATCACATAATATTAATTAAAATTAAATGTAAGAATAAATATAAAATGATGTCGTGGTCTTTTCTTTCTGGACCCCTTTAGGTGATTGTGAGACTCCCATTCTGGAGATCATTACTAAGGGAGACCATCTCATCCAGTCACATGGAATTCATCTATGGACTGCTGAATCCCAAGTTAGGAGCTCTAATAACACTCGCTCCCCAGAGGTCCTGACGTACATATCTAACTGCCTACTTGCTAAATCCACTTTGGTGCCCAGGAGATTCATCAGACACTTATAAAATGTGTTCCTCTATCTTTCCCATCTCAGTAAGTGGAATCATTGTTCATCCTATTGCTTTGGGGGGAAAAAAAACCCTACACACAGAAGTCATTTTGTTTTGTTTTGTTTTGTTTTTCTTCTCTGTTTCATGCAAACTATTCATTAGTTGAACTAACAGAGTCTAACTTGAAGCCATCATTAGCTCTTTCCTGCCCTGTGGCAACTAATTTATCTCCTTACCTTCCATGCTTAACCACACAGGAGTGTATTCTCCATATAAGATGTTATTCTACACTTAGCAGCCTGAGAGATCTTTTATTGCTAATACCTGATGACCACTGCTCTCAATAAAACCCGTCAGTGGCTTCTAAACACACATAGAATAAAACCCAAATGCTTACAGAAGTCTATGTGATCTGGCCCCTCCTATCTCTGACAACCTCTTTCCATCCTCCCTGTTAACGTCTTTGTTCAATTGCAATCTTATTGCCTGCTCTGCCATGGCCCCAGGTGTATGTATGACTTTCTGTGTCACTTCATTCAGGTCTCTGTTCCAATGTTACTTCTTCAGAGAGGCCTTGCCTGACAATCCCGCATGCTAGTTCCTAACCTCATGGTTCATCACTTCCTTTTAAGGACTTAGTCTTCGTAGTACCAAACACTTCCTGTAATTTTTATTACATAGTATATTTTCATTGTTTCTCTCACTCATCAGAGAGACATTTTTTGTCTTTCTTTTTCAATATTGACCCGAGAGATCTTTAGAGAACCATGTACCATATAGTTTTTTTTTTTTTTTAAGCGAAGAAGGGCTAGACATCTGATTTATTTTACTCCCAGCCTAGTGATTAATCCGTATTCCCATTTAAAGGAATAGATATAACTTATCTCCAGTAATATTTTCTTATTTCTTCCAGGAAATAAGTAGGTATTTATTACTTACTATTTTAAAAGATTTTATTTATTTGAGAGAGAGAGAGCACAAGTGGGGAGGAAAGGGAGAAGCAGGCTCCCTGCTGAGCAGGGATCCAGGCAACTCGGGCTCTATCCCGGGACCCTGGGATCATGACCTGAGCTGAAGGCAGACATTTACCTGACTGGGCCACCAGGCTCCCCTTTATCTCTTACTATTAATATACATCTATTACTTCCTAAACGTGTTACATACACTATTATATGTTATACATTACATACATTATATGTTGTAGATTAAATTTTATACAGACAAATCATTCTTTAAAAATATTAAACTATTACTTTTATTCCTGTTTTGCAGATGAAGACAGAGAGACTTCTGGAGATTAAAAGTTCTTTAAAAATCATTTAGTGTGTAAGTGGCATTTTTAGGTTCTGAAGACAACTTAGTTTGGTTCAAAAACTAAATGTTTGTGCTTTGCAAGTACTGCTGACATTCTAAAAAAAGAAGGCTGGAGAATGGAAAAAGCACTGCACTTTGAGTCATAAAATATACCAGTAAAAATACACTCGTAAAAAAGTGCCACTTCCCTGAGTCTCCATCCCTCATCTGTAAGTTATATGTAATAAAATGTACTGTTGAGGTAAATAAACTCAGATAAAACTAACCAGCAGAATGCATGCGATCGATCAATTCTAGTTTAACTAGTAAATGAATCAATGGTAGAAATCGTAAAGTAGTTGAAAAATGCTGAAATTAATATCTTATTCATGATTATCTTAGTAGACTAGAATGCACTTTACAGTGTCTTCATTATTACTAAATATTCAATCAATGTTACAAGTAGTGCTGTGGAATAAGAATTCCAGGCACTGGGGCACCTGGGTGGCTCAGTGTTAGGTTAAAGCCTCTGCCTTCGGCTCAGGTCATGATCTCAGGGTCCGGGGATTGGGTCTCGCATTGGGCTCTTGGCTCGGCAGAGAGCCTACTTCCTCCTCTCTCTCTCTGCCTGCCTCTCTGCCTACTTGTGATCTCTGTCTGTCAAATAAATAAATAAAATCTAAAAAAAAAAAAAAAAAAAAAAAGAATTCCAGGCACTGAAGAAAGGAAAAGCTGAAATGGCAGTGTCATTAATTGTGAAAACCTGCAAGTAGATGACGAGAAGTACATTTTACTGCATACACGAATGTCATTCTCAACATCGTGGAGTGGTTAAAATGCCATCATCCAGCAAAGCATAGGTCAGAAATGAATGTTAAAATACACGGGGGATACTCCTTGACCCACTACAGAAATTATTGCTAAGACTTCTTTAATGGAAATTACATTTTATACAGTAATTTTTAAAGAACTGGGCTGATCAGAAATGCACATGTTAGCAGCATAAGAAAACTTGCCAGGAGTCACCGTTGGTGTGTATGCCATACCATCACAGCGGATGTGAAAATCGCATCTCAGGAAAAAGGATTAGTTCTTAACTTCCTGTTTTTTCCTTTCAAGTCTTATGAATGTCATTTATAAAAGAAGTTATCAGAAATCTAAATGATAATGACCAGGAATTGAGGTTAAATTGAGGAGAAAAAAGTTTTAGGAGCATCTTAATTTTCTCATAAAATTGTTAATGAATATTAATATCTTTCATGATCATTTGTGGCAAATGATACTGAGTATATTCATTGTCCAATTGGATTATATGTTATTAAACTGTGTGCTTACTTGTACTAAGCTTAGATTAATGGTTAGAATTCCAAAGGCATTAAGGCAACTAACTCCAAGTCATCTGTTAGGTCAGTCATGTGCTTTCACCTCATGGAGAAGCTTAAATTCAGTGAAAGCAAAGGGAAAGAATGTTAGGCCTGTGTTTTTGTGTCATTAAACAGTTTCTGTCAAACATAACATTTCTATTTTAGGGCAGAATATTAAAAATTGAGGTCTCAGCTAAAGTGGTCTTTGGTAAAACCTGCCATTAGTTTCTTATTTGCATTTTCAGATCTTTACACAATATTGCAAATACTGGCATAAGACAGTTAACAATAATTTGGTTTCACTAGAAAGAATTTCTAGTGAAAGAATTTTACTACATGTTTTAAAACATGTGAAAACATGAAGAAATTTGAGTTTGAGAAAGAATCATGTTTTAAAACATGTAAAAACATGAGAGAATTTCACTACATGTTTTAAAACATGTAAAGTATTTCTTTTGCTGATGGCTTATATTCTTCTTGTTTCAGCCAATGATATTGTAAGCTTTCCCTATGGAAAGATTTCTTAATACATGTGTGTTAGGCATCAAAGTCAAAACAATGAGAAATACTTATGTTGGACTTGAATTAAGTAGTGCATTTGTTTTTTAGTTAAAATTATTGTGTTTATTTCCAAAGATTATGTTTGCCCTATAATATTAGTAAAATATGAAGTTTCTCTTATCGTGACATTTCTAAACCTATCTCTGTAGTCATCATCATAGACATATTCCTCTTATTTAGCATCTACCGTGTGCAAGAGGCTGAACCAGGGCTGATGCTTTGAAAATGATGGGTAATATGGCTGTTATACCCCAAATGCTTATAAAATAGTTAAAAGTGCATACAGAGATTATGTGTGTTTATGTGTGTGTGTGTGTGTGTGTGTGTGTGTGTGTATACATGTATATATAGAGAGAGACAGAATGAGAGAGCAAGAATGAGTGAGAAAGAGTGCACATATTGGCTCTTTACTTTTTAACCATATATTTATTTTTTCTTTTCCAAAGATTTTATTTAACAGACAGAGATCACAAGTAGGCAGAGAGGCAGGCAGAGAGAGAGGGGGAAGAAGGCTCCCTGCCGAGAAGAGAACCCGATGCGGGGCTTGATCCCAGGACCCTGGGATCATGACCAAAGGCAGAGGCTTTAATCCACTGAGCCATCCATATTTTGAAATGATGTAGGGAAGAGCAAAATATCAAGTTTGCATAATCTGTATCAATAATGTTGACACTGTTTCTGCTTTAACTTCTATTACAGTATTCATAATATAAAGGGATAGTGATAAATTTTAGTAGTAAAAAGAGATTTAAGAAGGCACATAGTGAAAAAGATGTCAATGTATGAATAATGAATAGTAAACAATATTTTTCTTGCTCATTACTTCAAAAATGTAACATATATGTTATAATTTTAATTTATATATAAGTTCTATTTATAAGTTACACGTATAGATGTCTATCATATAATAGCTATATATCATGTGTAGTAAATAAATTGTAAGCAAATATAGTATGTAATAAAATGTATGTGTGTGTTTGTGTGTTTGTATGTATATATATATATATATATATATATATATATATATATAAAATTTGTGGAAGTGACTGCTCTGGAAATTAGTCTCTGTGTTTAATTTGATGCACATGTAAAATGGACATTGGGGATTTTTCTGAGATACACCTTACATGACAGAGTCCTATAACATCTGTGGCACACCAGTCTGGCTTTGTGGTTGGGGATGAGGCCAGAAGCTGGTTGTTGACATTTCTTCTTTCTCTTCTTTAAACATGATAACTTGTGCAATATATTTTTCTAACTCTAGTCACAAATCTCACCCAATAGCTTATCAATTTCCTCTTCATGCGATGTGTGAAATGGATGCTCCTTACCACATTGGTTCTTCTTGAAGTGAGAGAACTTATATTCCTTCCATTTGTGAGTCTTTCAACTTCAACATAATGGCTTCAAAGATCACCATGGTTTGCATCAATATAGTAAATATGAAAGGAATATGGAGTATCACATAGGAATTTTTTTTTTTTTTTACTAGCTAGAACTGAAAGGAGCTTTCATCACTTCCTACAAAATTCCATTGGCTAGAAATTATTCATCATTAGTCAGTGGTCCACACGACTACAAGGGAGGTTGGAGAATGTAGATGAGCTATATGCTAAGGAGAAAGAGGAAATACACATAACCAGTAGTCTCTATTCCACTGACCAACCATTAAGTACTTTTAAGGACCCAAAAAAGCCAGCATAAAAATTATAAATATAAATTTATTAATGTTGCAGATGGAAGATTCATATTTTTGAGATGTAGATTTCATTAATGATTCATTATTTCACTTGATTTAGTTTTCTTGGACCTGACCTATGTTCACACCACTCATTAGAAGTCCTCTGACAGGATTTCTAAATAGATGGATATAGCTCATGGGTAAAACTCTTCATATCCTGGCCAATGTCTCAAACATAAAAGAAAAGTAGGAACTACCCCTCTTTCTCAATGAGGGTACATCTAGCTGAGAGAATGACGATCCCCAAAGTATGTTGAAATAACTGAGACTTACTATATAAGACATGGAAATTTGACCAACAGTAAGATCATTATGACTTGATGCATGATCAGTGTTATTTTTCAGGGCAGAGTCTTGAAGAAAATCGTATTGAGGATTGGGGATTGAGTGGGATTGAATGAAGTGCTGCTCTGGCGCCAAGATAACATTCTGTGCTTATACTGCTGTTGCTTGGATAGAATGGATATCACATGCTTGTAATATCATTAAACTTTTGGCAGCACACTACCTAACTGCTTCTGTGATAACTGTTCCACTGAGAAAGAAGCCCAGGAGGAGGTGAGGAACTCAGTGACCCAGGAGATAAATAGATGTGGAGAAAAAAATGTGACATTCAAACCCTGGCCTAGTCTGTACAGCAGGGGGCAATTCTATGGGCTAGAGAAGCCAGGGACATTTTCAACTGAGAAATCAATTATCATTCTCTTAGTAATCCTCTACCAAACGGGAAGCCTAGAGATGGATGAGACTTCTCAGGGGTGGCAAAATCACTTTCCTGTTTCACAACACATCTGGTCCCCATTCACAGATAATGCAGTGACAAGCATTAAAAGAAGTACAAAAGGTCTGTTTTCTTTGAAACATTGACTAGACTGCTGCACTGATTTTTAGAAGTATCTTCACTAATGCAGTAAAATGAGTCCTACCAGAAATTAAATACTGCTAACCAAAGGAGGTGTCCCGAGTCTTGGATTCAACTCCCCTTCTTATTACCTTCTTGAAGGACATTGGTAATTTTTTTTTTTTCTTAACAGATCTTTTATAGAAACTGCCTCTTCTGCTAAAGGACATGAGATGATTCTGAGACCAGAAAAAACGATTAGCTTTGGGAAGTGTCAGGGAAATACTCAGAGAGTAAGAAATTTGGAAGAAATTACTTATAAAATGGAAATGGTATATACCAGAGCAGGTAATGTGAGGACTTTGGAAGGAGAAGTTCACTGCCTTTAGGGACAGGTTGTTTACTGCCTGTCAGCCAAAAGACAGCTCTCCTTCAGGGGGGAAAAAATTCTTTGAAATCCTGTAAGAGGTTAAAGATTTTTTAAAAAATCATTCCCTTAGAAGTTAAACTTAAACTTTGAAATATGCAGATGCAGAAGTAAGGCAGTGGAAAGGTTTTACCATAATTAGTGTCAAATTTACTAAGAAAATAGGACGAAATCCATATGCAGTCATGAATTGAGGAAGATCAAATTAGCTTATTTTCATTTCAAATATTTTTTTAAATTGAATTAATATTATAATTTTCCTATTTATAGAATGGGAAAATGAAACATTAAAAACTTAAAATTAGGGAATTCAGAGATATAAATTAAAAGCATTGTCAACATCAAGGGATTTGTGTTGCATATGTGATTACTGATATTGTTTTTTATAAGTAGTTTTTTTTTAAAGATTTTTATTTATTTATTTGACAGACAGAGATCACAAGTAGGCAGAGAGAGAGGAGGAGAAAGCAGGCTCCCCGCTGAGCAGAGAGCCCAACACGGGGCTTGATCCCAAGACCTGGGATCATGACCTGAGCCAAAGGGAGAGGCCTTGACCCACTGAGCCACTCAGGTGCCCCTTTTATAAGTAGTTTTGATATGTTTTGAAGGATTATCATGCCTCCCTTTTTCCCTTTACACACACACACACACACAGACACAGACACATAGACACATAGATACATATATTCCTTAAACTGAAACTTGTCTGAGGAGATTTTGGTAAATTAAATCATATTTAGATAAGAAGACAGATTTGTTTTTCTTTTGTTTTGTTTTGTTTTATTTTTTTAACTATAAGAAGCTTTTAAAAAAAGTTTGAAGAAACAGCTAACATTTGGTGAATACTCACATTAAAGATACCCCCTTAATTTTTAGATAACCTTTGAGATGTGAGACAATGGTGGAGGATTCCCGTACCTTTTTTACTTTTTCCCCAGAACCAAAATTCACTCTCTTTTCCCTCCACACTCCCTCTGATAATCCATGGGAGAGGCTGGGCCTCAGAAGTTATACCACAACAAGGAAGCTGTCAGGTCTGAAGTCTGAAGTCCTGGGAGCCAGGTAGAGGGGGCAGAGGAAGGGTGTGCAGAGTTCTGTAAAGTGACATTGGAAGACCAGGACTGAGTCAGGAGGCTGTCCCACGGATCTTTCTGTACCCTGGAGAAGGCACTCTCGATTGTTGCCACCCCATGGACTCTGTATCGCTGAGAAACACCCCTTAAATTTAAATTGATCAGATAGTTAAAAATGAGTTCTGTCTAAAACTGAGTGAACTTTGTCGGTTAAAACTTATATTTGGAAGCGCTCAACCACCCTGTCCTTATAAATTAGGGTCACAGCAGAGTTACAATTGCTATCTCTAATGTAAAAGAATTTTCTGCACTTGATTATTCTCCTGGAATGTTTGCTGTGAGGGTGGACGGGCGTCGGGAACAGTAGTCTTCAGGCAGAAATGCACACCAGAGATGAAAGTAGAAGAAAAAAATATGTTGATTTTCTTATGGGTCACACTGAGAAAGTGAGGCAGATTGTAGTATACTACCCATTGTGAATGGCATGCCTGTTTATTCCACATATTGCTTCCAGTATCTAGAAATTTCTGAGATTTACAAAAAGGTTTTGTTAATGTCAACAGTGACTTCTTACCTTTTAAGAACATTGTAAACATTCCTGGGTAGGGTTCTAAGAAAAGTGCTTATACAGACTTTATAGGGATGGGTCTTTTGTTTTTTATTAGGAAATGACCTCTTAGCACTGCTTAATTCATATTCTATATCTTTCAAGGACTCATTAATTGCCATTTTTCAGTTTTTATATTTGTCTTTTGTTGTTCCATAATGTAACTCTTTGTCTGGGCTGTTCATGGTAAACACATTCCTCACTTAACCATTCATTATCCACCCTTTCATTTCTGTGGACATCAGTAAGGGAAAGGCACTCACACTCCAAGAGTACTTACAATATTGGGGGCACATTTGTAACCCATTTTACATATAATCCTCACACCAACTCTATAAGATACATATCCTTACCCGTAGAGGTTCATAAGACTGAAATGATTTGCCGAAGTTTGTACACCAGTAAATAAGCAATCTGGGATTGAATGTGTTTTCTTAGTCTCATTTTCAGTGAGATTTCCATAACATTACAGCTGATTGTAGTTGTGTTATTCTATAGTTTGAAATAAACAGGACAGTTGTGGCAGGCTTTGGGGATCAATGGAGCACAGACGGAATTTTAAAAAACGGTCGAAGGAACTGATAAATTGGTTGATAGAAGACATGTTTTTCATTTATGAGCTCTTGAGACTATAAAAGGTTATAGTCTTACAACCTTTTAATATCAAACTCCTTGTCTAACTGTGGTGCAATGTTTTGGGGCTATTTGAGTCTCCTTTCTATCAGTGGTCATTATTAAATGTTTTCCTATATTTGGAAATGAGCTTTACCACCGGATTGTTATCCTATGCAAAGCTACAAGTAGGTCAGTAAAAATAGAGCTCTGTATTTCTGAAGTGCTCAGTGATTTTCCCCCAGCATGCATGAGAGGTTTAAACGAACAAAATAGGAACTTGATGAGAAGGAAAATTAAGCCCAGATACTAATCAGTAGGAAAGATCAAATGGAAGCAAACAGAAGTTTTCCTTTGAATAGATGAAGCATAGTAGTCCAGTTACAAAATAACTCGTGTTTTCTATTCATTTAAGTATATATTAAATATTCTGATTATTATTTTGATCCCTGAATTAGAAAAAGGTTCTTAAAATATTAGGCACTGCTGTCACTGCAGTTTATTATTATTATTATTTATTTTTAAAACATAATGCGGTAAACTACATCCTTTTACTTGGCTATTAGATTAAGAAATTTAGCCTAAAATTGGCCAAAGCAATTAAATTGTTTTATTCAGCTAGAAATTTTCCACATTAAAACTATTCTTTCAAAATAAAAGTGGAAAACACATAGCAACCTGAACAAAGAGCAAAAGGAAAAGCGTTAAGTACCCCCCACCACTGCACCTCTATCCCCACCTTCAGAAGATTCGCTTGTAAGAAATTTAAAAAAAACTGATTTATATTGTGATTTTTGTTAAGCATTCTTAGCCTTTAAAGTGGTCTATTATTTTTTCAAGTATTTGTTTATTCTTCATTCTTTTAAATGTTTTTTATGTTCAGTTAGTCAACATTAGTTTTTTTTTTTTAAGATTTTTATTTGTTTATTTGACATTATTATTGAATGCCTAAAGTGACATGCCGCTCATGGCTCATTATTAAAGATTTTCTTCTTTGTTGGGCTTTGTTAACCTGAAATCTGCTTCTGTATAATTCCTAAAATTTGCTTCACTCTGGATGTCACAGCCAGTGTTTGAATTTTACTAAATTTTTTTTTTTAAAACTTGAATAAAAATTAAATACCATACAAAGTAAGGTACAAATTCAGAAGGCATAATTATTTTAGGAATGAAGAATAAAGACAATTATCATGTGGTTTCATTCTTATGTGAAACATATGGAATAGTATGGAGGACCACAGGGGAAGGGAGGAAAACCTGAATAGGAAGAAATCAGAGAGCGGGACACATTCTGGACTCAGGGAAACACACTGAGGGTTACTAAAAGGAGGGGGATGGAGGGATGGGGTAGCCAGGTGACAGGTATTAAGGAGGGCACCGTTGTGATGAGCACTGGGTGTTATATGCAACTAATGAGTCATTAAACACTACATCAAAAACTAATGTTGGTTGGGGCGCCTGGGTGGCTCAGTGGGTTAAAACCTCTGCTTTCGGCTCAGGTCATGATCCCAGGACCCTGGGATCGAGCCCCACATTGGGCTTTCTTCTCAGCAGGGAGCCTGCTTTCCTTCCTCTCTCTGCCTGCCTCTTTGTCTACTTGTGATCTCTGTCTGTCAAATAAATAAATAAAATCTTAAAAAAAAAAAAAAAGAGTCTAGGGGTTACCCTGTGGCAGGGGTTACCCTGCAGCAGAGGTGGAAAACGAGCAGGTTCTGTACTTGTGGTTCTTGGTCTGTCCCGGCCGGCCTAAGATCTTGGAAGCCACAAGGTCAGGATGTTGAGACCCAGGCTTTGAATATTTAGTTTATATATCATTGTCCTTGCCTCCAGCTCAGGTCTCTATCACTTGAGTTCAAGGACATGGGACTCTGCCTCAGGGTGTTCCTTACACTACTGTTGTCTAGCGCCTACCTAACAGTTCCATGATACACATTGTGGTGAAAGCATCTAGCACTCTCCCACTCTTGTTACCATTCACCCCCAGGCATGGGGTGTATAGTAAGCAGCCCCCTTGTAGATAAGTAGTCCCATGTGATGAGTTTTGCCTATGGATCACGTATGACAGTGAAGTCTATCACTTCCAAGCTGAAGGATTTAATTACTGGCACGATTCTTACAGCGTTCTCGCTTGTGCCTGACAGATCTGAAGGAGGCTCCATACTGAACTGAACGGCAGGGCTACAACATCCAGGCAGTCTAAATTACAGGGCATACTTGGAATTCAAAGTAGTACTGCAAGCGTGAGAAACAAACTCTTTTCATGTTAGGAGACCGAGCTGGACTTTTTTTGCACAGTATCTGGTTAACCTTACCTTGACTAATAATACACCTTTACGTTAAGAGATATGTTTGAATTTACTTCTGATCTGGCATCCATGCTAACAACACAACAGTCTTGTTAAATTATCTCAAAAGCTGGGTGGCTGAGTGGCTCAGTTGGTTAAGTGTCTGCCTCGGGCTCGGGGCATGAGCCCAGCGTCCTGGAATCGAGCCCCACATCGGGCTCCCTGCTCAGCAGGAAGTCTGCTTCTCCCTCTCCCTCTTCCTGCTGCTTTGCCTGCTTCTGTACTCTTTCTATCTGACAAATAAATAAATAAATACAATCTTTAAAAAAAAAAATTGTCTTAAAAGCCATGGAAGAAAGATTTGTTCATTCAAATTTCCTAGATAAGTAAGTCTCAGAGAGGTTATAAATAACTATCAAAAGGTAGTCCAGAAAAAAAATTGGAATTTGAACTTAGGGAAGAGTTGCCAGATACAACACAGGACTCCCAAATAAATTTGAATTTCAAATAAACAATGATTTTTTCATTGTAAATATGTTGCATAGGGCATACTTAACCAAAAAAAATGCTGCTTATTGACACATAATATGTAAAATATAATATAAATATTATTTATAAAATCCCAAACAAATTCGCTATTTACCCAGAAATCCTATAACCTTATTTTTTGAATCTGGCATCCCTAACATAGAGTTTTCAAGGCACACACTGTGTCTACGATTCCATAGTCACAGTAAACACTATATCATGAAGAGCAGTGTAATTTTTTTTCACATTAAAATGCAAAAAAAAAAATGGTTATTATTGTTCCAGACTATTCTCAAACAAAAACTGTGGATGACTTGATTTGAATAAAACTGATAAACTCCTTGCCCCTCAACTGAAATGCAAAGACCCAGCTGCCACCCCTTGGCCTAAGCTGCCATGTGATAGTAGAACTAGACTGACCACAGGGCCCTTTTCCCTGCCAGCATTCACCTCAATGGAGGACTTTCACCAAAGACCCAGCTGCCACCCCTTGGCCTAAGCTGCCATTTGATAGTATAACTTGACTGACCACAGGGCCCTTTTCCCTGCCAGCATTCACCTCAATGGAGGACTTTCACCAATTCACCACTTTCATTGGCTGTGGATGCTGCCTTGGATCAACTTGTTAAAAATTTAACATAATCCTTCTATGGGTCCCAAATCTTTGGTTCTCTGAGGTGGAGCAAGATTTGAGCTATTTGTAAGTTCCATAGCCTAATCAATTCCCCAGCTTTCTAGAAGTTGGAAGAAAAACCAGATTTAGATCATGGTATTCTTTGTTTCCTAATACAAAGTATTTGGAATATGTAATTAGAGAAATTCAGACAGCAATGTTTCTGATTTGTCAGTACTTGTTGCTGGATTTTTCATATGACTTTACAGTGAGACTGTGCTTTCAGGCAGAAATAGTTTACATACCTTTCTTCTTTTTTCATTGTAACTCATATGATCCTGGAAAACACCCAATGTTTTGAGACTGAGATCCAGTCTCTGAGTAGCTAAGTATCTCAATGTCTGGCCAAATAATCATGTCTTTGTTGAAGGAAAGTAACAGAAGCAGCTTTCTCTGTCTTCCTTTCTCATTTCGGCTAATATTTAGTAACTCTGTCTATGGGTCTGGCACTGGGTAATGGAATGGCGCAATAAGGAATGAGGTGTGCCTCCTATTCCCAAGGAGCTCAAATCATTATAAAATGGCACAAATTATTAATTGCTAAAATGGAGATAAATGACCAAAGAAATGGAAATACAGAGAATGGAGTGATTACTTTTGGTTAATGATCTAGGATCACTATTTTCTTCAACAAATTATTGATCACCTACGTGCCAGGCACTGTGAATACAAAGGGAATTCTGACTGTACATTGCAAAAGTGGCCCTGTTCTCAAGAAGTTTGTATTCTAGTAAAAGAACGAGTGCAAATACATAAACACATGCGCACACGCACACACATTCTAGAGAGAGAGAGAACAAGTAAAAAATGAGTCCCAAACCCTGCATTTCAACAAACAGAGGCAAGAATTAGAAATGCAAATTGTGAAAGGCAGTATGAAGGAACAGATACAGGGATGGGAAAGTAACTCACAGTGGAGAGTTCGGAAACCTATTTCATTTTTAATGAGGAGATCAGGAAGGTTTTTTTTGAGGAGGTGGCATTTAATATGAAACTCTTAAAATGCTGCTTACACTGAATTTCAAATTATATCTTTCATATACCATCTGTAACATAGGTAATTAATTTCATTTTTCTGCTTTTAATACAGAAAGAAGAAACACTTGAATTTACTTGACCCAACTTCACTAGCTCACAGAATGGGATTTATGTGGTTACCTACATAACAGCTGCTACATACCAGCAGAGTTGCTGTTAGTTACTAAAACACTGAAACACTTCTCCACCGATGGGCAAATAGTTCCCAGAGCCCATCCCACTCAAGCTCCTTTCTTAAGACCCTGTGTACCTTCTCACCATCTTACAAGTACTGGATTAAAGCCAGGAGCTATAGGACTCTCTTACTTATATCTGTCCGCTGATCAGTGAAGCTCTCTTACTGTTATTAAACATTTTGAACCATTACTCTTGATCTTATCTAATCATTACAAAAAATGATTGATCTATATGGGATACTATGGCTGACCCATTCACAGAAGGCCCCTGGAATAATCAAAGAACCACAGATACTGGTTATATAATCATATAATCAGACAGAAGGCAGAAATTGCAAATTCACAATTAATTTCCTCTAAAACTCATAACAGGATTTTACATTCATTACTTTACCTTTGAGTAGTTTAATTCCTTTTGCTCCTTTGTTCTAAAAAAGTCCGTACTTTCTGTACTTTCTTCACTAATTTGCCAGCATGTGTTTTCATATAATGTTTTATATTTCCCTTAAGTAAATGACATTTATAATGAAAACAAATTTGATAGGAAGAAAATTCAGAAAGCAACATTTGTGATTTGTTAGTGACTTGCTGCCACAATTTTCATATGCTTTTTAGACTAAAACTGTACCTTCAGATGGTAATGATTTGTAAAAGATACAGTATGTTATTGAAGGAATAGTTTTCATTTAATCTTTATTTATTTCTCTAGTCCCTCACATTTGAATAAAGGTTTGAAGGGATTCCATTTGATTTACTGCAAGAGAGCAAAGTATCATAACGAAGTTTAGGGAAGCTGTATTATGTAAGGGAATGAGACAGGTGGGCATGTGTAGGGATATATTGGGGGAGTTGTCTAGGCAGTAATGGCTACCTTAGAAGTGCTCTCTGGTGGAAAACAAAGAACGTGGCAAGTCCCACAGGGGTTGGTAACATGGTATACTCAAGGAGGTAGGACTTGGATCACAGACTCCTAATATTTCTATACCCAATATGTGACAATACGTGGAAAGCTACATCATTTTGGGTAGTCATTCTGAGCTAAGTAAATGAGGATGCTAGCAATGATATGTATTTAGTGTGTGTGTGTGTAAATATGTGTGATTTATTTTATATATATACATGTATGTATGTGTATGTGTGTATACATACATATACATAGAGAGAGAGAGAGAGAGAGAGAAATTTAAATAATAAACTGACACACCTAGAGAGGAAAGAAACCCGACTAGAAGATCAAGATGGAGAAACTAAGATTGCACATGCTTATATATGTATATCCAAGATTTCTAAAGAGTTGACCACATTATAGAGCGATTGATAAATATTGCTGTTTCCTATTAAGACCCTCAAATGATTCCTCCTCACACGTGGTTCTAATCACTTCTTCATGCTACAATATTGGCACTGCCTCGTCTTGCCCATTTCTCTGTCCCACCTGATTGCACGCTAAGTCTAGCCACATCTGTGGCCTCTTCTTTCTCCTCTCATTTTCCATCAATGGTTTAGTTGTTGACTTTCTTGGGGCTTTTTTACTTGAAGTTTGCGTTGTTTAGACGCTCTGGTCCAGAGTTTTGACAGTTGCCCTGAATTAGGACTCAATTCTAATCTAAAATGCCAGATTCTCTCAATCATGTGAATGTATTTCATTTTCTTCCTAACATCCTCTTTACTGAAATTATTTCTCTCAGGTATTCCTTCATTTGTTTGTTTCATCTTTCTACTTCCCAGGTTCACAAGAATGGATGTTGCAAGACAATGCTCTTTGCCTGTCATTTTCACTGCTGCATTCCCAGTACCTAGAACCCAGCAATTTCTGAACTGTACTGGGCATTTATAATAATCCACATAGAATAAATGAGTGAGTGAGTGTGTGAATTCTGCGTTTGTAAGCAAAAGAAGGGAAAGGGGGATATGATAAGTTACAGACATTTTACTGTCCAATAAGAAAAAGTTTTCCTGATAAAGGATGAAAATTTTTCTGTTAAAAATAATGAAGATATTTCTCTGATGGGGTTTCATACTGGGCAAAGACATTGTATCTTACAATGTTTTCAACAATATCCTGGAAGCATTCCTTTTTCTTTTCTTTTTTTTTTTTAAGATTTTGTTTATTTATTTGAGAGTGGAAGAGAGAGCGAGAGCGAGAGCGAGCACAGGAGCAGGGGGTAGGAGAAACTGATTTCCCATTTGGCAGGCAGTCCAACCCTGGTGAGACAGGTGGCAAAGACAGATTCCAGGATCCTAGGATTATGACCTGAATTGAAGGCAGACACTTAAAACAACTGAGCTGCCCAGGCACCCCTCCTGGAGGCATTCCTAAAAAGTTGGTTTCTTAAATAGTTATCGAGCCAAGGCTTGAGCTAATCAGATACAGGCAATGAAGCAGGAATTTTTTTCCCCCTTATTGTAGGTACAGCATTTAAAGTTCAGCCACAGAAACAGATTAAGTCTCTTAGTAATTTCTGCTCCATGGTGTCATGTACACAGTCACAAAGGATTAGACCAGTTTGAGCTGGGATGTCTTTATAGCTGTCATCTGCCCCCACCTACCCCAGCATTCTCTCTTCTCCACAATTATTCCATGATTATACACACACACACACACACACACACACACACACACACACGTATACATACACACACACAAACACACATACTTATATACATACATATATAGTTTTTTTTTTTAACTATACTATTTCCAGGACTATGCCTACTCTGTTGATATCTAGCCAACATTCTCCCTCAGGTCAATGTACTATTTAAATTGTGGTACCTAGAGTTATGTCCAGGTCTTTAAGCGTGTTCACCCCACCATGGAATAATGTGGGACTTCAGTCACCATTTTTGAATTCTATTCTTTAATTAAAATAAATCCTAAGATTGTGTTGTTGTTGTTGCTTTTAGCAGCCTCAGCATCCAAACCTGAATTCTTTATATGTGTGGTTGATAGACAAATCACTTCCCTTAAATTTCTTTTACCTTGGAATTCTGCTTTCAGTGTTGGGTTATTCCTGTTATAGTTAACTAGTTCAATTTTGTCAATTTTATGGCCTGATAAGATACATTCTAAGTCAAAAATGTTATTTTCTAGACTTTATATCCAGTTTTGTGTCATTTGTAAATTTAGTTCACGTATCTATGTATTTTTTATTCAAAATCTTGACACAATTTTAATAAAGTTAGAACAGAGTTATTCTTTCTTGAGAACTTTGCTTGGTTGTAATAGCTCATTGAATCAGCCACTGAAAAGCCACTTAACATTAATTCAGCACTCATTATTTTAGCTTTTGCAAGATGGGAAAATACTATTGAAAAGGCTTACTCAGAATCAGCCACACTATGCCTATGACATTCTAGTAATCTTACAATCTAGTAAAGATGTGGATACTAAAATATGGAGTCATTACATGTTTGTGAAAATTGTGCACATAGGAAATTTTATGATGATTGAACAAAATTTAACTAAAAAAATAATGATACAGGTTATGTATCTGTACCTTCTTTTAGCAAAAATATACTGTATAAGGTCCAATGCCCTCACTGCAGTAGTAGTTGATTAAGAGCATCCCCCTAATGTGAAGGAAGACTGGTGATGATAATAGTTATTGTACACCAACCATATGCTAGGTAATATGAAAGTATTTACAAACTTCTCAAATTTTCCCACAATTTTATGAAGTCAAGTCTATTACCATCATCACATGAAGAAACTCTGAGTTAGAGGATTTAGATAAGCTATACAAACAAACAAACAAACAAACAAACAGAAAACAAACATAAACTCCCCCTGAATTTACCTTCAAGTCATTAATGTGGACTGCGGTGCCAATATCTATTGTCATCTACAAATTATGGTATGTTACACAGGGTTCAGATCTTGGAAACCATGGAATCCATGGAAACTATATAATATGAAAAAACAGACTCAAAAGACATGAAAGGAATTAATTACATTGACCAAGTCAAATCAGAGAAATTCCAAAGTAAGAAAATTAAAATCATTCTACTTTTTTTTTTAATTGAGGGAAATGCCAAGGGAATACATGCAAAAGGGAAATAGCTGAGTGAATTGCATAAATGAAGTTCTCATGGGTGCTTTGATAACTTGGCATTGTTCATTGAGCCGAGTGACGTCAGTTATGTACGCACGCATATGTGCAGGACAAAGAATGCAATATTGTGTTCCCCTCACAAGTTTGAAAGTCCCTTGCCAGTTTAAACTTTGAAAAGGTTGTGTTCTCACAAGTCCAACAACATCGTATTTCTTCTTTTCCAATTAAGTTTGTCATGCCTCAGTCAGGCACCCATTCAGAGATTTTTTCATGAGTCATTATCTGAGACTTAAAGGCATTAATAAGAAAGTAGCACCTTGAAATAAGTGCAAATAGTTGGAGAAACAGATTATTGATTTTAGAGATATTCTGCCAACTATTTAAGCAATACTTCACCTTCATATCTGTTCATTAATTATACATTCACAGCAATTAACTTCTGGAGAATAATTAATGCCGAGGCAGAAATCATGTTAATTATTTAAAAGGAATATGGTAAAACTACTAAATTTTTAAGAAAAATAGATCCATTCCATATAACTCCAGACTGGAAGTGTTACACTATTGAGTATAGGGAGTTAAATGAATAAGCAAGGAAATGAAGCAGAAAATAAATACTTTGTTGGTAGGGAAGGACAAGTATAAAATCTGTGTTGTATGTTTATTATGTCTTATTTGGAGTCTGGTTTCTACATTAAAGAGATACGAGAGAAACCTGACTCAATGTAAAAACTATTTTATATAATTACATACCTGTATTTATGGTTGTTGGTTACCTGAGACTGAACTATATGCCATACAAAATAATATTGTACATATTTTAATTTTATTTTTTTGTCTTTTTAATTTTTTATGATTTTATTTATTTATTTGACAGAGAGAGATCACAATTAGGCAGAGAGGCAGGCAGAGAGAGAGGAGTAAGCAGACTCCCCACTGAGCAGAGAGCCCAATGCGGGGCTAGATTCCAGGACTGTGGGATCGTGACCTGAGCTGAAGGCAGAGGCTTTAACCCACTGATGCGTCCAGGTGCCCCTTAATTTTATTTTTTATAAAATTATTTTGCACATTTTTTTAAATAATAGCAATTTTTTTGGTATGAAAGATTTCTTTGGAGTCCAGACATCTTCCTCAGTATCGGATGAGAGATTAGAACACCCTGATAAACTTAACTTTTATGATTATTAAAAACTTGTGATAAAAATTGGAATAATCCTAATTCCAGTTGTTTTCTGTTACAGAAACAGAATGTGCAGATTTTCACTAATCCACCAAGTATTTTCAGACATCTTTCTACTTTTGATAAAATTTGTCATGTATAAATAGCAAGATGGACTTAAGTTTTGACAGTGATTTAAGATCAATGAAAACCATTAGCATTCTAAATTATACTATAGATAAACATTGGGGAGGGTATGTGCTATGGTGAGTTCTGTGAATTGTGTAAGACTGATGATTCACAGACCTGTATCCTGAAGCAAATACATTATAAGTTAATAAAAAGAAAACAAGAATTTTTTCAAATTTATTATGTGAAACTCTAAAATCTCTTAATCCCCAAAACTCATAACGATAGCACATAAAAACAAAATTATAGACTGATCTCATGTTAGATTATAGGTGCAAAATTCAAAATAAAATACCAGCAAATAAATTCCAGAAGCTTATTAAAATATAACACATTTTAATCAAAAATTTATTTAGAAATACAAAGGGGAACGTAATTTGAAGAAAATTAACAATATATTCTATACCAAGTAAAAGTAAGAAACATCACGGAGTTCTTAGTAAATGTTTAAAAGACATTTAAGAAAAACTAATACTTGTTTCTGATAAAAATAAACTTTTGATTACCAAATAACAGAAGAGTATTTCCTTAACATTATTTAAGATGCATAGTTAAGGGGCACATGGGTGGCTCACTCGGTTAAGCATCCGGCTTTGGCTCAGGTCATGATCTTGGGGTCCTAGGATGGAGCCCTGCCTTAGGCTCCATAGGGCTCCCCCTACTGTAGTGAGACATGAAATAGAAAAAAATATATACCTACTGGAAATAAAAAGAGAAGTTTATGATGATGTTGCTATGACGCTGGTGTTAACTACAGGGGAGAAAATCAAATTAGATGTTTATCTTATACACTGAATCGGTAAGAACAGTAGATTAAGTGGATTAAACCCATTAATGTAAAATATATATCTCTATTAAAAAGAGATAAATAATTGGCATTAATATAAAAGTACCTTTCTAACACACACCATTTTATTAAAAGGAAAATATTTACAAAAATTATAAGCTAAACGATAAAATTGTACTTATAAATGCATAAAAGATACCATCAACTGACTAACAGCCAAATGTTTTGTACAAGAAGTTTAGATAATAGAAATACAGAACTTAAGAAAATTTTTGCAATCTTATAATCAAAAAATTAATAATTTCAAATATATTTTTCATGATTAAATTGGCAAAGGCTTTTAAAAACCTTTATATCTTTGAGTGTGTAATACTATCCACATCTATACACAGCAGGTGGGCATGTGAATACTTATAAAATTGTGTTAATATATCAAAAATATAAGCTGCACATGCCTATTTATGACATGACATTTCAAAAGCTCTATCGTTAACAGTAAAGTATATGATGACATATTTATAGATGGCTTTTATTGCACTTTCTTATTCTAGTGATAAATAATAAATAGGTGTTCAAAAATAGTGAATTAAAGAATTAATTATGGTAAAGTCATATGAGCCACAGCAAGATCCTTGAGAACAAGACTCTCACCCGCCTGCCCCCTGCTGTATCACCCGCGTCTAGAATGCTGTCATGAACACAGTGTGCCTTGAATAAGTATTTGTTGAATGAATGAATCAGAATAATATAAAAGCATTAACACACGTGCTTGTGAAGATTTATGAGGATAATAACTATGGCTGTGATATTTGTTCATTGACTGAAAAAAGCAGCTTTGATTCTGATGGTTGTCTTTCAAAATCAAGGTCTTTTTTTTTTTTTTTTAAAGATTTTATTTATTTATTTGACAGACAGAGATCACAAGTAGGCAGAGAGGCAGGCAGAGAGAGAGAGAGAGGGAAGCAGGCTCCTTGTTGAGCAGAGAGCCCGATGCGGGGCTTGATCCTAGGACCCCAGGATCATGACCTGAGCCAAAGGCAGAGGCTTTAACCCACTGAGCTACCCAGGTGCCCCTCAAAATCAAGGTCTTTAGGCCAGAATACCTTACAAATAAATATCTTGTAATGAATTTAGTATTGTGTGAACTCAAATTACATATTAACCTAATACTGATTTTATTTACATCATCCTTTCAAATATTGTATCAATTTAATTTTGTGAGATGCTAAATTATTCTCAGAATTTGACCTTGAAATATTTTATGGTTAACAAATAGGCTTTTCTATGAGGAGTGGTTTTATTTCCTTTGTTAACAGGAATCTCCTTGGATCTTCCGCACTGCTTGCTCTGACAATATTTTTCTGTTGTAATTGTCATCAAGTCTGTCCGTCAATCACTCTGACTTCTCTGTATCCATCTATCTGCTTTCTGACTGCTCCACAGCCTGGGAGCTTCATGGTAGGAGGGACTACCTGTTATTTGCCTTTTTATCCCACATTTTAATACTGTCTGTAGCATACTATAGGCTGATTGTGTGTTGTTTTCATCACCATACAGCAGTCAGTGTTTTTCTAACGTACCAACAAATTCTATTAGTAACTATTATATCCTTAATATAATATGAATTATTCCATAAATAATTTATCTATTTCCACTGAAGAGGAAATACTGATGCATATGAAAGATTAGCAAACACATCCCAGGCATAAATAAGTGTTGAATGGTGTGGAATAGACCACTAGTGTCTCATTGAAGATGGGAGGAATTGGCGCTGGAGGAGGCTGGGCTTCATCAGAGCTGCCATCAGAAGGGGGGTAAATAGAAGTGTAAATTGAAGTCTCCTTGCTGGGCTCCAAGTGGTATTACAGGCTGGGATATTGATCTGTTAAAGAAATCGAGTGTCTCATTCACTTTTGAAAATGAAATATTAATTAGAGTTCACAAATATCCTTTTAGTGGGTAGATACTAAAATGTTCATTACATCACTAGTGTTGAATTTTAATCAGTGGTTCAGAAACGGTATGTGAATTTTCTGATGAAATGTTAATGGAGCATTACTTTCTTGTAGCATCCTCTGATATCATAGCTGATACTGAAATTCTAGCACTGATGGCAAAAATTCGAGAGTAAAATATGCTCTCTAGTGGGTCCCTTCCATGCATAGTAAATTATCTCCTACAGGGAACCGTAAGCTGACATTATTGTGTATGAGTATTACTATGTCTGGTACACTGTCTTAGGATTTCACAGTGCTTCACTTTCCAAACATCATTTAAAAAAATATATACTTAAGTAAATGAGAAACTGATGGAAAGGTTTTTCCTTTAGAACAGCATATTTAATTTTTGATTGACAATTTATGTTAATATAGGAAATTATTTTAGCAATCAGCATGGTATTGTACAATCAGAAACTGTCATTCTTTTCAAGGCAAATTCTCCACATACCATTAGTGACTTACAAGTATACCTACTACAAATGATGAAATTTTGAAGTCTAGTAATGTTACGTACATTTTAAGTGTTTGAAATATGTAAAACTGTGTGTATAAGATGTGAATGAACTCTTCTTCTTTGAACTACTAGTGATAGGGCGTATGGTAGTTTTTTTTTTTTTTTTTTTGTCTTCTGTTACTTCATATTGGGTCAAAGGTTACTTGGTCCTCATATGCACATTTCTGAAAGGGCAGCATGCATTGAAAAAATGTCACTGCATTAATGTGTGCCATTCTTGGCTTTCTTGGCCATGCCCACTTGTCACAATTATTGCCAAAGCAATGCCATTGTGTGTCCTGTGATTCTCTGCCCATGCAATTTAGACCAACCCATTTCCATGTTCTTAAGGTAATTATGTCCCTCCAAATGTCAGCTAAATGACTTTGACATTCAAGATTTGTAACAGCTCTTGAACACCATATTATCTGTGCTATTTGTAATTCATATTCATGCAAATCCTCAGCCCTAGACACATTATACCATCCCATCTGCTGAGAAGGTTTCCAATTCTTTCGCCTTTGAATTGTAGCTGGCTAGAAAGGCTATATACCTTTTGAAAATGCTTTTAAGGTATTTATTGTCTCCATAGATTCTAGTACAGGTAAGATATTCTGACCATTGCAAATGAGGAAACTCCAATATATTTATGTAATGTGAAAATTCTTTTTTAAAAATTAAACAATTAGTTATCTTATGAAAATACATACTGTTTCCTTTCTTTGGGCATAGGAATAAATTTCCAGATTATGTTTGGCTCAGTTTATCTATGGTTTATTAGTAAAATAAATATATACTTGTAAAGAAATCTCAAAAGCAGGAAAATATGCGGAGATGTGTCAAAAGAGGGGGGTCACCTCTGCATTCTTATATGACGTATGCCAAGTAAGTGTCGTTGGAAGATACACATACATATGACAACTTGCTCAATGTAAACTTAGTGACACTTAGTGAAATTATGTGAATAATCTAAGCAAGTTATTGTGGTTGTCATAAGATCTCTGTGCCACATGTGTTTTGAAGTCCACTAAATTTTTTCTTTAAAGAGCAGTTATTGTATATTATTTAAAAAGTGACCCAACAACACAGTGTCATTTTCATGGATGGCTAAACCCTTGAGAATGGCTCTTTTCCCCATAACACAATTATAAACCCCTCAACTCTTTTATTAGCCATTTGAATTTATGTTTGAGTAGCTGACCTCTCCAGCTATTCTGGAGGAAAATAATTTCCCATCATAAAATGAATATATTCCTGATGCTACTCACTAGAGAAATATACTTCATCGAGTTGCTCATGTGAGCAGCAGGTTAATCACAAATCAATGCTAGTAATTTTCTGTCTGTCCCTGTGAATTACAATTTAAGGCTCATATTGGAATCGTGCCGTTTATTTCTGATTGGGAAATGCAAGAGCCTCTCTTATTTCTCCTACTTTTAATGTTACTTCTCTTACCTCTTTTAAATGTAATCTTCCCTTGCCCTAGATCCATGCAAAGAAGACACAGTTTATGCCTAGAAGTAATTACAACAGAAACGGAAAGAATCTTAGTAATGGCTTGAGAACATCAGTCTGTTACCTATGAATTCATTTTTCAATCCTCTCAGGATTGAATTGTCTAATCCAATTAGACTTCCATCACTCTTAATATATATTTAATATATATTTAAATATAAATAAATATTTATATAAATATTATATGAATCAGTTGTTCAGCTATATTTATTTTAAAAATGAAGTAAAGGAATCAACTGTTATGCCGCAGATATTCTTGTATTGCAATGATTAAAACATCATCCTGGCTTACCTTCAATGGAAAAGTCATCATTGTTCAAACTGTTGCTGTTTGATCACTGGCACAGTAATTCTGTTAAACCTTTGAATCATACTTTATAAGGAAGTCATGTTATTAAAAGGGAATATATACCGCAGTGCATTTCTCAGAGAGAATTCTGATGTAGAATGAAGAGGCAGTTTGCTATAAATCCCTGCATGTTCAGCATACAATTAGCTTATGTTGCTATGAAAATAGTAAATATTTTTAAAAACATGCTATTTCTTGGCTCTGTGCTAGGTTATATATTCCTTATCAATGTTATGACATTTATCCCTCACAATCATCTTTTATGTTTATTGTTGTGTGCATATTACGTGGCAGGCAATGAGTTAGATACTAAGGATACAACAGAAGGATCTTAAGATCTGGTGCTCAAGGCTCGTAGAGTGAATAATCAAGAACTGAAAACATAGGTACTCACCTATGCAACAACTATGTAGAGCCATATATAGAACATTTCCCCAGACTTTGAAGGCCTCTCTAGCTAAAGACGATGCTGAACTCTTTCACTCAGCATATGTCTTTGAGATTCATCCATATTGTTTTGTGTAGCAGAAATTGTATTCTTTGTTTTCTCTATATATAATAAATGATTATATACAATTACATCCCACAGTTTGCTAGTTATTCAACTTAAGTGGGCATTGAGGCTATTACAAATACACCGGTATGAATGAACATTCGTGTATTATATTTGATGCACCAAAGTTTGCATTTCTCTTTACTTCAAAGTGCAATTGCTTGGTTATAGATTATGTGCATTACTGTGTTAATAGTTATTGTTAAACTTTTCCTAAGAGAATATATAAATTTATTCTATTTAAATTTTTTTATTTGATATCGTTGACACACAATGTTACATTAGTTTCAGGTGTACAACATAGTGATTCAACTAGATTATACATTATATGGTGTTCACTACAAGTGTGAACCATCTATCTTGATACATCACTATTTTTTTCTTAAGATTTTATTTATTTATTTGACAGACAGCGATCACAAGAACGCAGAGAGAGAGAGGAGGAAGCAGGCCGAGGCTTTAACCCACTGAGCCACCCAGGCGCCCGCCGCCCCATACATCACTATTAACATTTCACTGACTGTATTCCTTATGTTGTGCCTTTTATCCTCATGACTTATTCTATAGCTGGAAACCTATATCTCTCCCTCCTCTTTACCCATTTTGGCCATACCTCAACTCCCTCCCCTCTGACAACCATCAGTTTGTTCTCTGTATTTATAGATCTGATTCTGTTTTTTGGTTTTTCTTTCTTACCTTTTATTTTTTTTAAGCTTCTACTTATGAGTGAAATCATATGGTATTAGTCTTTCTCAGTCTGACTTATTTCACTTAGGATAATATCGTTTAGGTGCAACCATATTGTCTTAAATGTCATGATCTTATCCATTTTATGACTGTATAATATTTTATTGTGTGTGTGTATATATATATATATATATATATACATATGTATGTGTGTGTGTGTGTATATATATATATATATATATATATATATATCACTTCCTCCTTATTCGAGAATGCACAAATTTAGACTCATACAAGCATTGTATCGAACTTACCATTTGCTATACACCTTCTATTTGTTTAGGTCTTCAGTTTTACCACATTTGTGATTATTAGTTTAACAGCCTTATTTATCTTTCATTATTTTTATTGATAGATTTTTAAAAATATATTTTATTTATTTATTTGACAGAGATCACAAAGTAGGCAGAGAGGCAGGCAGAGAGAGAGAGGGGGAAGCAGGCTTCCAGCTGAGCAGAGAGCCCTATGTGGGACCTGACCCCAGGACCCCGGGACCACAACCCAAGCTGAAGGCAGAGGCCCCAACCCACTGAGCCACCCAGGTGCCCCAATAGATATTTTATATGTAATGATGGGATTTTAAATGACATTTTAAAATTTCTTTTTCATGTTTTGTCTCTTGTATATAGAAATGAAATTTATTTTTTTTATATATTAACTTTTAATTCAAGCCCCCCTATGAAATTTGCTTATTAATTCTAAGTGATTTTTGTGTAGACTCTTCAAATTTTCTATGCATGCAATCAAGTTATCCATGTACAAAGTTAATTTTAGTTCTTTTCAAACTCCTTAACTTTTATTTCTTTTTCTAGCCTTACTGCATTGATAAACCCCTCCAGCACAGAGTTGGCTGGAAGTGGTGATGCTAGGCATCTTTGTCTTGTTCTTAAATGCAGGTAGAAATGTTCAATATTTCACTAATAATTATAATGTTGCTTGTAGATTTTTTTAGTAGATACCTTTAGCCAAATTAAGGGAATTCATTTCTCTTACTAATTTACTGAGACTTTTTTTTTTTTTTAATCTGATTTACTTATTTGGGAGACAGAGAGAGAGAAGAGAAAGAACGCATGATTGGGGGGAGGGGCGGAGAGAGAGGATCTCAAGCAGGCTCTGAGGTGAGCTTCCAACCTAATCTGAGACTCAATCTCATGACCCTGAGATCATGACCTGAGTGGAAATCAAGAGTCAGATGCTTAACCAACTGAGACACCCAGATGCCCCTATAGAAATTTTTTAAGATCCTAAAAGGAAGTTGAATCTATTTGAATCTTTTAAGATTATTATATGGATTTTCATCTTTATTCTGATAATATGAATTACATTGACTTATTTTATAAAGCTGAATGAACTTTTCTTTTATTAGGTACACTCATTATGTATTTACTTATTATATATCACTGGATTTCTTCTGCTAATATTTTGTTTGGGAATTTTTTTGTATATATGTTCACAAGATAGGTTTACCTGTTTTGTTTTTGTTATTTGTTATTTTAAATTTTCATATCATTGTCAGGTATTTGCATCAATATTATAGTGGTTTGGGGCGCCTGTGTGGCTGAGTCATTAGGCATCTGCCTTCGGCTCAGGTCATGATCCTGGGATCAAGCCCTGCATCAGGCTCCCTGCTTGGCGGAAAGCCTGCTTCTCCTCACAACCTACCTGCCTGTGTTCCCTCTCTCACTGTGTCTTTCTCTGTAAAATAAATAAATAAAATCTATAAAAAAATATAGTGGCTTCATAAAATGTGCTGCATATTGTCTCCCCTTTTTTTCTCAAGGAGTTGCTGGGGTATTTAAAATTCAGATTTTTCTTGTGGAAGATTTTTTAATTATAAATTGAGTTTCTTTGAAAAGTTATAGTATTACTCAGATTTTCTATTTTTCTTTGTCACTTTTCAAAGTTGTACTTTTCATTTTCTCTAATTCATCTATATCCAGATACTTTCATTTTTCCTTGGGGTCATAAGACGTACTCTGTATGATTTTAATTATATTTGCCTAGGCCTGATTTATGACCCCAGATAAGTTTTGATTTCCAGTAAATTTCCATATGCACTTGAAAAGAATTTATAATCTGCACTTTTTTGTGGAATGTCTGATAAACATCAACTAGGTAAAGTTGGCAAATATTGGTCAAATCTTCTATATACTTTCTGACTTTTTAAAAGCCACTTTTTAAACTATGCAAGAAATTAATTTCCTTATTCCCATCTCACTTATTTTGGCCTTTTGTCTTACATTGAATTTTATGGCTATTATAAACTTCATTTTTGAATAACAGTTCATTGCCCATTTTCTTACAGCATTTTATATATATAGTTACATTATGTCTGTCTTCTAGTTTCTAGATAAGTCAGTTGTAAATTTATTGCTCCTCTTCTGAAGGTAATGTGTGCTTCCTCCCCACATCCTTTCTTTTCTGTGGCTGCTAGTAAGGCTTCTTCTTCTTCTTCTTCTTCTTCTTCTTTTTTTTTTAGATCTTTGGTTCTTTAGAATTTCATTATAAAGTACATATATGCATGTGTTTTTCCTGCCCCAGATATGTTGAACTTCTTGAATCTCTGAGCTGTTTTCTTTCTTTTTTTTTTTAATTTATTTTTTATTTATTTTCAGCATAACAGTATTCACTATTTTTTCGCCACATCCAGTGCTCCATTGCAATCTGTGCCCTCTATAATACCCACCACCTGGTATCCCAACCTCACCCCGCCCCCACCCCCGCCACTTCAAACCCCTCAGATTGTTTTTCAGAGTGCATAGTCTCTTATGGTTCACCTTCCCTTCCAATTTTCCCCAACTCCCTTCTCCTCTCTAACTCCCCATGTCCTCCATGCTATTTGTTATGCTCCACAAATAAGTGAAACCATATGATAATTGACTCTCTCTGCTTGACTTATTTCACTCAGCATAATCTCTTCCAGTCCCATCCATGTTGCTACAAAAGTTGGGTATTCATCCTCTCTGATGGAGGCATAATACTCCGTAGTGTATATGGACCACATTTTCCTTATCCATTTGTCCATTGAAGGGCATCTTGGTTCTTTCCACAGTTTGGCTGTTTTCTTTAATAATCTTGGACATGTTCCAACCATCATTTCCTCAAATATTGTTTATGCCATATTCCTTCTTCTCCTCCATTCATATATATCCTAGCTGATAAATTTTTACTGTCCCAAATAAGTCTCATATTCTTTCTCGATTTCTTCTCCTTGTTGTGTGTGTGTGTGTGTGAGTGTATTTTTTGTTTGTTTTGTTTTTAATCTCTGTGTTTCATCATAAATATTTTCTATTTCCTATTGATCTCTTTTCCATTTTATTTATTTATTTATTTATTTATTTATTTATTTATTTATATTTTTCTTAAGTAGGCTCCCCACTGGGTGTGGAACTCCAACATGGTTCTTGAACTCATGACCCGGAGATGAAGACCTTAGAGGATATCAAGAGTAATGCCCCAAACCTACTGAGTCACTCAAGCATTCCTCCAATTATTTAGTAATGTAGTCCATTGTTCCACTCTGCTTTTAAACTCACCTAATGAAATCTCAATTTCAGTATCTGAAATTTTTCAGTTCTGCAATGTCCATTTAAAAATTGGATTCTATTTATCTGTTGAAATTATTCACTTTTCATTTATTCCATTTTATCTCATCTTCTGATTTTTGAAGCATATGAATCCTAGTTAGTGCAGAGTCCTCATCTTCTAACTCTGCTACTCAGGCTATCCTTATGTCTACTTCTACTATCTCACCTCTTGATTTTTATTTACTTTTTGTCTCTTAGTATCTAGTAACTTTAAAAATTTTATTCCAGATATTGTGTAGTAAAGAAAACTAGAGGTTATAGATGCTATTGATGCCCATCACCAGAAGGGTTCTTGGCATTGCATGAAAAATAATTCAAGAGCAAGCCCTTTAGAATAAGGGGGAAATATTTACTAAGTATGGAAGTAAGACAGGAGCTACTTAATAGAGTGTAGCAGTCTTGCTTCCCAAATGAGGAAGAACACTCCCCCCTCCCCAACTCTGTCTCTAACAAAGAGTTTAATAAGTTTTTAAAAATTAACTAACTATACAGGGAGGGACTTACTCTTTAATTTGAGGTTTATCATTTTTATTAGGTGGTTAGTTTTTCCAATGTCTTAGCATTGTGTAATTACCCACAGGGAGTGATTTCAAGAATGTCTGCCCTATGTGGCTTTTACTGTCAGAGGAAGTGGAGTCTTGTAGTTTTTCATGAATCAGATCTTATGAATTTTTTTATGACCTTCTAACTTGTAGGTTAAGGGTCAGCCTAAGATCAAAATGGGGTTACTTTGGTTAGCCTGTCTCCTGAGACTTCTTTCTCTCCTGCCTCACAGTTACAACTCACCAGAGAAAATTTTCTTTCCATTTATAAGCACCTAAGATGGAGAACTCATCACCTAAATCCATTTGGAGATTGATATATTGTACTTATGCTCTTGAGGTTTCCTCAGTCTAGCTCTCTAGATCCCTGTACAAGTCAAGGTTCTCCAAGGAAACAGAACCAGTAGGATAAAAATATACATAGACATAGATACAGATAAAGATGTATAGTTATCTATTCATGTATCCACATATTAACAGATATTTATCTATCTATATATCGAAAAAAAATTTATAAAAGGTATAGGCTCATGTGATCATGGAGGCTGAGGAATCCCATGATCTTCCCTCCATAAGCTGGAGACCCAGAAAGGCCTATGGTGTAGTTCAAAGACCTCATAGCTAGAGATCTGTTAGTGTAGATTCCAAGCCGAATCCAAAGGCTTGAGAACCAGGAGTGGCAAGAGCAGATCAATGTATCAAGCATCAAGCAGAAAGAGGACACAACGTTTCTCCCCCTTTGAGTTCTAGTCAGATCCTCAAAAGACTGGAGTATGTCTATTCACAGTGGGGACAGCAATCTGCTTTCCTCAGTCCACTAATTCAAATGCTAATCTCTTTTAGAAATACCTTCAGGGACACTTCCAGAAACAATGCTTAACCAACTGTCTAACTGTTCCTTGACCCATTCAAGTTGATATATAAAATTATCGATCAACCCCACCCCTCATAGTTTAAAAATCTGTCAGATATCTTGAGAAACTAGAAATGTGATTGAGGCAGGACCCTTTTCCCAGAAGATCTGTGCTTAGAATAAGCACTGTGAGATTGCAGGGAAATTCACTCTGACTTCCCTGTCTCACATGGAAATCCCACATTTCAGCAAGGATATAGAAGATAAAGCTGAGTATGCATTCATGGCCTACCAATCACCAGTTATTCCCAATGGGTTTGTTTGACTGCTAAAAACTTAACTAGTTTTCCTCAGCAGAATCTCTTTGCCTTTTAAGCCATTCCAATACACAGCCTGTGCTTAGAATTAGCAAATGCCTCAAGGGGAAAGATGGATGGGATTAACAGTTGAGCTTGGAAGTTCAGTTCAGAATTTTAGGTCAGCTATTTTTTTAAAATGTGATTTTTGTGATTTATCCTGCTTTCTTCATTGATTGTCATGGGAAAATACTTAATTGCATCCTACTACTTCCTTTGAGGAAATAGCCTGATTGATTTTTCTTAGAATAAATGATTCAGATCATCAATTTGTGTTGAGTTGGAAGGTTTGAGTACTCTTCTGTCTCATTTCAGCTGTTACCTATAATTATCTGAATATTTATATGTTAGAATCTATGCAGGGTTGGCAATAAAAAGATAAATAGGAAATAACCTCTGTCTTGATGGTAATTCTAGTCTAGAGGGTGAGAGAAATATTGCTGCTAATCTCCATTTGGTGTGGTGTGAACTATGATAAAACTCAGCACAGATTGCTGTAAGAACATAGAATAAACTCATGTCCATCTTGGAGGATGGTAATGCTTAGTAAAATGAAGAGGAAGAAGAGAAGGGATGACATTCTACATGAAAAATGTAGCGACTTGGAGAAATTTAATATCACTGGGGCATAAATGAGGATAACTCTTCCAATGAGTGGATATACTAGAGAAATAAACGCATCACTTTTATGAATTGTTTTTGTGGGCACCAAGGGGCCAGTGGGCAGAGTACTCTGCTTCAAATTTAAAAAACATATAACTCAACCTCCAATGCCATTTGACATGGATTGTGGTACCATAAGGGGCAGGAGCAGAGTTTATTACTTATTTTTTCCTGTTGTACTTGGAACATTTAAAATCCCTCCTCTTCCCAAAGAAATAGCTAAATTCAGAAGAAGACACTTTAAAATTAGTTTTGGGACGATTACTCTCAAGTTCGTTAACTTCTTCCCATCCCTACCCGGAGCTTTTTTTTTTTTTTTTTTTTTTTTTTTTTTTTTTTTTGCATTTTACGGGAATATATGTTCCTGAAAGACTTGAAAGGAAAATTCTGGATGTGATATCTATAAGCCATATATAATTTCAAAAATTTGGCATAATAAAATTCTCTTTGTTACTTTCCTAACATTGCTTTCCCTAACTATTCTTGCCTTTAATATCTCCATCCTATCCTTTTTCTTAATATTTTCTGACATTCTGGAATGACTTTTTCCTAAATATTTTCATGTCTATGTCATCTTTCAGTGAGAATATTGCTAAATACTCTAACTAAATAATCATTACTTTTCATCCCTATTGGGAATTATTTTTTCCCTAAAGCCCTTAAAATACTTGACCATTATATTATATAGCTACTTATTTATTTGTTTATTCTTATCTTCTACTAGTATGTGAACAGCTGCCTAGGCACCTGCAAAAACCCACTGAGTAAAAGTTATGTAGGCAAGGACTGGTTTCGAATTCTTTACCAGAGTATATTTGTTGTCTATAACAGTACCTATAGCAGGAGTTGGTGTGTAGTAAGTCCTCAATATTTATGGAGTATTATGTTTTTGAAATTAGTGTATTAAAACAACAAAAGTAAAAATAAAAAATAAAAACAATGGGGCACCTGGGTGGCTCAGTGGATTAGGCCTCTGGCTCTGGCTTGGATCATGATCTTAGGGTCCTGGGATCGAGCCCTGCATTAGGCTCTCTGCTCAGCAGGGAGCTGCTTTCCCTTCTCTCTCTCTTCCTGCCTCTCTGCCTATTTGTTATCTCTCTCTTTCTGTAAAATAAATAAAATCTTTAAAAAAATAAAAACAATGGAAAAAAAGAAAAAAAATAAGAAAAAAGAAAATAAGAAAAAAAAAAGGAATGAAAGATGAGAATTGAGAATGGAGGACATGGAGATAAATGATTTAGTAGTCTCTGTCTATAATAAGCTGCCTAGAGACTATTAAATTGTATGTTCATATGCATTCTGTGTGTGCCTTTCCCACTGGATTATTTTAGGTATAGATAATCATTTACCTTCATCTCTCGAGTCACTTCAAGTTACTTTAAGTAATATGGGAGACCTTAAGAGAAGGGTAGAGAGAATAGAATAAACAAAGAATGATGCAAGAAGTGTTAGAATGTGAAGAAAATGGTCACTCTTAGTTTGAGTGAAGCATAAATTCCATAAAAGAAAGTTGTCAAGACCAAGATAGTTGTCAAATTATGGATAGTGTTTGAAAGCAGGAAATGTATCTAGAGTTTTACTGTTTATGTCATAAAAATGTCACCAAATATTTTCTTTTTTTTCTTTTTTTAAAGATTTTTATTTATTTGACAGACAAATGACAAGTAGGCAGAGAGGCAGGCAGAGAGAGAGGGGGGAAGCAGGCTCCCTGCTGAGCAGAGAGCCGGATGCAGGGCTCAATCCCAGGACCTTGGGAATCATGACCTGAGCCAAAGGCAGAGGCTTTAACCCCTGAGCCACCCAGGTGCCCCACCAAATATTTTCTTGAGGGAAAATACTTATTAGAGAATATTTCCATGTGATAGCTGAGCTTTCTTATTGTATGCCATTTGGAAAACTTTTAAAGACTGTCTAGAAGAATCAGGTATTAAAACTCCAAATAAAAAAAACAAACAAAAACCAAAATCAAATACATAGATGCAGAGAACAGATTGATGGCTGCTAAAGGCTGGGGGATGGGGAGTGTGCAAAATGAGTGAAGGTGGTCAAATGACACAAATTTCCAGTTATAAAATAAATAAGTCCTGGATGTAATATACATGATAATAGTTAATAATAACATATTGTATATTTGAAAGTTGCTAAGAGAATAGATCTTAAAAGTTCTTATCACAAGAAGAAATGCATAATTAAGTGTGGTGAAAGCTGTTAAGTAGAATTATTGTGGAGATAATTTTACAATATTTACATGTATTGAATCATTACCTTGTACACCTGGAACTAAAATAAGGTTATATGTCAATCATATCTCAAAAAAAATAAAACCCTACATAATATTACTGATAATTTTCTAGTCCAATATATTCCATTTGGGAGACATTGTAAAATGAGTAACATTTCGTTGTTGTTCATTTGAAGCCTCTTTTTCATTGAGCTTAAATTTTTTTTATAAATATTAAGCTGATGAGAGAAAGAATCTGGATCAAGATTTTCTAGAGTCTCAAGACTTGTTTAATAAAATAAATCACAGATAAGTAGAATTTCATGAAATATTACATCATTTAAAATTTAAAAATTAAGTTGTAAATTATAGCCAAAAAAAGGCTGTAATTTAATTTGATTATCATGGAAATTATCTCAGACCTTCACTTTTTTTTTTTAAATTTTATTTATTTATTTGACAGAGAGAAATCACAAGTAGATGGAGAGGCAGGCAGAGAGAGAGAGAGAGAAAGAGAAGCAGGCTCCCTGCCGAGCAGAGAGCCCGATGCGGGACTCGATCCCAGGACCCTGAGATCATGACCCGAGCCGAAGGCAGCGGCTTAACCCACTGAGCCACCCAGGCGCCCCAGACCCTCACTTTTAATGTGCAAAAATTACTATAAGTAATTTCATTCTAATTCTGGAATATTATTTCATTATAGTAAACACTTTATAATTTCTGATAGCAATGTTTGGGTGGATATTATTAGTATTACAGAAATAATCTGGATTCCATTTGTAATCATAGGTATTTTATTTCTAACTCTAACACATTCTCCCAATCTGAACCCCCTTAGCAGCATGTGCATTTTTTATAGTAATTTGTGTTGAGAATTATTTTACTTATCCCTATCTTTGAGTACAAATACTCAAAGGCTGAAAATATATCTTATTTATATTTTTAAATTCAACACCCAGTAAATAATGGACACAGTGAGTATATTTTGAATAAAGTTCATATTTGACATGTTTGGAATGGATTGTCATTCTCTGAAATCAGGCCTAAGTGTATACATATTTTAATACTTGGTGGAATAGACAGATTTTTCAAAAATCTACGTTTTAATTCTATTTTCACCAGCACCACTGTTACCACTAAGACAAAAAGTTTACAAATTCTTTTCTCTTTTCTCTGACTACAGATCAATTATGGAGGGCTTCCAGCATTGAGTACTGTGTGAATGCCTTTATCTCATTTAATCCTCAACCAATCCTGTGAAATGAGAATTGTCATTATACCTGTTTCACAGATAAGAAGGCTGAAGTCCATAGAAATTAAGAGTGTTGGCTGAAGTATGTTATTATGAATAGTAGAAGAGGGAAGCAAAGATGTGGATATCAGGAGTTGAGAGTCTTATAAGCACAGTATTCACATATATATCCTTGCTCTTGAGAAGCAAACACCAAACTTTTTACAAAGTAAGTTTGCTTTCATAGTAGTATGAACAAAGTAATACTCATTGAGCAAAAATGTAAATATGTCGGTATTGTTGGGAGACAGAGCTCTCAGTGAGGAAAGAGGGAGATAAAAATATAAAATGTGGGAAGACAAGAGTGAACCATGTGAGGATGGATAACAATTGAAGGATGAGAATGAACTTGATTTCTGAAATGTGTATGTGTATATTGAGGTATATGCTTATGTATTTAGGTATCTATATACTTGTATATGCTTATAAATTTATGTATGTTGGTATATGTATGGCTTTATAAACGTGTAGATTTCCTAACTCTGTCCACTGAAAAAGTCTAGAAACAAAGACAAATGGGTATTGAGAAGGAAACGAAGCACCCAGATGTTGGTTTCCTTTTTTTTTTTTTTTTTAAGATTTTGTTTATTTGAGAGAGAGAGAATGAGAGAGAGCAAGCATGAGAGGGAGAAGGTCAGAGGGAGAAGCATATCCCCCCACTGAGCAAGGAGCCCGATACGGGACCTGTTCCCAGGACTCCAGGATGATGACCCAAGCTGAAGTCAGTCTCTCAACCAACTGAGCCACCCAGCACCCCAGATGTCGGTCTCTAATAGCACACAGCAATAAAAGGACGTAGGGCTCCTTGAAGGGATGCTGAATACAGTGATAAGCCTGGACATCTTGTTATGCCAGAAGGTGAGAAACTACTAAAAACCATGATGAGACCTGCCACACTCCCACCTACCAAAGCAAGGACAATCTGAGCATTAAAGAACAAAGGAGAGTAATTGATTACAAAATATTGGAAAAATTAGAATCCATGAGTCCTTATTTCCTCATCAATAATACATTACAAATAAATGTGGGAGAAAGAAGAATGAGGATCTTGTTCACAGTAGATACCAATGCTGACTGTTAAATATGGGGGACATGTTAAAGGTGGAAAATCCCCATTTTTAAACTATTCAGTAAAAATTGGGTCAGCAAAAATCATCAATAAATGCATAATGTAAGAGAAATCTTGATGAAGATCAGGATATGTGTTTGATTTTAAAGAATGTTGCCCAGGGGTACCTGCATGGTTCAGTTGGATAAGCATCTTACTCCTGCTTTTGGCTCATGTCATGATCTCTGTTTCATGAGATTCAGCATTGGAGTTGGGCTGTGAGCTAAATGGGGCATCTGTTTGAATATTTTCTCCCTCTGTCTGTCCCCTTTCTCACACGTACATGCTCTCCCTCTCTAATAAATAAATCTTTTTTTACAAAAGAATGTTCCCCCACAGATTCCTTATTAGTAAGGAGGGGAAAAGTATATATTAGGGAAATAGAATGGTACCTTGAACAGGAAATCAAAATTAATTTCAGAAATAGGGGCAAGTGGACTTAATGTACCTCTGAATGTGACATCTTTTTTTTTTTAAGATTTTACTTATTTATTTTTTAAGATTTTATTTATTTATTTGAGAGACAAGTAGGCAGAGAGGCAGGCAGAGACAGAGAGAGGAGGAAGCAGGCTTTCCGATGAGCAGAGAGCCCGATGTAGGGCTCGATCCCAAGACCCTGGGATCATGACCTGAGCCGAGGGCAGAAGCTTTAACCCACTGAGCCACCCAGGTGCCCTGAATGTGATATCTTGAAAAGGACATTTCACTTATGTTATTTTCTAGCTAGCAATGTATGACCTGAATAATCATGAGGAAATATCAGACAAACAAAATGAAGAGCATTGTATTTAAAAAGGAGATGGGAATAGAGACTATTCAACAAAAAATGTCAATGTCTTAGAAGACCAAGAAAGACTGAGGAACGTATCCAGTTAAAAGGAACTAAAAAGATATGATACCTAATCTTAAATTTGATCTTGGACTGAAGAAAAACTGCTATCAAGCAGATTATTAGATTCAGTTAAAAAAATAGATTAGATTTGATGAGGAAAAGAATAGAATAGTTTACTTCAATGATTCTTATAATCCTATAGAGTATGAATTCTTATTGATAAATGTCTGATAATGTTGATTTTTAATTGTAAATCCCTTTATAGGTTAAATTCAGAAAGTAAAATGCATATTCTTTAAAATGTGAAACATTACAGTACATCTAAAGAATTGCTAGAGATCATTCTAAGACTCAGATCAAGTCTCCTAACCCTCCATAGCCAAATGAGATTTTTTTGTTTTAATTGAGGGAAAAATTTTGGGGTACCTGGGTGGCTCAGTCATTAAGCATCTGTCTTTGGCTCATATCATAATCCCAGAGTCCTGGGATCGAGCCCCACATCATACTCCTTGCCCACCAAGGAGTGTCCCTCTCCTGATTACCTGCTTTTGTTCTCTCTCTTACTGTCTCTCCCTGTCAAATAAATAAATAAAATCTTTTAAAAAATTTGAAGGAAAAATTTTTGACTAACAAAACTAGAAACTAGATGTTACTTTTTCTTGTGATTTCAACATGAGTGGGAGAGGTTTTTTTAAGATATGTATTTCTTTTGTTTCTGAGGAACAAAGTCTGTAATTTATACAAGAAGCACCATTTTTAATACTAAGAATGCATTCTTGTGTATGTACCCCTAAAATTGAAGACAAATGGACTGAAATCCTTAGGTTTCAAAATTTTTAGTGAATCAAGAAAAAGGGAAAAAAACCTTGAGTACGATTAGAGCAGAGCCTCTAGTCTAGCTCAAAGCCAGAAGAACACTTGACTTTTATTTATGATGAAAATTAATACAATGTAAGATGTCTTCTAAATGGATATGATTTGTCTATCATTGACATGGAAATGTGATAGTTCATTAAATCTTTACTGGGAGCAAAATTTATCAGATGAAAATTATAAATGTTAAATATATTATTTGTTGAGTATCACCCACTTAATAAACACTCTTCATTAATTTTTCCATAACTAAAATATTCCAAGTGTCCTTGCTCTGAATTGGCTCCTATTACATGGTAGCTGACAAAGCAGTAACAGTACACGGTGGTAACATCATGCCATAAAAAATGCCTTAAGAGGGGCACCTGCATGGTTGTCAATTAAGTGTCTGTGCAACTCTTGGTTTCATCTGAGGTAATGGTCTTGTGGTTGTGGGATCCAGTCCTGTGTCAGGCTCTGTGCTTAGTGCAGAATCTGATTCAATTTCTCTCTCCTTCTCCCCCTCATTCACTTCCTTCTCTCTCTCTCAAATTAATGAGTAAAATTGAAAAGAAAAGGAAAAAAAGAAAAGAAAAGGAAAGGAAAGGAAAGAAAAGAAAATGCCCTAAGAGGCTGAGGTAAACGATCACAATCCCACAGTGATCCAGATGCATAGTGAGTTATCTCTTTTTTTAAGTTATTTATTTAGTTACCCTTGTTTCTAGTACAACTTTTGGATTAATTCTTCTTCATGCTGAAACATAAGGTGGTTTTCAAAGGTGTCCTTTGTGCAGAAACAGCTTTAGGGCTTTATGTGACTGAGAATATCTTCATTTTATTCTGGTATTAAAATGCTACATTAGCTAGACATAAAATTCTGAATTTGCTGTTATTTTCCTTCAGTACCTTGCTCTATCACACCATTTTCTTCTTAAAAGTCTATATTACTTTTGAGAATATGTTATAGATTGATTCTTCTACATTTTCTTTCTCTATGAAAGTGTTTTAGAAGTTTCCCTTTATTTTGGAATTCTTGAATTTCATTATCTTGGTTTAGGTCTCATCTTCTATATATCCCACTTGGCAATTTTTAAATATCTAGGCTTTCCCATCTTCTCAGTTGTTACCTTTCCACTCTGCTTAATTTTGGGAGTTTCTGAGTTAATATCTTTTTAAATATTTCTTCCTCTTCTTTATTTTTTTTTTATTTGTGACTACCTTATAGAGATTTTGGCACTTCTGTTTCTACCCACGAATGTTTTATTTATTTTTAAAAATATTTTATTTATTTATTTGACAGAGATAGAGAAAGGATCCCCACAGTCCCCGTGGACTCAAAACCAAGACTCCAGGATCATGACCTGAGATGAAGGCAGTTGCTTAACCAACTGAGCCATCCAGGCAATCCTCACTGATGTTTTAACTTGACATTATAATCCCTTTATCCTTTCCTGGGAAGTTTTTCTCTCATCTTCCAGCTCATGGTGCATTCTTCTACTGTACTCATTCTATTATATCAATTCTTTTCAATGCCTTGTAGAAATTAATACATTTGTGTACCTTGTATTTCCAACTTTCTTCTTTAAAATGTTTTGTGCATCAGTCATGTTACCATTCTTTCTTACTTTTCATTCGGTGTCATTTTAATTCTTCCATTTGGAAGGAGAATTTATCTTTATTGTGTATATGTTTATCAGGATGATTAAATTGTTTTGTTATATTTGATCTCTGAAAATGTCAGAAGTCTTGTCATATTCCCCTGAAAGCTTGTATTTCTCTGTGGGTATCAGCAACATAGTATTATTCTCCTAACTTTGGGGTCCTAGCCAAAGCCTGAAGATTTAAAAGTGGGAAAGAGCTGAACTTCAGAGTGGAGTGTCTCTGACAGTGTAATCCAAGATTGTTGTTTTTCACGTGCCTCCTCTTCAGAGACCCTATCTTTAAATAATGGCCATTTTTAAGAGTTTAATGAGAACTGGGTTTGCATGTTGGAGTAGAAACTGGCCCTTGAGGGCCATTAGTCATACCTGTACCTCTCATTTACTCACCACCCAACAAGAATGAATGAATGTCTCCTGAGTTTACACCTCCATTTGACATTAAAATTCAGTTACTGCAGGTATTTTCAGTCTTTTCTCCAGCAAGTGGCAAGTGATGATCTTCCCAAAGAAGAAGTGCATAAATGTATAAAAGATAAAAGTACAACTGAAAACATGTTCTCCCAGGGGAAGCTTCCCAATATTACTTGCCTCTCTTCCACTCTGGGTGGGCATCTCCTAGAATAGAATCGAAATAAATTCTGCCTCCCTGGAGAGTCTTACAGGTTGTCACTAGCTTTTCCCATTTGTAAATTTTTATCACGTTTTGAAGAATTCTCTGGAATGAGGTTGGGGTTGTAGGGTTAGAGAGGAAGCCTGCAGGTCTTGTTAGTCTGCCATTTTATCCTCAGTAGCATTTGTGTGTTTATGCTTTTCATTTTTGCTCTACTGAACATCATAGTTCTGATCAAACCATAAAACACATGTAATTTCTTCAATAGTCATAGTCTCTGAGAGACTCTCAACATTCAGTGAGATTAAAAACAAACAACAACAACAGCAACAACAAAACAAACAAAAAAAATGTTACCATGAAGGAACTACAGAAACAGGATAGGGAATGTTTACTACAATCTTTCAAATTTATCTGTTTATCTATTAACTATTTATCTATTAACTATATTTAGACTTTAGATTTTTAGACTCACTTCATATGCATTTTTAAAACTGAATTCTCCCAATAATTCTGAGGAATTTAATATATTATTGTCCCTTTTTCATATGTAAACAGGCTGAGGCTTAATGTTTTAAGTATTTGAGAACTGTATGGAGGAGCCAGAGCCCAGGGCTCTTTGGTATAACATATTTAATTTAAATGGCTGGTTTTATTATGCAGGAATTCTAGGACTTGAAGCTGGAGTGAATCTCAATGGTCATTTAATTAACTCCCTCACTTTCCAAAGGAAGAAATGGAGGCCTGAGGAAATTGGGTGAACTGAACGTGTTAACAAGCTAGTTTATGCCTTAGTAGAAATGAAATTAATTATCTCTGATCTTCCTTTAAGTGCTTCTGATGAGGGAACAGAAGGCTGGCTGAGGACAAAGCAAAAGCTGACACCCTCCAACCTTCCCCCACCCACTCTCCTGGGTGGGGCATACGTGACATTCTTTAGGAATCTCCCACCTATCTTAATGTTAATACCTTCTGCTGTGAGGGATGGCAGGTTATGTACCATGGAGTTGGGGGGAGGTAAGGAAAAGGGAAGTTTCAATAGAACTTTCATATACTAAAGAGGACCTACAAAATACTGGATACCAGAGGCCTTGCCAATGCCAAGGTTGTTTTGCCCTTTTTAGCAAGCTATTAAGATAGTTGGGAGATTCCTAAAGAATGTCACAATATGTCCCACCCAGGAGTGGGGGTGGGGGCAGAGGTTGCAAGGTGTCAGCCTTTTGCTTTATTCTCAGCCAGCCTTCTGTTCCCTCATCATTCCCCCTGAACAATTTTGACCCTTAAATCTTCAAGGTTGTTGAAGGTGGAAGGTCTCAGCTTCTATAACTTCTTCCTGCTGAACAGGGGCATAGAGTTGTCCCTACCTACTCGGGTCAGCACTGGTCAGCTGGGGAATGTGTAGGGGAGTTACAGAAGACAGAGGCAGCTGAATCCAGGGGAGACTGCTCATGTGATCTTCCCAAGTGGAAAAAATCATCTGTGGAAGTTATGGCAGCAAAGGAGTTGAAGTCAGGTGAGAAGACATGGGAGAAAACAGCAAAACATGATTAGTGTAACAAAAAGAAAATGAAGCTCAAATTAAGTTTTTGTTAGTTGACAAAAAAACCCTTTTCTAGTCCAGGAGTTTAATCAATCATTAAAGGAAAGAGGGATTGTTTAAAGTGCCAACTTGAGTATGTTACAACCCAATAACTATTTTGTCATTGTCTGGAACATAAACATAGTATTTTGCCATTCTATTTTGTAAAGTTACTTTACATATTTGTATTACCATAGCATTTTAATAGAGAAATGTTACTTCAATTAGGACTGACCACATACTTATTAAGAGCTTCCATGTGCCAAACATCTTCCAGTTCCAAAGGGGGAACAAAAGTGGATGTTATTTGGACATACCAATGAGACAGAATGATTTCACTACTGTTTTAAGTTTTGGAAGGTTGTCCAGGTTGGTAATGGTTTTAATAATGCATTCGTGATTCCAGGCCAAACCCAGAGTACAGTGGCCTATCCCGCCTCGGGGAAACCATGAGCATAATTTAGAGTCATATAACCATTGGGTCCCTTTAGGAGACAGTCCTCCAATTTTGGGTTTCTGTCAAGGCTATTCAGTTTTGGAGGGCCATTTTTTAATGAGTAATAAAATGCAGTCCATTGTTACTGTGTAGGGACCAAGAGAGTCCAAATCTAGGGACAAGTTTCCTTTATGAAGTTTTGTTATCTCCATGGCCTTTTTGCACAAATCAGTGTCCTGGTGTAAACCCTATATTACCTTCATTGGTTTCTAAGGTCATATCCTTTGACATCCTTTGAAGTGAATTACAGCTGTCTCCTTAGGTAGGTGTATAGCCTTAAGAGTAATAATTTTAGGCCCATTATTTGATTGTGGCTTGATAATAATCCTCTTTTCTTCCAAATTGCTCCATGGACATGTAGGACTAGGAAAGCATGTTTGGAGTCAGTATTAATATCAGTTTGTAGGGCTTTGGCAATTGCAAAGTGCTAGTGAGCACTACAGCATACCCAGCTTTTCTTATTCCTTTTATGAAAGCTACTGTCAGCAGCAAAACAATTGTCATTTGCATTTTTAATAGGGGTATCTTAAATATGGCCAACTAAAGTAAGCAAGATCAATAACCTAACAGTTTTTGCTCTATAGAGAAAGAAGTATAATGGTTAGGCTCAGGCATATGGGCAATCAGGTTTATAGTTTGACAAGTTTTATTTCTGGCATATCTGTAAGTGTAGCCAAGTCAGCCTCCATCACCCATTGGTGACCTTTGGTTTCTAAGACATTTTGGACCTGATGTGAAGTCATTATAGTCAGGGACTGTCCCATAGAGAGCTTTGAGGCTCCTTTTACGAGGAGAGCTGTTCTATGCTTAGCTAAAGCCTTTGTTTACAACTGTATCTCAATACTGTTGGCTTCTAGGATAAATATGACTAAGGGATGAAACCATTAAGAAGCCCTTTGAGTGGGCCAGCCTTAACAATACTCTGATTACAAAGGATCACTGACAAGTGGGAGAAAACTTGTCAAGAGATAAGGGGAGTCCCAATGCATCATCCAATCCAATCATAAAGAAAGTGGGGTCATCCATTATCTCCACAAGTCCATAGTTAATTTTATGGAGTGGGATATGCTGGCTTTTAGGCAATTATCCTAGCCCCATAGAATTGGTCAAGGTGATAGTTGAGTTATACAATTGTTGGGGAATTAATCCCATTTTTCAGCTGTTTAAATTGTTATGTTCCTATGGGGTTCTGTTATTATCCCCACAGAATAATCAGCAGAAAATTGTCTATATACACGTTATTGTGGTAATTTCTCGTAAGTTTACCTCTGGTTGTCTAGCTTAGGTAAACAACACTGAAAGACAATCAAACCTAGACTCCACAAAGGTGTGTTATTAAAACACAATTTTTCTCTCTAAAATAACCCTCATTTCCAGAGATAGCCAAATTAAGACTAATTTATTTGAAAAACAAGTCCAGTTTAAACAGATTTGGCCTAACTATTTACATAAACCCAGCAAGAACAGTGAGTGATCATATAGATCTTTTAGAATCTGCTTTGCTGGAATTTCTTATAAGGAATCTCTAGGTTGAACTTTTAGTAGCCTCTCCAGGCCAGAAGTCATGCCAAGTACTTGCCATCAGACATGTCTGCAATACCTGTAGATTTGAACAAATTCCTCTTCATAAGGTCCCCAAAATATCCTGAGGTTCCTGCACCTTCCAGGAAGTGACATTCTTAACTCACCTGGTGAGGCTGCTGGGAATTCTGTAAGCAAGGCACCAAAAGTTCCAAGGGGCTTTATGGCTCCAGGTTTCATAAAGTCAACCTTAGTTCCTTAAAGCTGTCTGGTCATATCTGAGTCTATGCATGTCTTTCTCAAATATGACATACCAGTCAAAGCCTTGGTAAAATAACCAATGTTTCCAATGGTGTCCTGTTACAAGGAGAACAGATTCTTATTAAACTTATGCAAATGACTGATTGCCAGGGAAGAATACATACTGAGATCTTTTGAGTTTCAGAGGGTTCAGATAGAGAGAAAAGTTGAATGCTTTGATTTGTTTACAAATGAATATTTTTACATTTCTGTAAGTCACAGATATCTTAAGAAAAAACTTTCCTTAGTCTGAAGAGCAAACATTAGAGAACCAGCAATGTTTAAAATAACAGATGCAAAAAAAAAATAAATAAATAAAGTAACAGATGCAACACTATAATCTTTTAGTTCATTTATTCCCATGTTACAAATTCTGGTTTAGTTTGAATGCAGCTTTAGTTAGTTCTGAAAATTCTTACCCATTACAGTTTTAGGATTCTCAAATATATCGAATATCTGCATTTGTCCTGAAAGTCCTTTCTATGAATCCCCTTTAAGGTGAAACTCACTTTACAAAAGAATTAAAACAATTATAAATGACAAAAAGTCAGAATGGATATGGTTAAAGAGCTGATGAGATGAGAGTTTACAATTTAGCTGGCAAGGAAATCAGGTTATTTCTGTGACACCTAACACTTCAATAGTTGCAATATCAAGTGATGATCTATCAAAACATTAAAACTTTAGGAAATGCATAGAATCTCTAGAATAGTTATAACATTTACCCAAATGTAACCCAAGGTTTATCATTTGTTTAGCAGTACTTCATGAGTAACTTAGCACACCAAGGAAAAGCATAGTGAGTTACAGAGATTTCATTTACAACTTAAATCTTGTCAACATTTGCTAAAATCTTATAAAGTTCTAAAGCACATTCCTAAATATAATTAGGGATGTTAAAGGCCTGATATAGGCAAAATGTGGAAAATGTTTTCTGGACAGGCAAATAGGAAACAATGGTTTACATTTTCTTCCTAAAAGCAGATTAATTTAAGAAAACTGTCTTTTTGAGGGGAGACAGTTTTATTCTTATACCAATGTACCTTTAAAACCCATTCATTTCAATCTTAGTCTGTCCTGACCATGCCTAAAATTCCATTCCAAAGTTTTTTCTACACAAACATTCTAATAACTTTCTTTTACATTTAGATTTTGTCCCAAGCCATTTCTTTCCAAACAACCATCTCGTTTAGAACGAAATTACCTTTTATCTTTAACAAACTGCATTCCCATTCCTTATCTTTCTTCCGCACCTACTTTTCCACATAGAGTTGTTTCCCTTATTTCCATTAGTCTTGGTTACAGTTCGAATTTTGTACTCTTAGAAACACCTTAGTCTCTAGTCAGTTAAGTATTAATTGTGAACTGTTACAACAGAATTCTTTATGAATCAATTAAACACAAAATGTGTTTACCAACAGATTTAAATATCCTTATTATTATTTTTTTTTTTTGCTGTAGAAAAGTATAAACCTATATCCAGTAACTAATGACTTAGCATTTTATCTTATTTGAAAAGACCTAGATGTCCAACAAATTTAATTCCATTTTTCATCCAAGAAAAACTTTATAAACTTTCAGGTTACCAAAGGGTTTGAAAGCTATATTAACAATTACCCATGAAAACTCTGAGACAGGTTGCCGTGGTGGCTCAGTGGGTTAAGTCTCTGCCTTCAGCTTAGGTCATGATCTCAGCGTCCTGGGATTGAGGCCTACATCGGGCTCTCTGCTCAGTGGGGAGCCTGCTACTGCCTCTGCCTACTTGTGACCGCTCTCTCTGTCAAATAAATAAATAAAATCTTAAACACAAACAAAAACAACAACAAAAAGATTCTGAGACAGACAATGAACCATCAATTTAGTCATCTTTCTGATGAACAACCCAACAGAGTTAACACGAGTTTATTTGACCTTCAGTAAACCTTGATAGAATAAATCTTCACATTTACTGCTGTAGCTTTAAACATGTCTGTCTTAATTAAACCAGCAAAATGAGCTTAGTTTAAATACTAATACAAACCCATTTTCAGTATTTACCTGAGACATGGTGGGGAAATCTGGAGTGGGGAGTGTTAGGTCCAGGGGGTGCTCTTCTTGTTCCTTAATAGTGAAGAGAGAAGGAGCCTTGTGAATGGTCTAGAGGCCAGTCATGCAGGCTGCACCCATGTTGGTGCAGAAGCAGAAGGGGAGACAGAAGAAACAAAGTGCTTCCAGAAGGCAGAGAAAGGATTCTGAGTTTTAGAGCTCATCAGCTCCAATAGAGGAGCAGATGCCATGTTTTCCCACAAGCAAGGGGGGGAGGGGTTAGGCAATCCACGTCGGGCCAGAGAAGAAGGGAAATTTCCCTGAAACAAAGGGAGTTTTGGCAGCAGTTTGGGAATATTCCTTGAAGTCTCTGTCTGGAGTTAGACTAACCCCAGTTGGCTCCAGTTACAGCCATTAACATGGGAAATGAGTGAGGAAGAAGCCCCCATATCTAATAAGAGGAATAGAGAGAGATAAAGTCCCCTTTGCTAGGGATGGCCAGTGTATCCTCCAGCAACCTGGGTTGATTAGGAGGCATATTTACATAATTATCCAATAGGTCTGGAGGGAGTTTACTAGTTGACTCTTCAGGCAAACACATTCTGCAAAAGGCCCTTAGGTCGGGGTCCTGGTGTAGAGCAATGAAGACCTAGGCATGAGCAATGAAGTTTCCCTAGGTCTATTTGCCCTACTTCCTGCGGAGAAGATCTAACTGATAGATCCCACTGAGGCCATGCAGTGTTACAGGAGCTCAGTCCTTTCCTAAGTTTTGCAATCCAAGTTATTTCCAGTGGGCTAAAAGGCACCCCAAGGTAGAGTCCTTGGGAACTGAAGAAGCCTACTGAGGTCATGCTCCCAGAAAAGTAAAGAAGGTCCATTACCAAATCCTCCTGACTCATGGCATCCCATGCAGGATATGTCAGAGGTTCCCGTGTATCAAAAGCAACCAGAGACGTCCCTCAAGACATTGCTATTGATCACAATCCTGCCTTCCCCAGGAAGGCATTCCTGCCATAAAAGGCCCTGGAGGGGTGCTGGCATCTCTACCCCTCCCCATCACATCCTAGACTGCTGACTAGTGAATAGACAAAAATACTGTGCTGTGCCAGTGAATAGACAAAAATACTGTGCTGTGCCTTGCTATCGTCTGTCCTGAAGATTGCATACTATTTTACCATTTTAACCCATGGAAATACTAGAAAAGTTTGGCAAGGGGAAATTACCCAATTTTGTAGCTTTAAGTAGTTTGTAGAAGGCACTGACAAGAAACAGTAGACTGAAATCCATCATGGTCTATGCAACATTCCAACACATGTGGGTGGTCCTTACAGCCAACTTCCCCAGGAAACAGTCCCTGGTTGCATTTTAATTCAATCAGATATTGGTTTTGGCCAGCTCCCAGTGGAGGTCCCATGGCCAGAAGTGGCTATACCAGGGATGTGGAGGGGATCACATTAGATCAATCAGGAGGAAACCTCACATGGAGTCTTAAGATTGGCAGCCGTCCTGCTGACTTAGGTGGCTGTCCCATACCCAAGAGAGACAATTTTATATAAGAATAGGAATAAATAGAGGGCATCAAGTTTCTGGGTCTCATTACCATTCCAGCCAGGGTACTAACTTCCAGCCAAAAGGCAGACATTCTCCTCCCCAAGAGTAGCCATGGGCTAGAGGTTTGCAGCCTGACTAATCAACATGAAAGTGTTCCAGTTAAGACCATACTCCTTGAAAAACCCCTGAAGTGAGAGTAAAGGAAGAAGAGAAAAAGTACTCATGAATTTTGTACTGAAGCTCAGAGTCCAGATGTAAGAGACTCATAGCCCCACGTTCGGGTGCCAAATGATGAAGTTCTAGAACATAGGTGAGGTTCAGTGGGGTGAGGTCCGAAGCCAAAGACCAAGAAAGAATTCTTGAGACATCTTTGGTGCAGAATGGTGGTTTATTAAGGCACAGGGACAGGACCTGTGGGCAGGAAGATCTGCTGCCCCTGGGCTGTGAGGGATGGCAAGTTATGTACCATGGAGTTGAAGGAGGTAAGGTAAAGGAAGGTCTCACCAGAACTTTCATATACTAAAGAGGACCTAAAAAATACTGGATACCAGAGGCCTTGCCATTGCCAAGGTTGTTTTGCCCTTTTTAGCAAGCTATTAAGATAGTTGGGAAATTCCTAAAGAATGTCACAATATGTCCCACCCAGGAGTGGGGGTGGAGGCAAAGGTTGCAAGGTGTTAGCCTTTTGCTTTATTCTCAGCCAGCCTTCTGTTCCCTTATCAAGATGGTAACCTGAGCCAAAGGCAGATGCTTAAATGACCAAGCCACCTAGGTGCTGGAGTTTCAAGTATTTTTTTTAAAATAATTTCTTTCTTGAATATCATTTTAATGGGTTTTCTTCATTATAAAAAAATGGAAAATGATAGCAGCCTATTGAAGATAACTTTTGTTCTTGATAATTTATATATAAATTTATAATTTATATATAAATATATATGTATAATTTATATATAAATATATATGTGTTTACATGTTATATAAATATAAATATGTATATATGTAAATATACATGTGTGTGTATGTGTGTATATGCACATATATATAAATATACAAATATATAAATATATATATGTATATACATATACATATACATGTATGTATTTGGAATTGGAGACAGAGGACTAAGTTTGAGCTTTGTTCATGATTTCTTACTTGTAGTTTGCCTCTTTATATTCTCTTTCTTCCTCTCTTCACCATGCTTTATATTTTAAGACTGCACCAAATAACTCCCATAACCTCTGGCGTCCACTTGGGTTCATACAATGCACAGTGGGATCAAGGTTTTCATTTTCCCCATTCCTTTCCTGCTAGTCACAGTGGTTAAGAGATTTCTTTTTACTGAATGTCAGATAGCCTCTCCATGTATCTTTTTTCTCTGGGTTCTGGTAATTCTTTGTCTCCAGGGTTCTTGCAGTCTAGAGTTAGTAAGGACTTCCTACTTAGACCTGCACTTTGTTGATTTCCTTATACCCTGAACTCACCTTTATAAATAATGCCTTTATTCAAGTCTCCTCAGTCACCTTGTTGGAGTATGCCATCTGTTTCCTGCCAGAACTCAGAGTGGAACACTAAATTACCTTGAAATTCACATATGGCTTTTGACTTTCAAATTCCTTTTTGTAAAACACACACATTAAATGCCCATCACTGAGCATTGTCGAGATGGCTCATCTTTGTTCTTTTAAAATAAGTTCAAATTTGACAATATCTATTCATGGACTTCTTAGGTCTTCAGTTTTATCTTTTGCCAAATTCCCTCTCAATATCTATACTTTAGCCATATTGAAATACTTCACCAACCAAATTTGTTCAGTGCTCTATACTCAACACATTATGAACAATTTATATCACTCGGAACCCTCTCTTCTCTCACCCTCCTCTCTATTCCCTTTAGTAAAGTCTTTTGAGTACTAGTTAGACTACAAAGAGTATCCTGACTAGTCTCATTCCCAACCTAAGTTGAACTGAATATATTATTTTTAAAATTTTCCCAATTGTCCTTTATTACATACAATATGGCACTTAGGTGCCTGTCCTATTGTCAGTTTCTCATTCTAGAATAAAATCTCCTTGTGCCAGGGATTAGGTCTTGCTCCCTCGATCTTTCAGTCTCTAGTACAATTCTGGCCCCCAACTGGGCAATAAATAAACATTTATTGTATGACTATATATATATACATGAAAACATATGTTTTCATTGAGATATTTTTTGGTATTTTCAGAATATTAACCAATTAATTTAAATTACTCTAAGACAAATACATAATCAAAACAATAGAAACAAGCAAACAAACATGTATAACCAATCTATTCTTTGTCACTTTGAATTAAGTTAAACTTTACATATCTTTTAAAATTTATATCACTGAGGGATATAAGGGCATAAGGGGCATACCCATCCCTGGTGTGTTTTGTTGTTGTTGTTGTTGTTTTTTATCCCTGATGTTTTTTGAGACTTGGGCCAGTGTGGCCCTGGGAAATAATATGAGGCTATTTCAGAATATCTCCGACACCTAGCCTTAAAATCCCTCTTCAAGAGGGGTTATACTGTGGCATAAGGAATTAAAACTTGGTCAGCCTATGTCTCTGTAGGTGGTGTTCTATTGAGAATCAAGCCTATCATTTATTAACCGTTTTGAATTTTAACAAGATTTGAAAATCAACTATCTAGACAGTTGTCTCATTGCTTCAATTCCTATTTCCTATGGGATTTGATATGTTTAGTGTATGGTGTGAAGTAATTTTCAAGAGGCTTGGAAATACAGTCTGGCAATAGTTCCTTAGCTGTTTGTTTTGTTCTTGTTAATGCTTGCATGAAATAGATTGAATAAGTAGTGATTTACCATGCAATCTTGAGTCACATTCTGGGTGATAGAGAAAAGTCTGCTGTGCCTGTGGAACTCATTCAAACAAGAATGTGAGTTTTCCCCCCCAAACATTTAAAAACAAAATAGGAAATTTTATTTCCTTTTGTTTGAAATAAGTGACTATTTTTATGGAAGTCTAGGTCTATTTTTTAGATAGCACTTTTAAATTTCTTGTCATTTTAGTACTGTTTCTCGGCCAAAAACAAAAAAAAAGCAAATTTTAAGGCTTGGCCATTGGCTTTGAGATATGCCTTTCACATCATTTCACATCTTGGTTTGAACTAGTTTTCATCTGTTCCCAGAGACAGCAGGAAATCACATTAAGTGCACAATAATGCTTATGTTGTGATAGGAAGTCATTGAAGAATCTTTCTTAGGTGCTTCCAAATAAAGATAAGGTTTCTGGGAGCCGACAAGCATCAAATAACTAAACATGGCTGTCAGCTGAATTATACATCTTTATCTTCTTTTTATTGTATTGTTGAACCTGATATTCGCGCTGATGGGTTTTTCAATCAGATGTGACCTTTTCACACTTTGTGAGGGAAAAAGGCATGCGGCAAAATTATTAAACATGGCTAGGACTTCAGAACCACTCACTGACATTTTAGTTTTTTATTTTATTAATTTAAAACATTTTCTTGCAACTTAGCTAATGAGAATGAAAGGGTATTTTAATTTTTTTTTCTTTTTAAAAAACAACTAGCCATGTTTATTTTAGAGTTTTTTTTTTTAAACTAACCATTTTCAGACAAGTGAATCCCAAAAGAAAGAAGGAAACCCTTCTCCCACCTGCCTTCTCTACTACCCCTCACACACACACAACAGTGTTGCCATGGGAGAAAATATCACAGGCACAGGTTCATCATTTAAATGCAAGACTTGCTTGTTATAAGACCGGCTGCAGAAAGGCAAGAGAATGCTCATTAATAGGGGTTGGAATCTTTACACCCAGTTCCTTAACAGATTACAATTTTAGGTTCTTTCCAATTGCATCTAAGACACCCTCTAATACGTGCAAGTGGTTAGCAGTGGAGGAGAAGGGGTTGTGAGATTATGTCACTCAGTAAAGGAATAAAAATTATACTGTAGACTTCTTAAACTAGCAAAATCAAAAAAGGCTCTTTGAAAGGAAACGAATGTATACATTTTAGAAGTCACAGCATTTCTCATAAAGATTTAAGATATTTAAAGGGAAGACATTCTTTGTTCTGGGGAATAAATCATTGAAGATCTCTAAAGACACAAGACTTTTCCCAAAGAATATCTCACATTAATGATTTCTTTGTTATTTAACTTTTCAAACTTTTAGAATAGAAAACATGAAGATTTGCTAATCATGAGGGCATGATCATAGACACAGTGTTCTTTTGGGATATCTAAGGACATACTAGACTTTAAATTTACATATATTTTAGATGATATGAAAGCAATTCAGCAGTACCAATAAGGACTTATGGATTGACACTGCTTCTTTGGCTGTATTCTCTGGTCATACAGCATAACTGAGTTCACTGAGCTCGAAAAATTTAAAACAAAAGCCATTAGAAGTAGTGTACTAGGACAACTGATTGGTATCAGAAAAGATGTCTATTTAACTAGCCATATTCCAGCAGAATTTTTGGATAATGTGTGGTTGAAATTAAAGAATGAATGTATTAATTAAGAATAGCCAATAGTGGCTTTTTTGGGGTTTAGGTTTGTATAAGTTTTTCCTTCTATGCGAATTATCAAACCATGCTTCAAAGTATACTCTTTTTAGACTCAGATACTTAAATTGTTATATCACCAAGTGTAAACATTTTTGATGAAAATAAAGCAACTCTAATATTTTTGAAGTAGTTTATACACTTAACACATACTATAATTAAATGTTACTCATTTCATTTTATCAATTATAAATTTCTCATTTCTATATGATTCACAAAATATATATTAACAAATTTTTAAGTATGTATCTTATGTAAGTAAATATATTTACATGTATTAGTAGGGTTTCTAAGAAATTTTTTTTCTAATAAATACATGATCAAAAACTATTGGCAAGTCCTAAAACAAAAAGATTCCTTATCTTACACTCATCTTTCAACTAACCAAAGTTCAAAAAAATGTTATAAACTGTTTTTACTCATTTAAGTATAAAGTATAGTCCACACTAAAGTGGAAAAACTGAAGGATAATATTTAACAAATTAGCTAAAAAAATTATAGCATGCTAGATGGTAATTAGAGAATAACATGGATGTAAGGACTAAAACTATTTTTATTTTAATTATCTATTTAAGCAAATTTATTCAAATACATTAAACATTTTTTTAACTAAATAGAATAATAAACGTACATACGCACCCACTTTTCTGTCTCTCCTAATGAAACAATTATATTCCTAGAGGAGCTGGTTGAGAATGTCATATACAATTCTTAGCTTTTTTGTTGCATATTCAAACAAACTCGAATAATGAAGGAACTTCTCTTGAAAATAGAAGAAAGATAGAAGAAAAATAGATTACAATATTATAATCGTAGGAGAGAGAGAAAGGGACCAGACTCCAGGAGAGTCTCATTTCTCACCGAGAATCACCAAGAGATTTCTTATTTGGAGGACATTCACTATCAAAAGTATATCTTTTCACATTTGATAATGGAGTTATTTATATTTCCAAAGCAATATTCTTGCCACTGTATGAGCCTACAGAGATAAAATAATCACTAGTGTCCATAATGAGGGTCATTAAATGTATGCTGCGTGTAATACACACTGAATTAATACACTGTTCATGAGAGTTGAGTTTCATGAAATATGCAAACTTGTTGGCTGAATTTATCATTATTAGATATCTAGGAGAGAATGTTGGGGAGAGAGAGGGGCAGGGAGAGAGAGAGAGAGAATGAGAGAGAGAGAAAGAGAGAGAGGGAGGGAACATATGGCCAAGAAGAATACAGGAGCTACAGATTGGGGGTGGTAGGAGTGTGATGTTCCTTTGAAAGGAGACCTAAGCACAAACTGAAATGATGTGAAATGGTCTGGGGAAGCAACCAGCCTTTATGTGCCTTACTGCTTGTACTACATATTTCAGAGAACTGTGTGTGCTATTAATTGGATATTATGGTGTTTCCAATATATTCATGTATTGGGATTGGTTGGTCTAGTATTAAAATCTCTGGATAATCCAACATTTGAGTGGCTTGAGCCTAATAAATGTTTATGGGAAGGAGACAATTTATCAAAAATCCTAGGCTGAACGTGAACATACAACAATCCTATTTCAATGTATATATGGGGGCTAAAAACATTTTAGAGGATCTTATAGGAAGTACCCTTTCCTAACAAGAAAAGATGCATTAAGTGCATAAAGTCTTTATCACAATTGTCAGAGGTTGTTGTTACATGTCCCTATGATTATCTAAAATTAAGACCAAACCAGTTTTTTCCATGTCTTCTTGGGATAACTATGCGGTACTAGCAACAATCAGGGGTCTAGAATTAATTTGAGAAATTCATTATTTGTTGGAGTCACAGTTTCTGTCATCCCAGGTATTGCAAGCCTTCCAAGCTTCCTGACCACCAGAAGCACTATACCCCAAAGACTCAGCAGTGGGGGAGAGGAATGAAGCTACACCAGTTTCCTGTTACAATTGATAAAAGGAGGTCTGTGTAAGTTCTTTGTCCTTGATCACCTAGATTAGGGAGGAAAGTGGGAAATAGCCTCAGAACACACATACCTAGGCACCGGCACTCTGTAATCTAGCCGGAAGACAGGACCCACTACTAAGGGGAGGGAACTAAAAAAAACAATTTTTAAAGCAAAATCTTTTGCCCTATATTTTGTTAAACTGTTTCTGAATCAAAGCAGGAACAAGTACAATTTTGCTTGCTTTGAAAATGGGCAGCTGTTCATTGCGGAGAAAGCTGAGGTGAGACACCTTGCACATTGTTTGGAGACCATGGGACCCTACATTTTCAGGCCTCATTAATCTTTGCTTATGTTCAATAATTCCAGCAGGCTTCTTAGGTCTGTTTAATTACTCAGCATCACAGAAGAAGTTGCCAGCTTCTTTTCTTGGAGTTATTTTATTCCTTCTAAATATCTAACCCTAATGTCCTTCACTTGGAGGAGAGATAGGAGTATGCAAGATAGGAAAAATGGATATTGCTATTTTGTAAAATTCTTAATATATTCTGTTGCCCATTGCAAAAAAAAAAAAAGAAGAAGAAAAGAAAAGAAGAAGAATAAAAAAGAAAAGGAAAAAGAGAAAGAGAAAAAAGAAAAATGAAAAAGAAAAAGAAGTTTCAGAACCCCTTCTCCCAAAAAAGGTCATTCATGGAACTCAGTGGATTTTCACAGTTCACTCGTTTCCCAGGCTTTAGCTTTTGCTCCTGACAATCTCAAGAGTATATTCCAAAGACAAAATCTATCACTTGTCATGCACTATCAACATAATTGAACAGACTTCATTTTACCTTTGATTTTAAAAATATACGTAAAAGCCTTTTAGCAATATGAATTTCCACTTTTGAAGATTTAATAGGTAGAGATAATATTTTGCATTCTATCTCTTTTTCCAAGTAAATTCGGCCTCTTCAGTAGAAAATGAATTTGGCTGACCTTAAAGAAGGTACTGATGAAGTTTCATGTTATGATGTATTCTGAATTGAGATTACGCTGAGAAAACTATCGCCAGAATCTCCATCTTACAGAAAGTTTTCAGTTTTCTAAGGCATATACACACGTCCCAGTTTCACATAGTATAAGTTGTTTCTAGAACTTGTGTGATTTTAGTAGTAACTTCCCCAGTTCCTAGAGCTCTAGCCATGCAACCTATTTTTATGAACAATGTTTTAATATTTCACACACACACGCGCACACCTGCACACACACACACACAAATACTCGATGTTGACATGTTGCCTTTGTTGTGTTTAACAGACTTTCCTGTGATATCGACAGAGATACATACTGTGCAAGTTGTTCTGATTATGTTCTTACCTCGGCAGAATACTGAATTTAGAGAAATATTGCCTAAGCGCCAGAAGGTGGCAGCTTCAGACCACTTTGAATTAACAAATCAGCTTTGCTTTGCAGAGAGGCTCTTATTAGATGCTCTTCTTAAGATGTTCATGCAAGGAACCATCCAAAGGATGGCTTTAAATGATTTATTTTCTAATACAATCTTGATGAAAAATGACCTTTCAGAATAGAAGTAATAAGTTTGGTCCCATTTGGTTTAAATCGAAATACAAGGGCCACTATTCAAAAGCTGGAGGTTTTTGAAACTAGCAGATTTATGAGATCCGACTTTTACGAACAGTAAAAAAAAAATATATCTAAAAGTAAAAAATTCATAGCCATGTCCTTGGAATCTATAAAGATACTACAGCTGCTGGTTTAGAGCTTTGAACTTAGATCTGAACTTACATCTGAACATGGGAAGTATAAATTAGGGCATATTTGGACGTGTGAGGTGTTTGGAATTACTTAATAATGGTTCCTATTCCCTGAGGATTTTAACTTACTTCCACGCAGTTTCAGTGATGAGAGAGAAAGAAAGAGAGAGAGAGAGAGAGGGAGAGAGAGAGACTGAGAAGCAGAAGAATTAAGGTAGGAATCAGAGTGTTAGGAATTATCTTTCAGAGCAAGAGGTTGAGAAATATCTTTCAAAGTAGTAACTTGAAGGTAAGTGCATTTGATGGGTTGAGGTTACATCCTTCTTGGCCTCTTTAGGTCTTTCAAGAAATTTTTAAAATACGTTTTTTCAAATAATGTCAGGAACTGAAAAACAAAGCAAGTAAACAGTGATTTTCTATTGATTTACAAGATTCATGGTGACATTATATGACAACACTGACAAATGTTGACTTCCATCATTTTATTGCTATACGATTGTACCATTCAAGGGTTTCTCCCCGCCCCCCTTTTTTTGTTAGGTTTGATGATTTGTTTTTGTATGCAAGTATGCACCAGAATGTAAATTGACATATAAACGTATACCTTCTGTAACATTGCAGATAGCTTAAAACTAAAAAACAAGAAACCCTGAGTGGCTAAAATAGATAAAAATAATACCTGTGTGCCACAGTTTCTTCAAACATTCCACATATGCTGCCTGCTAAGATTCAAATACGTTCTTTTGGGAAGGCCTGTTGATAACTAAATAATAGATATGGAAGCTATCAAGTGCTTCCTCCTGTCCTTTGGGCTCATGCCGTAAAAACATGTACAAGAGATGACATATACTAATCCTTTTTAAAGCATTTGTTGCATTACTATCACCTGGATTAAGATCTGAAGTTATTAACTATGTGATTATATATAAATTGCTAACATTTTGGAATATGAGGATGGAGAGGGAAAAGGTATTTGCCTGCAAAATAAAGCAAGGAAATTCATTAATTTCAAAGGAGTCAATGCATGTTTTGTGATTTCCACAGTTTCTTTTACTATATGGTGTATTTAATGCTTTATTTGGAATATGTTACCATCAGGGAAATAAGGCATTATTGACCACTTAAATATTTTCAAGGTTCCAACCAAAAGATCTGTAACATGACATTTAGGTAAGTTCAAAATTGTATCTAGATTTAAAATGTCAAAAATCAAGAGTTTTTAAAAAGTTCTAACAAACCAGAACCCACATGTACTCTGTTGACCTAACAGGACTTATCTTTGAGTGTTAGGAGAGAGACACAAACACACACACATGATTTTTTATAGCCTTAAGTGTGTTCCAATATGTTCAAAATGAAAACCACTTTTTCTTGAAGAATTTTTTTTTTTTTTAATTTATTTGACAGACAAAGATCACAAGTAGGCAGAGAGGCAGGCAGAGAGAGAGAGGAAGGAAAGCAGGCTCCTCTGTGGAGCAGGGAGCCCGATGCGGGGCTCGATCCCAGGACCCTGGGATCATGACCTGAGCCGAAAGCAGAGGCTTTAACCCACTGAGCCACCCAGGCGCCCCTCTTGAAGAATTTTTGAATGAATGAAGATAGATAGTGACTAAGGATTCACTAAAGCCTGAGGCCAAAAGACAAGTTTTCTGAGAGTGTTTATATAGGAAATAAAAGGTATTAATGGCAAATAGAGGATGTTGGATTTGAAATTCACTTGTTCTTTGTGTTATCTAACCACACAATAATGCCTGGTACCCTGCTTTGGATTGAAATAGTTTGTTGACATACTCTCTCATGACCTAACTGACTGTTATAACTTTAATTCTTCCTAAATTTTAATAGTGAATAGTTGCAATGCTCAGAGGGCATGGGATAATTCTAGAATCTGTGATTTTAGTCATTTATATTAACATTAACTTCCCCCTCCACACACACACACTAATTCTGCATAAGCTAATGTAAAACTCAGGTAGTTTTCCAGGGAACACATTGCTGTTTTCAATAAATACCCAGAACAGCGATTCAAAATGATACAGTGTTGGATGCCCCTACCATTCAGATTAATTTACTTCATTGCTTTGACAGTCATTTATCTCAGCTCTTTCTTGGGATTAAGATCATCTCCTATATCTACTTTTGAAAATAATAGTGTAATCTCTTGACAGTTTTCCTGATGACCTAGCAACTGCTTTTCTATCACAACGTAGTTTACCTCTTTCTTTTTTTCCTGTTTTGTCAAAAGCGTTCTATACACATATGCTTAAATTCAGCCCAGTGTTGAATGCAAGTGTATTACAAGAACCCTAGACTAAAAGTATGCTTCCTTTTAGTGCTTGTTGGTATAGAGAAGATAAGAGAACAAAAGAGAAATAAATACAATGCCACTAATACCTGCTATTTTCCTTGGCTGGGAAAATACTTCCTAGTCTCCTGGAAATAAGCTGTAGGCATCATCCTTGTCTCAGAGTGATTACAGTATGGATGATAAATCTAAATTAAGTTGATTGTGTCTTCTAAAATTAAAACAGAAATTACAAATGGCTTGTTTTTCACACCTATATCTACTTCTTAATCAGTTTTTTTCCTCTCCTTAAGCAGGCGCTAGTTAAGAAGTTAACAGTTGCATAAAAGAAGAATATGTGTTGTTATTATTATCATGATTCTCATTTATTTCATTCTTATCAGGTCCTGAACACTAATATCAACCACTGCTTTATTTAACAATATTTTTGAGCGTTTATTGTAAATTAGAAGAATATTGTATATTAGAAGAATCTGAGACTGACACTCAGCATACAATGGTGAACAAGACAGACATTATATGCCATTTAGGGCATATAATCTAGTGATAGATGTAGAAAAGTAAACAGGTGGGATAGCTGGGTGGCTCAGTTGGTTAAGCATCTGCCTTTGGCTTGGGTCATGATCCCAGGTCCTGGGATCTAGTCCCATGTTAGACTCCTTGCTCAGCAGGGAGCCTGTTTCTTCCTCTATCTGCTGCCCCCCTGCTTGTGCTCTCTCTGTCTCTCTCCCTCTCTCTGACAAATAAATAAATAAAATCTTAAAAAAAAAAAAGTAAACAGATGCATCACAAGATAGGGAAAAACAAAGACATACTGGTTACAATGAACACACTTCACATAGAACACTAAAATGCACTTCCAGAGGAGAGATAAGGGAACAATTCAGAGGACACTTGATTTACTCAACAAGCATTTAGAACCAGCTACTATGTGCAAAGTACTCTGCTTACCACTGTGATAGTAAACAAGAGACACAATTCCTGCTATTTTGGATACATTTATCTATTAGGGGAGATACATAATGAACAAATACATAGATGCATAATATTGGGTAGGGTTAAGAAAGAGTTAACAGGGTAACAGGAAACAGGGTGAAGATCATGAGTCTCATTTTTTCCCTTCTTGATGAGGGGTCATGGTGGGACCCTCTGAGGAGATGATGTGAGCAGTGAACTAGATGAAAAGAGGAAGCAAGCCATGTGGAGATCTGAGGAGAGATCTGCAGAAATAGTGCAAAGATCCTAGGTTTGGGTGTGCTTGGTATTGTTCAAATTAGAGCAAGAAGGCTGCCAATGCCCAAGTGAGGAGGTGACTATGGGAAATTGTTTGAGATTTGCCAGGGGAATGGTTAAGTCTTTGGATTTGTTTGTTCTTCTGATTAGAACGAACAACTCTGGGGGATTTTGAACAAGAAAGTGACATAATTTTCTATTTCAGAAGGTGACTCTAATCATCATACAAAGACTAACATGCAGGATGGCAGAAGTGGAGACAGGGAGACCAGATAGGAGGTGTTAGTGTCCAGGCACAGATGGGGATTTGGATGAAAGTGATAGTTCTAGAGTTCATAAAAATTGATCAGAATTTATTTCAAAATGATTGTTGGCAGAAATTCTTTATATCTATTAGATAATGGTGTTTTAACAAAAGCAACAAAGGCATAGGAGTTTCACTTGAGAAATTGGGTGAGTCATGTCCTTTCATAAACTGGGGAAGCAAATTCTGAGGAGATAGGGAATGGAGTTTGGGAAGAAAAAGCAAGCTTTTCATTTGAGACCTACTAGGCTTTACAAGGGTGACCGTAGTTCAACCTAAAGAATGAGTGAGAGTTAGCCAGCACTAGAAGAAGAAAGAAGGGAATGGGGCTTCATTTTACCCAAAGTCACTCAGTGTAGATCTAGAATTTCAAGTCAGGTTTAACTGTCTCCAGTATCCATATTCTTTCCACATTGCTCTACTATGTCCTTCCCAACCGGGTTAGGGATAATAAGGAATTTGCCTGTTGCCCCGTGGAGATGTTTTAGAATTTCATAGTTTTAAAGGAAAGGAGAGCAATAATGGTACTACATTAGTGCACAAAAGCAAGAATTACAGCCAAATTTGCCTGGCATTATAGGAATGTTCTCAGCCTGAACTGTAGAGGATGCAAGTTCTTCTACACCATCACTCTATCACTCTATAAGGCTTATAATAAAGAACACTATTTTTATTATATTTAAAAGATATATGCATATGTACATAGACACATTTATACAAATATACATATTTTACTTATATAATTATTAATTAGGTGATTCATTAATTAATTTTCCCTGTATTGGTATGCATCTGCTTCATCCAGTTCTACATTGACAGCATTCATTAATTCTGTCTGGGAAAAAAAATAAAAATCATAGCCCATAATGACTTTAGTCTAATATTCTCTGTTATAGCATCCCTTGTCAAACTTATAATCTGTAGTGTCCAAGTCAACCTTCAAGGTCAAATATAAAAACATGCATTTATATAAACACTGCTACTCCTAGTCCTAGAACTTAATACTATGTCGTACATTAGAATTTTTGAGTAATTTTAGAACTATAATTTTTCATTAGTTCTCACAAGACAGTTACCTATTCAAGGAACATTTGCTGAGTACCTGCTATTAAATAAATTGTGAGTGAAATGATGAGCTTTAGGAACGTACAGTTCTGGTGGGACTCTACATTTAAGCTTATACAATACTCATCTGGGTTATTTGAGCACTTATGCTTTCTTCTTTAATTGCACATACTAGACACATGTCCTTTCCTGAAGCACATATTCCCATCTGTACATTTTCTTCTTGGAAGTTCAGCTTCTGGACTGCACAGTTTACCATATAAACTTATTTCACAGCAGTTATAATTTTATGTGGTATCTCTTGATTTCCTTTTCTTAGTTTTCTAGTAGACTATAGGTGCTTTGGAAGCAAATATATATATATTCTTTAATTTAACCCCATGTACCCTAGGCCTTGAAATGTGCTTACCACATAGTAATTATCTAAAGAGCATTTGTTGAATGAGCAAATGAATTTAGTACTGATGTACACTGCCTGGGGGTGTTTAATTTCAGTTATCAAATCTTCATGTAAAGAAATTAGGAGAATGCATTTAGGAACAGAGTTGAATAGTCACATAGTCAACTAAATGATTATTTCATTATTGTATACTTTACACTGATTCTAGTTCAACTTATAAGTAATGTTTGAGTTGGTTCAATATATGAGTTCAGTTTTACTTTCAGAAATTACATGTTGGAAAAAGAGAATAAAGTGCTCTGTAGTTCTAGCAATCTCCTCAAATGTGGCTCAATTTAGGTCATTCTCTGTATGTTTTAAATCTGTCACATGGGTCTACAGTATTTGAATATAAACAGGGTAGGATAAAGTAGGGACAAGAGAAAAAGGAATAAGCTTTCTAGGGAGTTGAAAAGAATTTTTTTTTTTCCTGTTGGCAATCCAAGAGCATTAAGCTCAGCAGTCAGAAAATAAAGTCTGAAGGGTAAGGTGATTAGTGATGGGACTAAAGCAGAAAGAAGGCACAGTAAAAACTCATTTAATTGACCCCAAATTTCATTTTTGTAGGGAAGATATGAAGCTGGTTATTAAAAGTTGGAACTTTCCTCAGACAGATGTAGAGGGATGAGTAGAAGTAATAATGACCATATACAAAGAGCAGGAAGAGCATGGAATGCTCTGAGATTAGAAAGAAATTTGGGTGGTTTGGTTAGTTGGAGATGGAGTGTTTTTGTTTTTAGCAAAAATTTCATTATAATAGACTGGCTTATCAGTACGAATGGCTTTTTATGACATGCTAAGGACTTTTTACTGAGTCATAGTCTTCAGGAAATACAGAGTTGATTGAGGTTTTTGAATGTTAACATGATTAGCTTTGCAAAGATGATATTGGGACAATATTTAAAAAATGCCTCAGTAACTCAGATGTATTCATTATTTATTTTCTAGCACACTAAAGAATTCCTGCTTTCTTTTAATTTCCCAAACAATCTTTGTGGAGTCAAATAAACATAACTGGCCAATTGCTGGATAAAGGAAATTCTAGATGTAGAAAAATAGCTAGGACACTATTTCAGAAGTACAGGCAAACAATGGTGAATGAATTTGGAGAAATAAAGTCAAATTTAGAAGTTGAATTTGACATGGAATTTAGGGATGATTTAAATGAAGAGGGCAGGGACTCCTGGATGGCTCTGTTGGTTTGGCATCTGCTTAACTTGGGTCTTGGGATCAAGTCCCACATCAGGTTCCTTGCTCAGCAGGGAGGCTGCTTGTGCACTCTCTTTCTCTCTCTGACAAATAAATAAATAAAATCTTAGAAGAATTTAAATGAAGCAGGTAGATGGGCAAAAGGGGAAGGGTCTATGGCAGCTCTGAAATTTCTGTATTCCCTAAGATAATATAGAAAAAGGAGAAACAGTGGGGAAAGATAAAGATTTTGAGTTTACTTTTTAAGTGTTTGAGTTTGTGGCGGTTATGGGACATCAGCATAGTGAGGTCCAATAGAAAGGAAGCTCAGAAGAAATACTTCGTAACTGTAGGAGGCATCAATCTAGTTGAGTGTGTGAGCCATAATAGTGGCAGATGTCATTTCTGAGAGCAAGGTAAGGTCATCTGAAGAAACAACCTTGAGGCAGCACAGTCCCTCTGCCTGCAAATCCCTTTCCTACCTCACTCAGCTGGTGAACATCTCTTTGCTGATCAAGATATTGCTTAAATTTCATTTTCTCTCTGAAAGATTCTTGTATTCTTCCATTTCCCCTGCTCCCCTTCCTCCTCTCCCTCCTTCTCTCCATTATGATCCCCATCACTTTTACTTATCTAGTGTTTATCTGCAACAGGCATATTGCCGAGCACTTATTGTCCTTAGTCATATTCAGTCTTCACTGTGATGCAATAAGGCAAGTTCTTCGATCATTCCTTACTGGGCATGAGAGAGAATTGAGGTATTTGCAGAGCTGGTAATTGAAGAGAAGCAAGAGCACCTAGCTAGGGAATGGCGGAGATGAGATTTGAATGTAATTGTTGTCTCATCGAGACCATGCTCTTTCTTTCCGGTCAGTTGTTTCATCCTTTGGGAATCAAAGCTGTTTATTCATGCAACTGACACAGCACTTGGCATATGGAATTGTATGTTATCTGGTCCCAAAAGGGGGCTGGTTCCTTATGAGTAGAGATGTTCTGATTAAGTTTTGCATTTTCTGGTAGGCAAAAATGAAAGAATGAATGTAGGAGTGAATGTTAAATGTGTAGGCTCAAGAAAAGTTGTCAGGGAAAGAGACTATACAGAGCAATTTAGAGTATGAGAACAGGAAACAAAGGAAGAAGAGTTTCAAGAATGATCAACACTATTGACTGTTCATCACAGTTATGACTTAGCATTCTTTATTCTTTTGATATTTTTTCCATTATTGGTGCTTTTTGTCGTCCATGTACCTTCTGTTATTCTTCAAGATCCACATATCCTGATCTTTTTTTTAAGTTATCAAGCACTTCAACTAAAATATAAGATGGAAAGTAATATATATGTGTAAAACCTTAAAGTAGAGTTCTCTGGTTGGAGAGTAGCACTCTTTGAGCTCCACTCACTTCGCCTTTCTCTCACTCTCTCAAATCAGGGCCCAAGAGTTTGAGAAAGTATCCTTTTGATCTTTCCCTCCATTTACATTTGCTGCTCCTGTTTTGAATATGCCTCACGTGTCATTTAAGCTGAGTGAACTATTGGCATTCTTCATTCCTTCCCAAGCCTATATTTTTAAATATGTTCTTCTCTCACCTCAAAATATCTCATCTGGCTTACTCCTCACCCTTATTGCCCGAGTGACTTCTGGTCACCTTTCAAGATTTAGTTTAAAGATGATCTTCTCCTTACAGGAGTCACTCATCAGCACAGCCTCCTTGAATATTTAAATTACCACATAACTTCAGAAAAGCCCTCTGGAAGTATGTGTGTGTGTATGTGCATATGTGCACCCATGCTTGCACGCAAACAAGCATTTGTGTGTTGGTCGTGGCTGTTTATTTACATTTGGCTTTTCCTCAAAATTATAAGATTATTGAGATAAGAAGTTCTATCTTTACTTTCAATAACTGTAAAATATAGTACTTGTACACACTAAAAACTTGAGTGTGTTTTTGAATGAAAGAATGAATGAATGCATTAATTCATGAATATTATTAATTATATTCTGTAATCTTCACATTTTCTCTACATAAGCCATTAACTTCCACATCTTCCTATCCAGAAAATCTAAGATCTCTGTACATTTTTTTTTTGGTCAAGAAAATCTATGCTAGCCTCCTCAGGCTGCTTTTTTCCCCCCTTTCTTTTATAGTCCAATCTGTCTATCTTAATTTTAGGAAGGTTAGAATTTACTGTGAGTCACAGTAACTAACAGGAAATGTCAATTGTGTTTCCTACAAAATTCACCTCAATATTGCAAGACACAGAAAACACAAATGTTTGGAAAGTGAAGAGATGATGAAATTAAGGTTTTATGATCAAATCACTGTTTTCCTAAGTACAGTTTTTTATTCCTTATCAAAAAGTTGTATGTGTGTGTGCAGGTATGTGTGTTCATGTCCATATCATTTAAATACAGTGAAGGAAAATGCTTAATTTTTTGTGTGTATTTCTAGATAACTCCAATAGGTGAAAGGCCAGTTGTTTTCTTTGAAATGGTATTTTCCTGAGCATTATTGAACTTCTGTTATGCTTAAGTACACTTGATTTATTATATGGGGTGAAAGTCACAGGGCAAAATCAGAAAATCTACTTGTTTTCCTTTTTTTTCCCCCTATTGTTAGCACCAGGCACAGTGATATTTCTTCCATTCTAATTGGTGGCATTTCAGGCACATACCACTGCTCGTCTGATTACTTCTATCTCTCAGTCTAGTTGCAGAGCACCTGGACCAACTTAATCACCTTCCATCTCAGATCCAGTTGACATCTCTTCTTCCTCCTCCAGATCAGGCCTGGTGGAAGACAGAGAGCCTATGCTGGGCAAAAGGACATAGGTCTGATTTTGTTATTGTTGTTGTTACTTATCTCAGTGATATTCCCCACCTACTACTCCTTTGTGGATTTTAGCTTCTCCAGTATCATGGTCAGGGCCAAGGGAATAAATGATTAGAAGAAGATGTATATGACCAGTGTTATGGAAATTGATTCTCCCTTCCCTCTTTGGAACAAAACCAAAATTATGTTTTCTGTATGCCCTTTATTAAGTTTTTAGGCAAACATTCTACCTCTTTCCCTGGTGCAACATCCATTTCCTGGTGTTGCATTTTTTGGCTAATCTGTCTCATTTCTCTCTCAATTGTTCCAGAATGAAGGCAACTATAGGGAGGCAACTATGCCTCACTCATCAGGTAGACTTTTTTAGTGGAATGCTTTCAATGCCACCAGATTCTGATACTTTGATGAAAGAGAAAACACTTGCCTCTTCAAATGCTACTCCCATACTCTGCTTTTCTATAGGCAAAAAAGCTGTAGGCTACTCCAGCCTTGCTCTTGTTTTTTGAGACTTCTCTAGGAGGAACACATTACCATTGGTCTCAGTGCTTCACAAATTCCAGAGGACATATTTAAAGCTTTTTCTGGAATATTCTGTCACTGTGCTCCTGTGGCAGCACAAGACAGACTAACAAATTTCTCTACAAATATCCTGCTGGGACACAAGACTCCAACCTGCCTTCTTTAGAACTTCATGTTCTATCTCTGGCTTACTTGGGCAAGTAGGGGGAAAGCCAGGTAGTCTTAAATGTTAACAGTCCTGTCAGTGATGAGCATTAAGGAGGGCATATGATGTGATGAACACTGGGTGTTATATGCAACTAATGAATTATTCAACACTACAACAAAAACTAATGATGTACTATATGTTGACTAATTGAATTTAAATGTAAAAAAAGAAAATTCCTTCAGTTACTCTCTTGCCTTGTCTTACATCAAATGAAGGGAGGACTTGGATTGATGGAGCAACTTGGTTATCCCTTGGGATGTCTTTCAAGTGTGTCTAGGGCTTCTCTTTAGAAGTTGAAGATATCTGTAATACATTGTCCTCAGATTTGATTATTTTGGTGAAATTCTAAGACAGTAAGGAAAGTTTTTTCTTCTTAATGTTGTTATAGAGGTAATTATTTCCTCTATTTCTTGGAATTCTTCTGACCCAAAGCACAGTCCCAGATGCATGAGTAGAAATACAGAAATAGTAGATGGCTCAGTAGGCCTACCTATTTTAAATAAATTAGCACATTTCAGTCAAAATATATATAGAAAAATATTTGGTGCAAATTTTCCTCTCACTGTAATTAAAAATTCTATTGTAAGAATATGGAACTGTTGCTTATTTAAGCAATTATTCTACTTAAGCCTTTTCTTATCCGTAGTAATTTGTATTCATTGAAAAGAACATGTCCTTGGGGTTATTAAGCACTACACAATGACAGTCCAAGACCTTGATGCACCATTTCTTTCCTCCTTGTTTAACTGGAGATTTGAAGACAGTTATCTGTACATATTCATTTCTATATGACTATGTACAGTGCAAAAAAAAAAGACTTTGTGAAGTAAGATGAATGGACTTTATGGAGATAAAAGTAAACTAATCAGAATCTGTAATTCATTCATGTGAGCCCACAAATCTGGGTTCTGCAAGATATTAAGTTAGATCCTAAATAAATCAAGTTGCAGAAAGGAATTATAATGATGGTTGAAAGCATTTCCTAGCAGTATTACTGTATAAATATTTTTATATACATACAATATAAGATTTATCACTACTATGAAAACGACAACTATGATGAAGGGCGGAAGAAGATTTTATAGGTCCCTAGATTTAAACAAATTATTTGTAAAGCAGCCTACATTGATTTTAAAAATCAACTACATTCTTATTAATAAAATCAAAACTCTAATTCAGCTCTATAAATCAGTACTAAATCTACTGTTTACCAAGGTTATTCTGTTCATTTCAGAGACTAATTTTCATGCAAGTATAGCTATTAAGTCAGGAACATACCTGAAATATATATTTTTTCTTATTATTTAGGATGAATATTTTAATCTTAAATCTCCTTTTCTTTTTCTATCCTTCATAATATTTAAAATTAAGCCATGATTTTGTTATTAGCAAATATTATTTGATTACATCAAAAATTAAAAACTGGATGGGTCATATTTAAGTAGCTCAGTGCTTTCCTGAATAACATAAAAATTGTCTCAATCAACTGGTGAAAAAAATCAATTTTTTATATTATACTATACCTTTATACTCTACTCCATAGATCAATGGTATTTTTAAATGAGATATAATAGGAGAGATCATCTACTAATACCACCAATGAATTGTTCCAAAATAGAGAAGGAAGTAGTGCTTATAAGAGTGTTGGAAAAGTAGTACCAGGCAGTTAATTTCTGAAACTGTAATAATGGCTAAGTTTCATAAGTGAATCTTACCACACTAGAACTGCTCATGTTAAATAGGAAAAACCTTTAACTATAGCCATTTCTAATTATAGAAGGTTTATTAAAGGTTCTTTTAAATCATTTTAGATAAGTAAAATAATTTATTAGAAGTAAAAAGTTAACATTCCTGCATTTAAGATGAAATGCAAAAGTTCCACTGACACTTAAAAATCCATCATTTAAAATGGCTATAGAAAATGGATGTGAAAAAATTTCTTTGTATGTGATGTTTTAACACAAATAATAAGGCAGCATTCAGTCTTTTTTTCAAGATGTTCAACTGACTAAGTGAGGCCCAGCCACATTATGAAAAATTTTGTTTTGTTTTGTTTTGTTTTGTTTTAGATTGGAGTCTCATTGCTTTTATTTATTATTTTTATTCAGTGTTCCAAAATTCATTGTTTATGCACCACACCCAGTGCTCCATGCAATCCGTGCCCTCCTTAATACCCAACATGAGGCTCACCCAACCCCCCACCATCCCCTCTAAAACCCTCAGTTTATTTCTCAGTCCACAGTCTCTCATGGTTTGTCTCCCCCTCCGATTTCCCACAACTCACTTCTCTCCATTTCCCAATATCCTCCATCTTACTCCTTCTGCTCCACAAGTAAGTGAAACCATATGATAGCTGACTCTCTCTGCTTGATTTATTTCACTCAGCATAATCTCTTCCAGTCCCATCCATGTTGATACAAAAGTTGGGTATTCATCCTTTCTCATGGAGGCAAAATACTCCATTGTATATATGGACCATATCTTCTTTATCCATTTGTCTGTTGAAGGGCATCTTGGTTCTTTCCACAGTTTGCGACTGTGGTCATTGCTGCTATGAACATTGGGATACAGATGGCAGTTCTTTTCACTACATCTGTATCTTTGGGGTAAATAACCAGTAGTGCAAATACAGAGTCATTGGGAAGCTCTATTTTTAATTTTTAAGGAAGCACCACACTGTTTTCCAAAGTGGCTGCACTAACTTGCATTCGCACCAACAGTGTAAGAGGGTTCCCCTTTTTCCACATCCTCTCCAACACTTGTTATTTACTGTCTTATTAATTTTTGCTATCGTAACTGGTGTAAGGTGATATGTCAATGTGGTTTTGATTTGAATCTCCCTGATGGATGGCTAATGATGATGAACATTTTTTCATGTGTCTGTTGGCCATTTGTATGTTTTCTTTGGAGAAGCATCTGTTCATGTCTTTTGCCCATTTTTTGATGTGATTATCTGTTTTGTGTGTGTTGAGTTTGAGGAGTTCTTTATAGATCTTGGATATCAGCCCTTTGTCTGTACTGTCATTTGCAAATACCTTCTCCCATTCTGTGGGTTGCCTCTTTGTTTTACTGACTATTTCCTTTCCTGTATAGAAGCTTTTGGTCTTGATGAAGTCCCTAAAGTTCATTTTCACTTTTGTTTCCTTGCCTTTGGAGACATGTCTTGAAAGAAGCTGCTGTGACCAGTGATGAAGACAGTACTTTCTCCTCTAGGATTTTGATAGATTCCTGCCTCACATTGAGGTCTTTCATTCACTTTGAGTTTTTGTGTAAGGCATAAGAAAATGGTCAAGTTTCACTCTTCTATACATAGCTGTCCAATTTTCCTAGCACTGTTAATTGAAGAATGTCTTTTTTCCACTGAATATTTTTTCCTGCTTTGTCAAAGATTATTTGACCATAGAGTTGAGGGTCCATATCTGGGCTCTCTACTCTGTTCCACTGGTCAGTGTGTCTGTTTTTGTGCCAGTACCATGCTGTCTTGGAGATCACAACTTTGTAGTAAAGCTTGAAATCAGGCAATGTGATGCCCCCAGTTTTGTTTCTCTTTTTCAATATTTCCTTAGCAATTCAGGTTCTCTTCTGCTTCTATACAGATTTTAGGATTGTTTTTTCCAGCTCTTTGAAAACTGCTGGTGGAATTTTGATCAGAATAGCTTTGAAAGTATAGATTTCTCTAGGCAGTATAGACATTTTAACAATGTTTATTCTTCCTATCCATGAGCATGTAATGGTCTTCCAACTTTTTGTGTCTTTTTCAATTTCTTTCATGAGTATTCTGCAGTTCCTCAAATACAGATTCTTTACCTCTTTGATTATGTATACTCCCAGGTATCTTATGGTTCTTGATGTTATAGTAAATGGAATCATTTCTCTAATTTTCCCTTCTGTATTTTCATTGTTGGTGTATAAGAAAGCAACTGATTTCTGTACATTGATTTTGTATCCTGCCACATTACTGAATTGCTGTATGAGTTCTAGTAGTTTTGGGGTGGAGTCTTTGTGTTTTCATATAAAGTATCATGTCCTCTGCAATGAGAGAGTTTGACTTCTTCTTTGCCAGTTTGAATACCTTTTATTTCTTTTTGTTGTCTGATTGCTGTTTCTAGGACTTCTAGTATTATGTTGAACAAGAGTGGTGAGAGTGGGCATCCTTGTCGTGTTCCTGATCTCAGAGGGAAGGCTTTCAGCTTTTTCCCATTGAGGATGATATTCGCTGTGGGTTTTTCATAAATAGATTTTATGAAGTTGAGGAATGTTCCCTCTATCCCTATACTTTAAAGCGTTTTAATCAGGAATGGATGCTGTATCTTGTCAAATGCTTTTTCTGCATTAACTGAGAGAAACATGTGATTCTTCTCTCTTCTCTTATCAATTTATTCTATCACATTGATTGATTTGCGAATGTTGAACCACACTTGCAACCCAGGGAGAAATCCCACCTGGTCATGATGGATAATCTTTTTAATATACTGTTGGATCCTATTAGGTAGGATCTTGTTGAGAATCTTAGCGTCCATGTTCAGCAGGGATACTGTTCTGAAATTCTCCTTTCTGGTGGGGTCCTTGCCTGGTTTTGGGATCAGGGTAATGCTGGCTTCCTAAAAAGTGTCTGGAAGTTTTCCTTCTGCTTCAATTTTTTGAAATAGCTTCAGGAGAATAGGTATTATTTCTTCTTGGAAAGTTTGGTAGAATTCTCCCGGGAATCTTTCAAGTCCTGGGCTCTTGTTTTTTGGGAGGTTTTTGACCACTGCTTCAATCTTGTTACAGATATTGGTCTATTTAGGTTGTCAATTTCTTCCCGATTCAGTTTTGGAAGTTTATAGTTTTCAAGGAATGCATCCATTTCATCTAGATTGCTTAACTTATTGGCATATAACTGTTGATAATAATTTCTGATGATTGTTTCTATTTCCTTGGTATTAATTGTGATCTCTCCCTTTTCATTCATAATTTTATTAATTTGGGCCTTCTCCCTTTTCTTTTGGATTATTTTGGCCCATGGTTTATCAATCTTATTGATTCTTTCAAAAAAACAGCTTCTGGTTTCATTGGTGCATTCTACTTTATCTCTAGGTTCTATCTCATTGATCTTTGCTCTACTCTTGATTATTTCCCTTCTTGTGTGTGGAGTTGGCTTAATTTGTTGTTGAGTCTCCAGTTCTTTAAGGTGTAGAGACAGCTGGTGCATTCTGGATTTTTCAATTTTTTCGAATGAGGCTTGGATGGTTACATATATCTCCCTTCAGACTGCCTTTGCTGTATCCTATAGGTGTTGGACTGATGTGTCTTCATTCTGATTGGTTTCCATGAATTGTTTAAGTTCTTCTTTGATTTCCTGGTTGTCCCAAACATTCTTAAGGTTGTTAGCCTCCAAGTGTTTGAATTCCTTACAAATTTTTTCTTGTGGTTGAGTTCCAGTTTCAAAGCATTGTGGTCTGAGAATATACAGGGAATAAACTTAATCTTTTGGTATCAGTTGAGCCCTGATTTGTGACCCAGTATGTGATATATTCTTGAGAAAGTTCCATGTGCACTCAAGAAGAATGAGTATTCTATTGTTTTAGCATGGAATTTCTGTATACATCTATCAGGTCCATCTAGTCTAATGTGTCATTCAGTGCTCTTGTTTATTTCTTTTTTTTTTAAGATTTTATTTATTTATTTGACAGACAGAGATCACAAGTAGGCAGAGAGGCAGGCAGAGAGACAGAGAGAGGAAGAAGCAGGCTCCCTGCCAAGCAGAGAGTCCAATAATGCAGGGCTCGATCCCAGGACCCTGGGATCATGACCTGAGCCAAAGGCAGAGGCTTTAACTCACTGAGCCACCCAGGCGCCCCAGTGCTCTTGTTTCTTTATTGATTTTCTCCTTGGATGATTTGTCTCTTACTGAGAGTGGCATGTTAAGATTCCCTACTCTTAATGTATTCTTATCAATATGACCCTTTATCTTGACTAACAGGTGTCTTATATAGTTGGCTGCTCTCATATTGGGGACATAAATATTTACAATTGTTAGATCTTCTTGTTGATAGACCCTTTAAGAATGATATAGAGTCCTTCTGTATCTCTGACTACAATCTTTAGTTTAAAATCTAATTTATCTCATATGAGAATTGCTACCCAGCATTCTTTTGAGGCCCATTAGCATGAAAGATGCTTCTCCAACCCTTCACTTTCAGTCTGGAGGTATCCTTGGGTTCAAAATGGGTATCTTGTAGAAAACATATGGAAGGGTCCTGTCATTTTATCCAGTCTGTGCCATTTTATGGGTGCATTAAGGCCACATTGAGAGATACGTTTTATTGACCTCGTGTTACCTGGGAAGTCTTTGTTTCTATAGATTGTCTCTATAAATTTCTGTTCAATGATATTCTTAGGTTTTATCCTCTTTTATAGACCTCCCCCCACCTTAATATTTCTTGTAAGGCCAGCTTGGTGGTCACATACTCTTTTAAACCTTGCCGGTCTTGGAACCTCTTTATCTCCCCATCCATTTTGAATGTCAGTCCTGCTGGATAAAGTATTCTTGGCTGCATGTTCTTCTCATTTAGTGCCCTGAATACATCTTGCTAGCTTTTTCTGGCCTTCCAGATTTCTGTGGACAGGAGTGACATTATTCTGATGGGCTTTCCTCTGTACGTAAGGAATCTCTAACCCCTAGCTGCTTTCAAGAGCTCTTGTCTAAAATTATGATTCATCATTTTCAAAATTGGGTGTTTCGAGGTCTTTTTAGATTCTATGATCTTGGGGGAAGACCTTTCTGCCTCTAGGACATGAACACTGGTTCCATTTGCCAGACTGGGAAAATTTTCTTTCTTTCTTTTTTTTTTTTTTTTAAGATTTTATTTATTTATTTGACAGAGATCACAATTAAGCAGACAGACAGGCAGAGAGAGAGAGGAAAGGAAGAGGGCTCCCTGCTGAGGAGAGAGCCCAATGCGGGACTCAATCCTAGGACCCTGAGATCATGACCCGTGCCAAAGGCAGAGGCTTTAACCCACTGAGCTACCGAGGCACCCCAGATTGGGAAAATTTTCATGGAGAATTTGTTCAACTATATCCTCTAATCTTCTTTCTTTCTCCTGACCCCTCAGGGATTCCAATAATTCTGACATTGGAAATTTTCTTGGTGTCATTTATTTCCCTAATATTGTTTTCATGGCTTCTAAGCTGTTTGTTCCAGGCTTCCTCCTGATCCTTTTTCTCTATCAGTTTGTCCTCTAGATCACTAATTATATCTTCTGCCTCAGTTACCCTAGCTGTTAGAGAATTTAGATTAGATTGGATCTCATTGAGAGCATTGTTAATATCAACCCTGGTGACTTTCACTTCTGCCCTAATCAATTCCATTTTGTCATTAAAGGCTTTCTCCAACCTAGCCATTGCCTGAAAAATTGTTAGCCTGAACTCCCTTTCCGACATACTGTTTATGTCCATATCCAATAGTTCTGATGGAGTGGGCACAGTCCCTGATTTTTTCCTCTGTTGGGCATTTCTCCTTCTAGTCATTTTGATGGCTGAGGGGATGTGTAGTTGAATGTATCAACCGTGGTGCAGGCAAGGTGCACTCTGGAATCCTTGAGCAATCTGAAGTCCCTGCCAAAAAGAAATAAAAAAGAGAGAAAGAGAGACGGGGGGGAGGAGAAAAGAAAAGAGAAGACCCAGTCTGAATGGGCCCCAGAGGTAAGATTTATAAAGTATGCAAACAAAAACAGACAAACCAAAAGACCCACAAAAATAAATGACAAGGAAAAAAAGGAAAAAAGAAAGTACCCAGCCAAAATGAACCCCAAGTATAAGATTTATATATTATTAAAGCAAAAACAAATACACAGAAACACTGACAGATGAAAAAGATGGGAGGGTGGTCATAAATCCTCAGTGTGGGCGAGGAAGATTATTTTGATTCTTCCTGGATGTATCTTGATATCTTTGTTAAAGGACTCAACTTTCCTGAGATAAAGGGGGATTAAAACTGGTTTATATATAGGAGTAGCATTGATTGGGGAAAGGAGATTACCTTGAAGCTCATCTCTATGTGAATATTAAAAAATATATATATAAAAAAATTTAAAAAATAGAAAAGCAAAAGGAAAACACAGTATGGAATTTGTTGTACTGAACTTCACATTGTGATGGTAAATAGGTTAAAAATTATAAAAAAAATTTAAAAGTATGAGAATAGTGGGAACAAATTAAAAATAAAAGTTGTATCTATGGAGTAGTGGTGGTTGTCCTCTTTTTTTTTTTTTTTTTTTTGGCTGTCTGTCTGGGAGAGGGCCCTGCTGCATGGGTTTTCAGGCAGTCTTTCTAGAGTTGAGTCCTCTTGCCCTCCTATCAAGGGGCTGGGATCTGAGGAAACCGGTTTCTCAGGCTTTAGTTCTCTGGAGTTTTGTTTTTTGTTTTGTTTTGTTTTGTTTTCCTCTCCCCTTGGAGGCTTTTGGCAGTTCTGTGGAGGTTTAGAGGAAAGCAAACTACCCAGACCTCTGTCTTAGACAAAAGACTCAATCTGTTCCTCTCTGGGTATTCCAGAGCACATAAATTCCCCCTCTGCCACCGGCAGAGCACATCCCCAGTCATGGTCTCAGGGGTTGCAGGAACTCCCACTTGTACCCAAAACCACAAGAAATACTAGTCCAAAGAGCTGGCTTCTAGTGGCTGCCTCTGCTGCGGCTCTCTGGGCAGGTCCAGAGGATCAGAGAGGTCCCAACCAGAGAGAGCACACTGAGATTTTCATGCTGGCCCAGCCAGGGAGTGTTCAGAATCTCCTGGTCCTAGAGAGCACCAGCTAGCCCCGCATGGGCCTTTCTCCCAAGAGTGTGTGGAGCGTGAATAAGACCCCGGTGGTACAGCGTGTGTGTAGAGTGCAAAAGGCTGTAGTTCTAGAGAGCACCAGCTAGTGTCCACACCAGATTCTCTCATGCGCACCGCCACCCAGACACTCACACATGCTGGTGGCTCAGGGACCAAGACCTGGCTTTTTTGCTTCACCTTTTCTGGCTCAGCACCAGCAGTGGCCATCCTGGATCTATGGGCTTAATTAACCCTGCCCCTAACTGCCTGACTCCACCAATTTCCTCTTAAGATCTTTTGCCCTTTTTGAGTGCTTTAAACCAGACTCCAAGTCTGGTTCTAGTTATTTTGGTGAGAGATGGCTGAGGGAATGTGTAGTTGAATGTATCAACCGTGGTGCAGGCAAGGTGCACTCTGGAACCCTTGAGCAATCTGGAGTCCCTGCCAAAAAGAAAGAAAAAAGAGAGAAAGAGAGACAGGGGAAAAAAAAAAAAAAGAAAAAAGAAAAAAAAAAAAACTGGTCCCCAATCACAGGGCACTCTCATATTAGGGCATTACTTTCCAGTGACTCGCTTCTGGTGGCCTCCATCCCCTTTTGTGTATCTTTCAGCATCAGTCCGATGTTCCCCCTCCACTTTATCTGTCCACCGGCATCTTCTGCCCCTGTAGAGACCCAGAAGTGTATAATTCTAATCTCAGGCTGATTTCATGGGTGATCAGAGTTCTTTGGTATATAATTAGCTCACTTTAGGGGACCAGTTGAAACAGCACCTCCTACTTCTCTGCCATTTTGTCATCTCTCTCTTTATTTTTAAATTTAATTAATTTATTTATTTTTGATTTTTGAGGGTTGTAGGAAGTGGGACACAGGAAGAAGCAATTTTTTTTTTTTTTTGCAATCTAAATCCTTGAAACATATAAACCATACTTTAACAAAAATCAAGCAGCTGTTATTCAGTTTTCCATTATTACTCTTTATACTGTAATATAAAAAAAATTCCTGTCAATAATTTTATAGAGTAAACCTACCTAGTGCACCTCCCCAGACCCTTCCCCAGGGAAGCATTACAGAGTCATCTGTTACAAGTTTATGGTCCCCCAAGGGAGGTGGTCATAGCATTTCTTCATGAATTCTGGATAGACACAGAAAACTCAGTAACCAAGCGGTGGGACAAGTTTGAGGCATGTTTCATTCTCTCCATGGTGGGTACCAATGGAACATGCCAGCTTCTGGTGTGCAATACAGATATATTGTTGCACATGAACACTATCACATCAATCTCACACACACAAAAAAATAGTTGTCTGTGATGCATACCAAGTGTGTCAGTATAATTGGATATTTGTTCAGTGAGTCTTCTCAAGTTTCTTCCTTGTTTCTTGCAAGACGTGCTCAAGGTAGCACTCATGGTAACTTGGTAGTCAGCTCAAGGTGATCCTTCTGCTCCTGGGAAGTTCCACCTGAGAGTTTACCAATTTTTTTGCACAAGTAATCACATGATCCTCATAGTCCAACATAAAAAGAACTTACATGGCTTTTAAAATGGCATTTAATAACCATTAAGTAGTTAGCAGGTTCTTTTGTCAAGGTTCTATTATAATTGCTTTCTCTGCCCTGCATCATTTCAATATGTTATGAATAACATGGCATATGGGCAGTCACACTGCAACTATGGAGCCACTATCAAATGCAGGTAGGAGAGCTGAATTCTCTACAAGGTATAAAGATGTCTAAGAATAAAATTCTGAGAATCTATCTTTCTACCTGTCTGACAATAACAGAGCTACCATCTACTGAATGACTTACAAGTCATAGACACCACAGTATATACTTCTTATGTTTCATTAATTGTTAATTAATTTCACTTAATTGTTATAACAACTGCCCTGGGTGGGAAGAATAATGGGGTTATCTTTATTTTAGGCAGTACATTTAGAAGTATAAAAATATACTAGCTACTTTTGTTTCTTTTTCTTGTTCCTTAAAGTACTTATTTTAATTCCAGTTCGTTAACATACAGTGTTATATTAGTTTCAGGTGTACAATATAATGATTCAAAACTTCCATACCTCACCCTGTGCTAATCAAGACAAGTACCCTCTTTAATACCCACCACCATCCTAGTCTCCTCCCCTTCAGTAACGATCAGTTTGTTCTTTATAATTAAAGAGTCTCTTTCTTGATTTATCTATTTTTCCCTCATTTATTTTGTTTCTTAAATTCCACATATGAGTGAAATTATATAAAATTTGCCTTTCTCTGGCTGACTTCCAATCTGTTCATGAATGGATAAAGAAGATATGATTTTATATATATATATAATATATATTAAATATAAATATATATATAATTATAAAAATTATCCATATCCATAAAGAAATGATTTTATATATATATAAATTATACATAATTTATCATATCATATTATCAATATCAATATTGATTGATATCAATATAATATCATTAATATCAATATAATATCAATATGAGTATTGATCAATATCAATATTATCAATAATATTATATATATATTATCCATTCATTAGTAGATGGATGTTAGTTGATGTTTTCCTTTCTCTGACTGACTTCTAATCTGTTCATGTATGTATATATGTATATATAGATAGGTAGATAGATGGATGATCCATCTATTAGTTGGATTTATCCATTTATTAGTTGATGGATATTAGGACTGCTTTCTTATCTTGGTTATTTTAAATAATACTGCTCTAAAGTTGGCAGGCATGTATCCTTTTGAATTAATGTTCTTGTATGTTTTGAATAAATATCCAGTAGTGCAATTTCTGGATCATAAGTTAGCTGTATTTTTAACTTTTTGCACTTGATCTTAGCCAAAAGGCTGAGGAGCGATCTATTTTTCACTTTCTGAAGACCCTCCACACTGTTTTCCACAGTGGTTGTACCAGTTTGCTTTTCCACCAAAAGTACGAGAAGCTTCCTTTTTCTCCACTCCTTACCAATACCTCCCCGCTTCCAGTCGGCGACAGGAGAAGAATTAGGCACAAACAAGTCAACTGCAAGAGATTGGGAGTAGGGGACAACAGTTGAAAAGGACTGCTGCCTCGAGCAACTCCACAGTCTCACTTTTATTGGATAGATATAATAGCTGACAGAAGGACTGAAGAAGGTCAACTGTTAATCCCGTCTTGCAGACAAGCAAGGAGGAGGATAAAGTTTATAGTTAACCAAGCACATCCAAAGGACTCACCTAACTAACAACGGGTGCTTCTGGGAAGAGAAAGGAGCGATAACAGGAAATGGAAGCAGGCAGTTTTCGTTCCTCCCTGAGCTGACCGGGCGTTCCTGGGTGCTTGGCTTCCCTGAAGCAGGCGGCATTCTGCCCTGGGCAGGCTGGGCATCCTGGCTGCCCAGCTTCTGTGAAGGGGCGGCTTTCCGCCCTGAGCAAGCCAGGTATCCCCAGCTGCCCAGCCTCATGGTCGTATATCATCCTTCTCCCCAGAGGTCTGTTGCCAGTGTATGTATTTCTTAAGGCCATATCTAAATGTGCTTGGTAGCTAGTAAAATCCTCCAGGGGTTACAGTTTAAGTAACAAATTGTTCCGAGGGGCAGCAGCAATACCTAATGTTTTTAAGTTGTTGATTTAATCATTCTGATAGGTACGAGGTAATATTTCACTGCAGTTATGATTTTAATTTTCCTGAACATAAATGATAAACATCTTTTCATGTGTCTGTTGGCCATCTGTAGGTCTTCTTTGGAAAACTGACTATTTATGTCTTTTGCCTATTTTTTAATTGGATTATTTGTGTTTGGGCTATTAAGTTTGATAAGTTCCTTTTTTTTAAAGATTTTATTTATTTATCTGACAGACAGAGATCACTTGTAGGCAACGAGGTAGGCAGACAGTGGGGGGTGGGAGAGCAGGCTCCCCACTGAGCAGAGAGCCTGATGCAAGGCTTGATCCCAGACCCTGAGATCATGACCCAAGTCCAAGGCAGAGGCTTAACCCACTGAGACACCCAGGTGCCCCACGTTTGATAAGTTCTGGACATAATTTGGATAATAAGCCTTTATCAGATATGGTATTTGCAAATATCTTCTCCTATTCTGTAGGTTGCCTTTTAGCTTTGTTGATTGTTTCCTTCGCTGTGCAGAAACTTTTTATTTTGATGAAGTCACAAGTTATTTTTGTTTTTGTTTCCTTTGCCTTAGGAGACACATCTAGAAAAAAAAAAATCCTGCTCTAACTGATATCAGATAGGTTACTGCCTGTGTTCTCTTCAGGATTTTTATGGTTTCAGGTCTCACATTTACACCTTCCATCTATTTTGAATTTATTTTTGTGTATGTAATAAAGTGGTCAGCTTTCTTTCTTTTACACATTGCTGTCCAGTTTTCTCAACAACATATGTAGAAGAGACTGTCCCCACCATCCCCACGACTGAATATTCTTTACGGCTTTGTCAAAGATTAATTGATCATATAATTCTAGGTTTATTTCTGGGTTTTCTATTCTGTCCCATTGATCTATGTGTTTTTGTTTAAGGACCACACTGTTTTGATAACTAAAACTTTGTAATATAGCTTGAAGTCTGGAATTGTGATGCCCCCAGGTTTACTCTTCTTTTACAAGATTGTTTTGGCTATTCAGGTCTTTTGTGGGTCCATACAAATTTTAAGATTATTCTAGTTCTGTAAAAAGTGGTATTGAAATTTTGAAAGAGATTTTATTTTTTTTTTTATTTTATTTTTTTTATTTTTTTATTTTTTTTAAAGATTTTATTTATTTATTTGACAGGGAGAGATCACAAGTAGGCAGAGAGGCAGGCAGAGAGGCAGGCAGAGAGAGAGAGGAGGAAGCAGGCTTCCTGCTGAGCAGAGAGCCTGATGCGGGACTCGATCCCAGGACCCTGAGATCATGACCTGAGCCGAAGGCAGCGGCTTAACCCACTGAGCCACCCAGGCGCCCTGAAAGAGATTTTATTAAATGTGTAGATTGCTTAGGGTATTGTAGACATTTTAACAATATTTATTCTTCTAATCCTTGAGCATGTGATGTCTTTCCATTTGTTTGTGCTATCTTCAATTTCTTTCATCAGTGTTTTGTAGTTTTCAGAGTATAGGTCTTTCATCTCTTTGGTTAAGTTTATTCCTAGGTATCTTATTGTTTTTGATGCAATTATAAAAGATATTTTTTTCTTAATTTTTCTTTCTGCTGCTTCATATTGGTGTATAGAAATGCAACAGGTTTCTGTAGATTGATTTTATATCCTGCAACTTTACTGAATTTATCAGTTCTAACATTTTTTGCTGGAGTCTTTCGGGTTTTCCATATAGAGTATCATATCATCTGCAAATAGTGAGTTTTACTTCTTCTTTACTGATCTGGATGCCTTTTATTTATTTTTGTTGTCTGATTGCTGTGATTAGGACTTCCAGTTCTATGTTGAATAAAAGTGGTGAGAGTGGACATCCCTGTCTTGTTCCTGACGTTAGAGGAAAAGTTCTCAGTTCTTCCCCATTGAGGATGATGTTAGCTCTGGGTTTTTCATAGATTCCCTTTATTATGTTGAGGTATGTGTCATCTAAGGCTACTTTGCTGAGGGTTTTTATCATGAATGGATGTTATACATTGTCAAATGCTTTTTCGTGTCCATTGAAATGATCAGATGGTTTTTATCCTTCTCTTATTGATGTGATGTATCATGTTGATTTCTTTGTGAATATTGAACCACCCTTGCAAACCAGGAATATAGGTTGATCACAGTGAATAATTTTTTTTAATGTATTGTTTGATTGGGTTTGATAATATTTTGTTAAGGATTTTTGCATCTATGTTCATAAGGGATATTGGCCTGTATTTCTCTTTTCTGTGGTGTCTTTTTGTTTTTTTATTTATTTTTTTTTGAGAGAGAGAGAGAGAGACAATAGAGAACATGAAATGGGAGGGCTAGAGGAAGAAGCAGACTCCCTCCTGAGTAAGGAGCCTGATGTGGGACTAGATCCTAGGACTCCAGGATCATGGCCTGAGCCAAAGGCAGTCCTTAACCTACTGAGCTACCCAGGTGCCCCTTTTGTGGTGTCTTAATCTGGTATTGATATGAGGATAATGCTGACCTCATAGAACGAATTTGGAAGTTTTTCTTCCTTTTCTATTTTTTTTTAATAACTTAAGAAAAATAGCTATTAACTCTTCTTTAAAAGTTTGGTATAATTCAATTGTAAAGCTATCTGGTCCTGTACTTTTGTTTGTTAGTTTTTTCATTACAGATTCAATTTCATTGCTGATAATTCCTGTTTTAGTTTTGGTAGTTTATATGTTTCTAGGAACTTATCCATTTCTTCTAGATTGTCCAATTTGTTGGCAAATAGTTTTTCATAATCTCTTATTATTGTTTGAATTTCTGCTATGTTGGCTGTTATTTCTCCTCTGTCATGTGCAATTTCATTTATTGAGGCCCTTTCTCTCTCTCTCTCTCTCTCTCTCTCTCTCTTCTTGATAAGTCTGACTAGAAGTTTAACAGTTTTATTGATTTTTTTTCAAAGATAAGTTCCTGGTTTCATTGATCTATTCTATTGTTTTATTAGTTACTATGTCATGTATTTCTGCTCTAATCTTTTTTGTTTCCTTCTTTCTCATGGTTTTAGGTTTGGTTGCTCTTTTTCTAGATCCTTTAGGTTAACTTTAGGATGTTCATTTGAGATTTTTCTTGTCCCTTGAGGTAAGCCTATGTTGTTATCTATTTCCCTCTTAGAATTGTTTTTGCTGCATCACAAAGGTTTTGTTTTTATTTTCATTTTCATTTGAAAACGTTTCCTCTGTGTTTTCATTTTCATCTGTTACCATATACTTTTTGTTGACCCATTTATTGTCTAGCTACTTGTTATCTAACCTTTATGCATTTGTGGCCTTTCCAGTTTTTTGTGTGCTATTGACTTCTAGTGTCCTAGTGCAGTGACCAGAAAAGATCCATGCTATGACTTTGGTCTTGAATTTTTTGAGTCTTGTGTTGTGGGCTAATAGATGATCTATTCTGGAGAATGCCCATGTGTACTTGAAAATAATGCGTATTCTGTTGTTTTAGGAATGTTCTGAATATATTTGTGAAGTATGTGTGGTCCAGTTTGTCATTAGAAGCCATTGTTTCTCGGTTGATTTTCTGTTTTGATGCTCTTTCCATTGATGTATGTGGTGCATTAAAGTCCCCTACTATTACTGTATTATTATTATTTCTTTTAATAACAAATGTTATTAACTGTTGTATATATTTGGGTGCTTTCATGTGGGTTGCATAAATATTTATAATTGTTATATTTCCTTGTTGGATTGTTACCTTTATTATTTAATAGTGTCCTTCTTTGTCTCTTGTTACGATCATTGTTTTAAAATCTATTTTGTTTGATATAACTATTGCTACTCCAGCTTTCTTTTGACATCCATTTGTATGACAGATGTTTCTTCATCCCTTCACTTTCAATCTTCATGTGTCTTTAGGTCTAGAATGAGTCTTTTATAAGTGGCATGTAGATAATGTTTTGTTTTTTCTTATCCATTCTGTCACCTTCTGTTTTTTGTTTGGAGTGTTTCATCCTTTTACATTTAATGTAATTATTGATAGATATGTATTTATTGTCATCTCATTGTTTTATGATTTTTTTATATAGATTTTCTTCGATCCTTTCCTGTCTTTCATTCATGTTTTGCTGATTTTCTTTCGTGATGTATTTGGATCTCTCTCTCTAGTCTGCATATTTTTTAGTGGTTTCCAATATGTGGTTACCATTAGGTTTATGTACAACTTCTTCTGCAAATATCAGTCTATATTAAGTTGATGGTTATTTAAATTTGAACCCATTCTTTACTACTCTCCTCCACTTTAGGTATATGTTATTATGTCTTACATCCTTTTATTTTGTAAATTTATTAACTGATTTTTTTAACAGAAATATTCATTTTTTATTGCTTTTGTGTTTCCTACCTTTATATTGTCACTTTTGTTCCTTTGCACTCAAAGTGTCCCCTTTAATATTTCTTGCAGGATTAGTTTAATGGTCATTAACTTTTTTAGCTTTTGTTTGTCTGGGAAACTCTTTATTTTTTCTTCTATTCTGACAGCCATGCAAATTTTTCCCATTTGGCACTTTTAAATATACCATGCCAATTCTTCTCGCCTGCAAAGTTTCTGTTGAAAGATCTCCTATTGCTCCTATAGGTTTCCTTGTAGTTTACTGTCTTCTTATGTCTTGATGCTTTTAAAATGTTTTCTTTGTCATTATATTTTTCTAGTTTAATTACAATATGTCTTGGTGTGCGTCTGCTTTTGTTGACATTAATGGGAGTTCTCTGGGCCTCCTGGATCTAGATGTCTGTTTCCATCCCTAGATTAGGGAAGCTTTCAGTTATTGTTTCTTCAAATAAATTTTTGCCCCATTTTCTCTCTCTTCTTCTTCTTCTGGGAGTCCTATAATATGAATGGTATTATGTTTGTTGGAGTCACTGAGTTTCCTAAGTCTATTCTCATTTTGCATAATTATATTTTTTCTGTGTTTTGTTCTATTTGATTACTTTCCATTACTGTCTTATATGTCACTAATTTGTTCCTCCACTTCCTCCATCCTGCTATTCATTCCATCAAGAGTGTTTCTCATTTCATTTATGGAGCCCTTCATCTCTGTTATTGTTCCTTATCTCTGTGTTAAGAATTTCACTCATTCACACATATTTTCCACTTTTTGTCAAGTCCAGTGAGTATCCTTATGATCATTGCTCTAAATTCTCTGTTAGGAATGTTACTTATAACTATTTCATTTAGATCACTGGCCCTGGTTATGGCCTTGTCCTTTTTTTTTTTTTTTTTCAATTTGGGATACATTTCTTTGTCTCCTCATTCTTTTTGCCTCTCTTGTCTGTTTCTGTATGTTATGAAAGTCAACTGTGCCTTCTGTTCTTGAAAGTAGTGATTTTATGAAGAAGTCCTGGAGTGCCCTCCAGTGCAGTGTTCCCTATTCACCAGAATCTGGCACTGCAGGAGTGTATCCTACCTGTGTTGCTTATGCTCTGCTGTTGTAAGTCTCTTTTTATTTCAGACAAGATTTCTGTGCTGACTTTCTGCCTGTTGTGGGGTGTGCTTTCTCTCTTTGGTGTTGGTAGGATGCAGGCAGGTTACATGCGAAGGGACGTGCCCTCCAGGAAACTTGGGAGTAGGGTGGTGGTGTTAGCAATATCTGTGGTGAGCCACTAGTCCTAGCTGGATCCCTAGAGTTCTCTGTTGGCTGGGGGCTCAAGGCTGGGTGTAGTACTACAATAGCTGGGTGAGGCTGTTCTTGGTACATAATACAGCTGGGCAGGAACTGTGAAAACAGCCACTGGGTGCAGCATACAGAAGACTTTAATAAAATTTGTCTTTTTCCCAGAGCAGAGGCTAACAAGCTTGAAGTGCCCAATCCGTTAAGAGAATGTATGGACATTGTACACTGCTGTAAGGTTAGGTAGCAAGTGTCTGTGCAGCTTGGCCTCCTGCAGGTGTCCTTGTATTTGTGCTGGAGGTGGGGAGGAAAATGGCAACTGCCAGCTCCTCCATTTTCAGAGGAACGCCCCAAAATTGGTACAAAAGATCTGTCTCCTGTTTGCTCCAGGTTGTATAAACTGTCATATTTATGTTGTCTTTTCACACAGGCTGCTATCTTTTTAAGGGCAAGACCAAGATACCACTCACCCTCCCAGCTTGCCCAGTTATGAGTCAGCTGGCTTTTAAAGCTCCAGTTTTCAACTCCCACTGATTATACAAACTCATGGAAGTCAGCCCTTTTGGTTTTTAAAGCCAAATGTATTGAGGATTAGTCTTCCCCATGTGAGCTCCCTAGTGCAAGGGCCTGTTTCTCTGCTCTCTCCACACACACAGCTCCTACCCTCCTGTAGGCAGCCTCCCTCCACCTTTCTGACCTTCTTAACCTTTCAGATATAGCTGCTCTGTAGTTGTGGAATTTTTTCTGTCAATTTTCAGATTGCTGCCTGGTTTAATTATTTGGATGTGGATGATACCGAACTGTAAACATAGGTCTGGGTGAGCCCAGAGACCTTCCACTCCACTATCTTCCCAAGCTCCACAAGTAACTACTTCATTTCTTATAACTGATTTGTTCCTCTTTATAAAACCTATATATTAGTAAATACTGAGAATGGTTCAAGGGGACACTAATTTATTCCCATTTGGGAAATAAATCTCACTTAAGCCACCACATTTATATTTCTTCCAGGTGAATGTACAGACTTTTGGCTCTTCTCTCTCTTCCCCTGTTCTTCTGGTGGCCTGAGGAGAGAGGCTAGGAACACTATATAACCAGAAGGCATTTGGAAGGAGGAAGTTTGGGGAACTGTTCATTTCACATTCATTTAGATTCTTGTTACTCTGCTGATACTAAGAACTTCAATCCAGAGTTTGTCAACCAGACTGTTATGTCTCAGCAGAGTTATGGTCATCATTGTGAATGGGAGCCTGCCTTTGGCTTGTTAGTGCTGCATATGCCTTGGACTAAAATTGTCTGACCTACAATCTTTGGCTAAAGGAACTCAGTCTCTCCTCAAACACCACTCCCTTATGTCCCCTCTCTCCCCATCTCAGAAACTTTCCATGGGTGTTTTCACTAGAGAGCAATGCCAGCTATTTTAAGTAGTTATGTTTTTATTTAGGGCACATATAAACCACCAGAGAGCTTTAACGATATATAGGAACTGTACAGGTTACTCTGACAAGCTAAACTCCTCCTGCATTGCTGGTTTTACTTTGCTGCAGCTGCACTATTTCAGTGTATATGTGTGGGTGCTCTGTGAGGTAGTTTCTTTCCAGAAATTCTGATGACATAAACTGACCCCATCTTCTGTTTCTACTCTGGACTTTCACTTGTTAGAATTCTATTTACATAATATATCAATGTTCATATAAGTTTAGGATATATGTATCCATTGTCTCTAACCCCCTCCATCACCTTCTGCCTTCTGGTGAAACTTTATCACAAGATAGCACCAGACTCAACCCTATTCCTTTGACCCTTTGGGTCTATATGTCAGACTCTATAATGGCTCCCAATGAATCATTTCCTTGTGTCCATGACCCTTTGTAAATGACTTTGCTGTTCCTTCCAATAAGAGCACTCTTCTAATCCAATTCATAACTTCTAATATCATTTTTTAAATAATGAAGACAAAAAGGCTAGAGGTTGACCATTTACTCACAGCAATGTAGCTAAATAGTGGATTGGAGCTTCAGCAGGAAAGACTCCAAGGGGAAGGTGGACAGAGATTTCTTTGAAAAATTAGTAATTTTTGAATGTCTAAGTGTTCCCATTTCTCCTTTTGATTTATAGCATTTTTCCATCCACATATATCCTATATTCTGTTGATGAAATGATTAATTTTCAAACCCATGAATCTTGATTAAAGCATTAATCACCATGTAGCAAATTATCTTAAGCTTTAAGATAAAGAAAAAAAGTGTGTTAGTTTGTGTTGTCTATTTTCCAACTGATTGCTGCCTCTGCATGAAGAAAACAACACCTTAGGTGTGAAATATTAGCACAAAATATCACAGCATCTTGGTAAAATGTTATTTTCTACCCAAACACTTCTACCCAAAGTGTTTCAACCAACACTTCTACTATTTAAAAAGCTCTCATTTTCCTCAGTGGTTAATGTTCTTTGTACTTTAGTTTTAGTCTGAAAAAAAATCAGGCTCTCCTGAAAAACTCTGCTGGGTAACATAAATCTGTACATTGTTAATGCTTAGGATTGTCAGACAGAAATAGCACATCTTTAAGATAGAAATGCCTCCATGCTAGAGATATTGTTTGGTTGTGTAAATTTTGCCTTTGAAATGAAAGTTTAGATCTTTGCCTGATTAAAGAAAATTGATATCCCTGAAGCATAGAAAAATATGCTACAGAATAGAAGTAGAGGCTTTCATTAAATTAAATTTAATATAAACATTGGCAAAACTTATTCACATATTAAAATAAAATAAATTTGACATTTTGAAGTCTCTTGATAATTTATATTTTTATATTTATTGTAAAAATAATTTATTTTAGTTTGAAATAAATAAAAAAATGGGCATCCTCCCAAGAGGTGAATTAAATTATATTTTATAGAATTAAATCAATATTTTTACCCCATTCTGTTTATATGCCTATATTTTTTAGCTAGAAACATGTATTTGTAAAATTTGAGGACAGTTCTTCCCTTCCTAAATGTATTTTTTTTGTAATTATAAGTTATAAATGTTTTATGTCTTTTTTCAGAAGAGTAAAATAAATATTAAAAAAAATATGAAGACCCTGAGTCTGAAATGATGAGCTTTGCTTCAATAAAGAATTCATTATAAAATAATTCTTTGACTTCCAGTTAAAGAACATTTACAAATTAATTTGACATTTTCTTTATAATAAGATTGATTCTTCGAACTTACTAAACACTTTTTGTTTGAAGAAAGTCATTGTTTTTTTATAAAGTACTAAATGAAGACTTCAAGTACCTTAAGTGGGAGGATAAATTAATTGCTCTATTTCATAGGTTTGGAACAGACTGAGTGAAATATCTTTACAGGTTTATGGGGCAATGTACTTCACAGATCTACTGCCTTAATTTTCCTTTTAACTGGTCTCTGCACAGTCTCCAAAATGGCATTTTGACATAATCTCTCTCTCTTCTAAAGATTTTATTTATTTATTTTCCAGAGAGGGAGAGAGCACACATACAAGCAGGGAGCAGCAGGGAGAGAGAGAAGCAGCTCCCCAGAGAACAAGGAGCTGGATGTAGGACTCAATCTGAGGACCCTGGGATCATGATCTGAGCCAAAGGCAGACGCTTAACCCACCGAATCACCCAGGTGTCCTGCCATAATCTCTTAACATATTGCGCAGGATGAGGCAGAGTTAGAACATAATGCTGGAATAGTGAGTGGAGAGTAAGGTAGAATTATAAAGGGGGGGCATTTAAGTGGAAACCTGAATTAACTGTTGGGCTGACACCTGAGCAGGGAGAACAGCAGTTCAAATTGTGGTTTAACGACCTGGGTCAAACCAGCTCTGTTTTTCTATGCAATTTTTGACTGGTCAGAGGGATGGATATTAGGTATCTTCAGACAGCGACAGCAGTGATTTGTGGTGGCAGCTCAGCAGCAGCATTAGAAAGAGTGCCTAGACCTAAAGGGGACAGCCCTCAGGAACATGTGTCTGGTGTGAGCAATTCAGATGTCAGATATCTGAGATCTCAACAAGGATTTAGTCTGAGAAAGAAACTATAGTTCCAGAAAAAACTGAGAAAGAACACTCCAATTACTGCCCTTAAAACTATCTAATCAATTCTTAAGTCCTACATTTGCAAGAATAGGAATTTACCTCCTGTCTTTATCAGGATGGATTTAGGTAGCAAGTGAAGTTTAGCATTATTCAAGATGACAGTGTTTGCCATTCAAGTAGGGCTGGAAAAGAAGAGTAGTATCACTTGTGGCTTGTGAGGATGAAAACTGAGGGGTTTAAGAAGAGTTTGCTTCCCTTAAGTTTATCTCCCAAAGCATAACATTCTTAAAAGGAGAGACCCATTGGCACTCAAATTGTGGCTCTTTTTTTATTGCTTCCCTGAAGGGAAGGTATTGTTTCCCTGAAGATAGAAACTCACTATGGTTCTGAAAAGGGACTTATGCTAAAATATAACTTTTGCTAAAACCGAGTTGGATTATTTGATAGATAATCCTGGGAAATTTTTGTAATTAAATTTTACCTGCATTATATATAAGTTACATCTATATAACTTGAGAATTAATTAAATTTTGTGAATTAACACACTGACTAGTTTATAATTTTAGGAAAGATTTAATTTCCTTTTTTTAATTGTCCCCAGATGCCAGTGGCCCCTAAATACTTTTGGTAATATTGACTCATAAACTCATAAACTCATAAAGGAATACTCTTTACTTACCTAAAAGCATTTTTGAATTTTTAAAAAATTATCTGATATTTTGAATTGGAAGTTGAAGATTCAGATCATTATCTTTTCCTAAGACTGTATTTTTGAAATTGATTCTTTTTAAAACAAGACATCAATGTGTCATTTAAAGAAAGATCTATCTTTATTATAAAGTTGAAATCATATTGAGTATGTACAATTTCAAATACTTCTATTTTTCTCCAGATAATGTACAAACAGTGGATTCTTATTTTTCCTAGATTCCATATTTGCAATTTTTAAAAAATATTTTATTTATTCATTTGACAGAGAGACACATACTGAGAGAGGGAACACAAGCGGGGAGAGTGGGAGAGGAAGAAACAGGCTCCCATGGAGCAGGGAGCCCAATGCCGGCTCAATCCCAGAACCCTGGGATCATGCCCTGAGCCAAAGGTAGAAGTTTAATGACTGAGCCATCCAGGCACTCCTTCATATTTGCAAGTTGCATGCAAGTTAAGATCTTTCTTTAACCATAGGTTAATACTGGCAGTGTTTCCATGGTCATTCATGGACATGCTTAGAACAGTGAAAAATTTGAGTCACTCAATGCCCATCTTCCCAGCTGTGGCTGAAAACAATGATGTTCTGCCTTTTGGTTTCAATTCTAATACTGTAAACAACTAGCCTTTCTGCCATCTAGTTTATGCCATATTTTTTTTTCTTTTGCATTTTTGTGCTTTCTGTTCATGATTTTGCTATTTCAAATGGCCCCCAGGTGTAGTGCTGAAGTGCTGTCTAGAATTCTTAAGCACAGGAATGCTGTGATGTGCCTAAGAGAGAATATATGGGTGTGAGATAAGCTTTGTTTGGGCATGAGTTATAGTGCTACTCACTGTAAGTCCAATGTTAGTGAAAAAACAATATATCATAAATAAATAGTCTTTAAACAGAAACACACGTAAAACAAGGATATGTCTTATAAAAGAGTTGTTACCAGAGGCTCACAAGAAACAAACTCTGCATTTTACCAATTCAGTGTTCATGGTGACTTGGTGAATATTCTCTGACTGCTTTCCTCTGAGACGGTATATATCAAAATTCCAGCTATTCCCAAATTGTTTTTTTTTAATCCAACAAAAGATCATAAAATAGTACATGCATGGTTTGCCACAGCCAAGTTATTATCTAGCACATCATGTTTTTAAATTATTTTGATTAACATATGATGTATTATTTGTTTCAAAGGTATGGGTCTGTGGTTCATCAGTCTTAACACAATTCACAGCACTCACGATAGCACATACCCTGCACAATGTCCATCATCCAGCCACCCATCCCTCACACCCTCCTCCCCCAGCAACCCTCACCGTTTGTTTCCTGAGATTAAGAGTCTCTTATGGTTTATCTCCCTCTCCGGTATCATCTTGTTTCATTCACCTGTCCCTTCTCCTATGATTTTTTTTTAAATTTTGTTGACTGTTTCCTTTACTGTGCAATAGCTTTTTATCCTGGTGAAGTCTGAGTAGTTTATTTTTGCCCTTGCTTCCCTTGCCTTTGGTGATGTTTCTAGGAAGAAGTTGTTGTGACTGAGGTTAAAGAGGTTGCTGCCTGTGTTCTCCTCAAGGATTTTGATGGATTCCTGTCTCACATTGAGGTTTTCCATCCATTTTGAGTCTATTTTTGTGTGTGATGTAAGGAAATGATTCAGTTTTCTTCTTCTGCATGTGGCTGTCCAGTTTTCCCAACACCATTTGTTGAAGAGACTTGTCTTTTTTTTCCATTGGACATTTTTTCCTGCTTTGTTGAAGATTACTTGACCATAGAGTTGATGATCCATTTCTGGGCTCTCTATTCTGTACCATTGATCTATGTGTCTGTTTTTGTGTCAGTATCATACTATCTTGATGATGACAGCTTTGTAATACAGCTGGAAGTCTGGAATTGTGATGCCACCAACTTTGGTCTCCTTTTTCAACATTCCTCTGGCTATTCACAATCTTTTTTGTTGTTGTTGTTCTATATAAATTTTAGGATTATTTGTTCCATTTCTGTGAAAAAAAGCTTGATGGTATCTTGATAAGGATTGCATTAAATGTCTAACACAAAATCTAACTCCACGATTCCCTATATGCCTTGACATTAAGTGACGTGGCTCTAAGACAGTCACCTGTCATCCTTGCCTGAAATTTGGTGCTGCCATATGCACCTTTTGTATTGCACCACAGAAAAAAAGATAATTAAAACCTACAGGCCCAATGAACTACCTCATAGGAACACGATGATTTATAATTCTCTTCTGAATTGAGATTAATGAAGTAGGTCTATTTGTTTGGATATGTCTGTTTTTGAGGTAGAGACTGAATTGATTTTGAAGAGGTTTATCAGTTGCCTCTGGACAGCTCTCCAGCAATGAAATCAGAGTTTAACTTTTTGGGAAAAGTTTACAGGTTGTCACCACCTACAGAGACTGTTTGAATTTTCCTGAGCAAAATACGTTCATAATAGGGAAATGTTGTCTATGTTCTTTAGTTCCTATTAACTGTTACTAGAAACCATTAGAAATAGAAAAATCTTTTGAAGCTGAGATCATTCTACTAAAGTACTGGAAATGGTCATGGTAATTTCAAGTTTAATGGGGGCATTAGCTTTTATGGAAGTGTCTCCTAGGCATTTATTTATTTATAGGGATCATCTTATTTAATTCTCATAGCAATCTGATGAAGTAGCTGTTGTCATTAACTTTTTCAGTTCAGGAAACTGAGTCTTATAGAGGTTCAGAAGCATGTCTAATGTCATGGAGCTAAGCAGTCTGGGTGAGAATGCAGATAGCTGACTCTGGAGTTAGCGTTATTCAAAACACTCTTATACTCTACTGCTTCATTTATACAGATCCTTCCCAAATGTATTGAGCCCCAGATATCTCATACAACAAAATATAAGGGCCTGTTAACATTAACCTGAATAATAGCATCTTGACATGTGGGCAATTCTAAAGCACATTTTAAAGAAATAAATGCTTTCAAGGGAGGTCCATGCCTTCCTCACCAATACTTTATTTTCCCTTAACAACCAGCACTAAGTGATTAACTGAAGTCAAAGTCTTTCCTTGAAGCTTATCCTCAATCTCTGTGCTGGCTCAGTTTCAAAGTTACCCAGGGCTGCTTATCCCTAACAGATGGCTATCTTCCCTCTGACTCAGCTGCACTGGGCTTGTTCACCCTATTTAGGCTATTTGAAGCCAATGAAAAAGATGACGTATTTTTCTTTTCAGGCTTCAGGAGACCTGGGTACATCCTCCAGCTTCCTAGAGAGACAGAGAGGGAGAGAAAGGAGAAATTGATATCGAGGACATCTAGTTACAGAGGACATTAAACACCTGTGGGTTTTTTCCACCAATCTGAAAAACGGCTCATTTCACATGCATTTATCTCCAGTACCCCAATAGATATTTCAAAATGAAGAAAGGATATAGAATATTTGTTTCTATCTCTGTCTGCCTGTAGCTGTGCTTTCAATTTGTAAATGGCCTCAGAGTTTCCAGACTTACTTTCTTAAAAGATTCATACTACCTATACAGGCCAATAAATTGTAGACAAAATGAAATAGAAAACTAATTTTAATATGGTACTCCTGAAAAAACTCTGGATATGCTATGAACTGGAACAATTTTTAGAACTGACAAGTATAGTTACAGATGCTATAATGTCCTCTGAATTTTCAGGAAAATACCTTTCTATGAGTGGATAGAACGACAATGAGAGAATTAGTAAAGAATTGTTATAATAATAGCAGCATATGTTAAATCCTTCTGTGTCAGGTACAGTGTTGTGACTTTGTAGATCATCTTAGGTAAAGCATTTCGTCAGGGCTGGATTAAGACCATGTGCAGCCTCAGCCTCCTACAGTGTTTGAGAAACCGCTTTTGGAATAAAAATACAAAATTAGGTATAGAAGTAAATATTTATTCAGGATGAGAAAAAATACAATAAATCAGTAATTTTTAAAAGTTCACAAATACACAAACATCACAAAATCCACAAAAAATGTTTTTGATAGAAGACTGATATCCTTTTCCTGTGAAATGAGGTTGCAGTATCTTTTATCTGTAGAAAAAATGAGAATGCTAGTATAAGATTTTAAGTAGGACATCACTTTGATATAATGTGTTTATGGACTGACAGCTTTCTGAAGAAGGGGGGTGGCTGTGCTGTTAGACACTGACATAGCAAATGCACTGATCACCTCTTTGCAGAAAAAAGGGATAATTAAACTACAGAGAAGGGTTAAGTTGAAAGGTAATACAGTTCATCTGGAGAATTAACCGCCTCTTCAGATGTTGCTAAGAAGTGTTCCCTATGCCTCCCTCTTGTCCATGGAATAAGGAATGCACAGGAATCCTAACGGAGCTTCCTTCAGGCTCAGGCCATTCCCTTCTGAACAAATCAGTCTTTTGTGGTTAAGCCAGACCCTGACCCGGATGTGTTATGTGACTCCATATTTTATTATGTGACAGGTGAAAATAAGTAATGAATACAAGTTTCTGTTCTTTACAAGGTAATATGGCAAACACATTGCTGTGAAATGTTCTATTCTCATGATACCCACTCCAGTCTAACCACCCAAACAATTTTTGTTGGCATCAGCTCAATGGTCTTTTCAAATTACCATATACATATGTTTTCATTGAACCCTTACAGAATCCATTCCAGCAATGTATAAAATGAAAGAAAATAAAAAGAAAATGCATTTTGTAAGATAAAGGGTTTCTCTTTTTCCTTTTAAATAAAATGAGCGGGGAAGAGGCAGAGAACTTTTATGATTCAGTAATGGCCAAGATATGATACTCTCTAGCTCACAAATCAAAGAGCCACAAGCTGCAAAAGCTTTAGTTTGAACAGAACAGCTCAGGGCCAGGCAAAATGTCATCCTTTTTATAGGTTCAACAAAATTCTTCTGTTTTTCATCTTGCAACTCAGGCATTAGATCAGCTCTTCAAGTCCCTGGGATGTCTGGAATACTGACTTGTGTGCACTTTCTGAAACATAGGGTCAAGTGCGAATAAATGCTACAGAAAAAGAGGAAATAGCACTAGAGAGAGACCCAAAATGCCTGAGTAAAATTTTGACTGAAAGAATATCATGCAGAGTTCTTTGGTGTCACATAAATGCCCCCTAGGGCTTATCAACATGTGCACTCTCACTAATGAGAGTGGCCAGCTTAGAAGACAGTGGGGTCTGCAGACAGCATCATGTTACGGTCTGTTCTTAGTCACATTTAAAATTTAGTACTGAAGGATAAAACAGTCACTGAAGGCTTAATATTGAGAATAAATGTTTCAAAGAAAGAGCAGGCTTTGAACTCAACCCAAACTTCTTATCCACTTATGTTTTCTGACTTCCATGATGACACCTGCAAGTCTGGTATCCCATAAGTATGCATTGAAAGAGTCTCCTTTTCTTAGTCATTGGATTTAAAGATTATAATATTTCTCTGTTTCTATTAAGTTTTTCTACTATGAAGCTTTGTTTTTGCATTTAAAAATAGAAGTGAGCAGAATTAGGTAATACTATGAAAAAGAATGGTCTAAAGTTTGATCATTAGGTATCCATGAACCAGATACACCTTAATTCGCAATTACTTGTATATTCATTTAACAAGTAGTGGTTGAATACCCATGTCCTACTTTACATTTATAACTATACTGGTACATAACCAAATTAATACTTCAAGATACTTCAAGATCCATATTTCATACATACATTGGAATGGTTTAAGTTTAAAAATTTGAAATCAGACTCCTATGCCTTTGTGGACATTAATAGATTAAGTCTAGTAAATAATAAAAACTAAGGTATTACATGTATGCAATTATTTGATAAATATCAATCAACTACCTTTTATGCATCCTACAGTGTGATACATACTCTAATAAGTACAATTATGTAAGACACATATGTTTTCCCTTAAAGACAATTCAAGAAAGTTTATTATTTGTCATAAACAGTAATTACCATCACCATGGACTCAAATTATTTCTCTTGCATAGTGAACTAGTGAATTGTATACAGAAAAGCAAGTCTCTCTTCTGTCTCTCTGATAAGGAACACATTGGATAAGAGATGATATTTATGCTGATCACAGGATAGATAAGCTTTAGAGAGGTAGAGATGGGGAGAGGACATTCTATTCATCATGAGCAGAGAGAGTGAGAAAAACTCAGAGTAGGTTCGGGGACCGTGAAAAGACCAGGTGACTTCAAATGGGTTAGTGTCAAAAGCTAATTAGGGGATGAAATTGGAAAAGTAGATTATCAAGGGATCAAGAACCCTGAGTGCCAGGTTAAGGTATCTGGAGTTTATTCTATGAACACTGAAGGCTAATCAAGGGAATTATATAAACAAAGTAACATTTTAGAAAAATATTTGGTTATTATAATATTCCAGCCATGAGGTGTTCAGCATGCAACCGGATGGTGAAAGTGAAGACTGTAAGGGAATCAAGCAAGAACTTTGAGAATTTTCTAGAAGACTTGATAACTTCCCAAGTGTCAAAATGAACTACAAGGTGTTGAGTTAGATGAATGGGAGTATGATTAACATCTTTTTAGGGTCTAGAAGATATTACTTGTATGTTTTTCTGACTACAGTTATCTTGAAATTTTCCCCCATTGTTTTCATCAATGCACTCTGGAGATGGGCCAAAACTATACTGCCTTTTAGCTAATGGCATTATTAAGGCATTTATTATGACACTGGCACAGGGATTATTAGGAATGTTTCATATTTAATGTTCGAAGCATTCTAGTGAAGTCATCATTTATCTTTTTCTTTTTCTTTTATTTTCTTTTCTTTTTACAAATTAAGAAATGTACCCTCAGAAAGAGAGAAAGAATTCCCAAAGTCTCGGGAAGGGATTAAGACTCAGGTAACTCTTTCCCTCTCCACCCTTACTCAGGCTCAGGTATGTTTCATTATTGCTTTGTTGGAAATATAGCCCTGTATGATTTTAGGAGTGCGGGTTAGAGTTCAGCATCATATTGTGTGGTGGTTGTATCATTTAACTGTCAATTAAATCATATACCATATGTGTTACTTCTGAAATTATTTAATTCAGATATTGCTATTGAAATTATAAGTAGTATTTATCACCAAAAATTCACTCAATACTCTGGCCTTCCACACATTGGCTTATCAAAACTATTCTCTGAATGAAATACATTCATGAATTAGATTAGAACCACTATAAAAATATAGCATCAAGTTCAGAAAAGAATACTGTAGGGAGAGGTATGGTCTTCATCCATGTTGTCTTGGGCTGGGTTCCCTGAAAGTGAAGCTTAAGGAGGAGATATGTGAACAGGCAATTTTTTCCCATTAATTTCAGGTATACCACATAATGATTAGATAAATACACAAATTATAAAATAATCACTACAGTAAGTCTAGTCAACATCCAGCACCACATAGTTACAAAATTTTTCTTTCTTGAAATGAGGACTTTTTTTTTCATTTATTTATTTTCAGCATAACAGTATCATTATTTTTTCACCACACCCAGTGCTCCATGCAATCCGTGCCCTCTATAATACCCACCACCTGGTACCCCGACCTCCCACCCCCCCGCCACTTCAAACCCAACTTTTGTAGCAACATGGACGGGACTGGAAGAGATTATGCTGAGTGAAATAAGTCAGGCAGAGAGAGTCAATTATCATATGCTTTCACTTATTTGTGGAGCATAACAAAAAGCATGGAGGACATGGGGAGTTAGAAGGAGGTTGTGGTAAATTGGAAGGGGAGGTGAATCATGAGAGACTATGGACTCTGAAAAACAATCTGAGGGGTTTGAAATGAGGACTTTTAAGATTTACTTCTAAACACCATTTCAAATATACAATACTATGTTATTAACCGTAGTTACCATGCAGTACTTTATACCCCCCAAAACTAATTTATTTTATTACTGGAAGTTTATACCTTTTGATAACCTTCATATATTTTACCAACTCTCAAACCCCCACCTCTGCAGTGACCAGTCTGTTTTCTGTCTCTATAAATTTGGCTTTTTGTTATTATATAATTTTGGCTTTTTGTTGTTTTTTTGTCCTTAAATTCCACATATCAGTGGTTATATGTATGTGTGTGTGTGTGTGTGTGTGTATAATATATATAGTCTCACTGTATATATAAAATATATTTAAATATATAAACTATATATAGTTTAATATAGAATATATTTATGTAATAAATATGTAATTATATAAACTATATAAAATGTATAGTATTTATCCTTCTCTGGCTGACATTTAGGTGGTTTCCATGCCTTGATTATGGTAAATAACGCTTTAATGAATAGGGGCATAGATATCTTTTTTAGTTTTTTAGTTAGTGTCTAGATTTGCTTCAGATAAATACCCAGAAATGAAATTATAGGATCACATGGTAGCTGTATGTTTAATTTTTTTAGGAAATTCTATATTATTTTCCAAAGTGGCTGTACCAGTTTACATTCACACTAACAGTGCAGAAGGGTTTCCTTTTCTCTATATCCTCATCAGCCCTTGCTATTTCTTGTCTATTTTATGATGTCCATTCTAGAAAAATGAGGTGATATCTCATTGTGGCTTTGATTTTCATTTCTCTGATGATAAATTATGCTGAGCATCTTTTCATGTACCTATAGGCTATCTATATGTATTCTTTAGGAAAACATCCATTCAGATCCTCTGCCCATTTTTTAAACTGAATTTGTTTTGCTATTGTGCCATATGAGTTTTAAATATATTTTAGATATTAACCTCTTGTCAGATATATGATTTGCAAATATTTTTTCCCATTCAATAGGTTGTTTTTTTAATTTTGTTGATGGTTTCCTTTAGTGTGCAGAAACTTTTAGTTTGATGTAATACTACTTGTGTATTTTTGCCCTCCCCTTGCTTTTTTTGGCTTTGCTTTTAGTGTCAAATCCAAAAAAAATCATCACAAAGACTAATGGCAAGCTTAACATATATATTTTCTTCTAAGTTTTTTTGCTCAAGTCTTTAATCCATTTTGAGTTGATTTTTGTGAATGGTGCAAGATAGTAATCTCATTTAATTATTTTTTCCTCAAGATTTATTTATTTGAGGGGTGGAAGGGCAGAGGGAGAGGGACAGAAAAACCCAAACAGACTCTGTGCTGAGTGTAAGCCCAATATGGGGCTCGATCTCATGACCCTTGTTTTAGGCTAGGGTCATGGTCTTAGGGTCATGCTTAACTAACTGCACCACCCAGGTGCCCCTTATTGTATTTTTTTGCATGTGACTATTCAGTTTTCCCAGCACCATTTTTTGAAGAGAATGTCCTTTCCTCATTGTATATTGTTGGCTCCTTTGTCATAGATTAATTGACCATATATTTATGGATTTATTTCTGGGCTTTCTTTTTTGTTTTGTTGATTTATGTGCATGTTTTAATGCCAGTGTCTTACTGTTTTGGTTACTATAGTTTTGTAATATAGTTTGAAGTCAGGAAGTGTGATGCCTCCAGCTTTTTGCTTTTTTCTCAATTGTTTTGTCTCTTTGGGTCCTTTTTGGTTCCACAAAAATTTTAGTATGGTTTGTTCTATTTCTCTGAAAAATGCCACTGTCATTTAGATAGTAGCATTGTTGAATCTGTGGAATACTTCGGATATTATGGACATTTTAACAATATTTCTTTCAATCCATGAGCACTGAGTATCTTTCCATTTATTTGTGTCTTGTTTCATTTCTTTCATCAATGTTTTATAGTGTTCAGTAGGTCTTTTAGCTATTTGGTTAAATTTATTTTATTTTTTGATGCAATTGTAGATATGATTGTTTTCTTATTTTTCGCTCTGATAGTTCCTTATTAGTGAATAGAAAGACAATTGACTTTTGTGTATTGACTTTGTATCCTGTAACTTTATTGAATTTAATTGGTTTTAACAGTTTTTTGGTGGATTTAGTGTTTTCTATGTATGCTATCATATCATTTACAAATAGAGACAGTTTTACTTCTTTTCTGTTTTCGGTGACTTTTATTTCTTTTCTTTTCTTTTTCCAACTAATAGCTCTGAGTAGGACTACTGTTGTTATTTTGAATAAGAGTGGTGAGAGAGTAGCATCCGTATTTTGTTCCTAATTTTAGAAGGGAAGCTTTAAGCTGTTCATCACTGACTATGATGCTAGTTGTGGGTTTGTCATATATAGCTTTTATTATGTTGAGGTTAAGTTACCTTAAGTAGCCACTTTCTTGAAAGATTTTATCATGAATAAATGTTGAATGAGAGATTTTTTTTTTGACATGTTTTTCTGCATTTATTGTAATGGTCATATGATTTTTATCCTTCATGTTGTTAATGTGGTATATCACCCTGATTGATTTGTGGATGTTGAAACCCTTGCATCCCTGGAATAAATCAAATCTGACTGTGGTGTATGACCATTTTAATATAATATTGAATCTGGATTACTTATATTTTCTTGAGGATATTTTCATCTATGCTCACAAGGAATACTGGCCTATAATTCTTTTTTTCTCTTGTAGTTCCTTGTCTGCTTTTGGTAGCAGGGTGGTGCTGGCCTCGTAAAATGAGTTTGGAATTATCCCCAACTCTTCAATTTTTTTTTGGAAGAGTTTAAGGATTGCTGTTAATTCTTTAAATATTTGGTAGGCTTCATTATTGAATCCATCTGGTCCTGGACTTTTGTTGGGAGGTAAAATTTATCAAGTGAGTGCTGTCAGGGGAAGCCTGCAGTGAAGTGGAAGGAGCATAAAAGAAAAGAAGAAAAATTTGATCCTGTAGGGAGACATGGGCGAAGATTATGCCTGAAAGTTGATTCCACCCTGAAGCAGAGGTACCCTCACACTGTTAGTCCTCAGCTATAGGCCAGTCTGGGCATGGAGTCTGGTTTAGTATAATCCACACCTTCTAGGGGTGGGAAGCAAGCTTTAGCCTTTCAAGAATACCTTGCTGGAGAAGGCTGAAGGTGTGGTTCACCAAACCAGTAAAAGAGATCCTAAGGGATGTGTGCAGGGCACAACATCATCTGCCTCATGAAAAAACAAAACAAAACCTAGAAATAGAAAAATTCAGAGTTAATTTACTCATATGTACAACAAGTTTCTTTTCTCATAATTGTGACCAGTTTCAGAAGTAGTAAATAGTTTCTTACTTTGGTGCTAAATCCACTTGATTGTCAAAGGTGTCCTGAAGTTTATGTTAAGGTATCTATTGAGACCTTATCTATCAAACAGCACATGTCCTACATCAGGCATTGATCCCAGCCCCATTCCCACAAATCTCTCATCATTTTCTCATTTTATTTAATGGCATTGCCAACCATTATGTTGCTTAGGTTAGAACCTAAAAATCGTGATTGATTTTTCACTTTGACTCAAATCCCACATTCTATCAAGAAACCCTATGTTTTATTTCCAAACATGTTCCGATTCTAAGTCCCCTTTCACTATCTCTTCTGTTACCATCTTTGTCAAAAACATCACCTCTCATCTGGATTATCGAATAACCTTCTAACTAGTCTTCCTGCTTCTGCCCCCTGCCTGTTACAGTCTATTCTCAAATAGTAGCCAGAGTGATTTTAAAATGGTGTTATTGGGTCATGGACTCCTCTTTAGAAATTCTTCTCATTTGCTCAAGTGAAGTTCAAAGTCTTACCAAGATCCACCAGCCTTTAAGTGATGAGGCTTTATACTCCCATCTTTTAGGTATTACCTCTTTTCTTCCCATCACTCAACCCAATCCAGCTACACTGCCACTCTTGCTAGGCTTCCAGCACATGAAGCATATGCCCAACTCAGGCCTTTTGCATTTTTGACCCTTCTTCCCAGAACACACACACACACACACACACACACACTCTCTCTCTCTCTCTCTCTCTTTCTCTCTCTTTTTTTACAAATTTTTTTTAAATATTTTATTTATTTATTTGACAGAAAGAGATCACAAGTAGGCAGAGAGGCAGGCAGAGAGAGAGGAAGGGAAGCAGGCTCCCTGCTGAGCAGAGAGCCCCATGTGGGACTCGATCCCAGGACCTTGGGATCATGACCTGAGCCGAAGGCAGAGGCTTAACCCATTGAGCCACCCAGGCACCCCCATCTCTCTTTCTTCCCAGCTACCTGTTACCTGCTTCCTTTAGGTTTCTGATCAAATGTCATCTCTTAGTGACATAAAATACAATTGTGCTTCCAAGCACTCATAATCTTAAAATGCTTTAGGTTTGACTATAACCATTTGATGTATTATGTAGTAATTTATTTTCTGTCTTACCATTATCCAAAGGCCTGGAGTTTATTTTGTGGATGCACAAAACCTAGGAAGGTTTTATCACCTTCCAAATGCTCAATAAATATTTTGTGATCGAAATAATGAATGATACAAATAACACACGTTTTGTGGGAAGATTGTAGTATATAATTAGTAATTCCTGCCACAGCATCTTAAGTAGCAGAAAGGCCAAGGCTTTAATTTTGTTTGCATTCCTGTAAAATTGTACATTTGGAATAGAGTACCTGACTAAATTTAGATACAATATTCAGTCTAGAAATGTATATATATAATAATGCATGTTTATGCACAGATAAATGACAACTGAAAGATTCATAAATGTTGGCAATTAGAGACACATTGACATATAGCCAAGTAAAATGGGAAAATTAAAATGAATATAGTATAGGCTAGTATATAGTAATGCTCAATAAATGTAAACAGATTGTTTTACCATATATATTAATTAAGGCATTTTTTACTACCAATAAGAAAGGACAAAAGAATAAGTAGAAAGATGGGAGATATAGGAGGAGATTGGCTGAAGAATTTTGCAAGTAAGGCAATCTGGCAAGCTGTTTTTGTTACACCTAGAAATAATGAAAATTCCTCAGGGTTTACTTGTACTTTAATTTTTGGATTATGATCAAATACATCTATAGCCAGATATAGATTAATTTTCTACACTTGAAAGATCATATATAATTCTGTTTCTCTGTCAGCATCAAGACAGCTTCTTCATCATTTTTATTGACTTTCAAGTGATGTCTAACTTAAAAAATTACTTTCAGTCTATATATGCCAATTCAACTCTCAAAAGGAAAGTAAAATGCATATTTTAACAAAATAAAGATAGTTTTAAAAGTCTCACATTGAATATTTCAAAAAAATAGTTTGTTCATGTCATTATAAAAACTGAAATTTTAAATTAGTCTGTTAAAAAAAATGTTTGGAAGCCAAATATTCACGGTGAAATGCCTTAGTCATTTGAATTGAAATCAACTTATTTCATACAATCTTAGAACATTTTTATTTAATAAAAATAAAAGTGATGACAGTCATTCAGGTCAGAAAGAAAACATGAGTATACCATGCATTGTGTTAGACTCTAGAAAACGCTAGAGATGAATAAAACGTGGTGTTTTCCCCCACCACAGTGTTGATGCCCTAGTGAGGGAAACAAATTAAAAGTCTGTTTTAATAAAATATGTCAAGAAATAAATGGGCATGTTCTCATTGTACTATCCAACCTAAGGCTATTTAGTGGTGTGGGGCAGGGGTAGATGATGTCTGAACTGGAATTTGAAGAATGTTAAAGTAGCCAGAAGAGAGGTAGGGAGGCATCATAAACAGAGGATCAAGATGTACAAAGACACTGACCCACTGAAAGTAAGGGATGTGAGAAATTACAAGAATTAGGCATAATTTCATGGGTGTGGCAAATTAAAGATGGTCACAAAGTCTTTTACTGTTCTCCTTTTGAGAAGTGGAGTCAATGTCTCTCTTTGTCAATTCTGTAGTCTTTTTCTCTGTGAAAACTCAGATCATATATGATGGAAGTGACACGGTGCTTATTTCTGAATCAGGTCTTACAGGACTGCCACCTCCACTTACCCCAAACTGGAATATTTGCAGCTGAGCAAACTAGTCACCATGTAAAGAGCATGATTATCTTAATGGAAAACTTCATGGAGATGCCTGAGACTATGCGGAGAGGATGAGGGACTCAGCTGAACCTGGCCATTCATACATCTCCAACAAGGTCCCAAGAACAAGAATAAAATCCTCCTGGACCCTCTGGACCAGACGAGTTGGACACCATCAAGTGACTGACCATAGCCAATGCTGGAATCACCTAACTGACTTCTTACACAACTCCCAATTCCATACAATTATGAGATATAATATAATGAATGTTGTTTAAAGCCATTGAGTGTTTGCTTGGTTTGTTTAAAGATATTGAAAACCAGTTCAGTGGAATATGAAGCATAAGAACAATGCAAGTAAAAAAAGATACAAGGCCCAAGATTCTGCTTAAAGGATTCTGGATACTTCATCTTACGTTTCCAAGTCTAAAATAGTAAAATTCCCACACGATGCACATACACACAGAAGTTTCACCAGTTTATCATTTGTCAAACAAAGCCATTTAAAAAATCACTACCATATTCTGTCAACATAATTTCAGTAAAGGTAAATTTAAGTGCAAGAAACTTGGACAGACAGAATTGTAAAGTACTGACAATAGTCAAGTTTATAACATTTATTATGTGTCAGCCACTTCTTTAGGTGTTTTGCATGAATTAATTCACTTCATCTTTATAATAATCCAATAAGCTTAAGTAGTGATATTCACTCAATTTTATAAATGAAGAAATTGAGTCATAGAGAAGTTACAAAACTTGGCAAGACAACATAGCTACCAGGTAACAGGAACAGGAATTCAAACCTCGACAGTCTGGATCTGCTATGTATGTGACAGGGGCACTTTCTTGTTTCTTGTAGGAAACAGCTGTATTTTCAGCAAAGCTTTCTCTGACATTTCAATCTAGTTCAGGCTACCATATTAAATTAGTGATGCTATGGTCTCCTTTATAGTTCATAAATCATGTGTGTAAATATAGGGTGTAATGAGGAGGATCTGTCTTCTTCAATTGACTGTGAAGTCTTGAGGGAGAGGCAGAGGTACTTCCCTTTTTCCTTATCATTGTTTTCCTCATGCTTATCCAGTTGACCATCACATAGGCACTCAACAAATACTTGCAAAATGACTGGATGAATGCACTAATGATGGAATGATTCCTTAAACTGAATAACCTGGCATGTAGGAAAAACTGTATTATCCCTATTATTAGCATGTTGTCATGGATATGTGAAAACTTGAAAACTGCTGCTTGTTCTCAAGACAGGTTGAAAAAAATGTGAAGGACAAGTGAATTCTATACAGGGACCATGGATCAGACCAGAAATGAAGTAAGGGAAGAATTGAGGAAAGGCTGGGCAATAAGAGCAAGCTGACAGAGGCATATAAAAAGAAAGAAAAAAAAATTCCAGTTAGTAACTGTGAGAAGAAGGGGGAATGAAACCCTGCTAACATCTTTAAAGTCTAGTGATAAATGAGTAGTAAAGTGAAAATGACAGTTCAGTGTATAAGAAAGAGTTCAACAGAGAAATCAGGAATCAGACATTTAAAGGCATCAGGTATAAGATACTCCGAGGAATCAAGGTAAGTCCCCAGTGGGGAATTGATGTTTAAGATGAGACACAAAGGATGACTCTGAGATAACGAGATGAATGGTGGAGAAGTGAGTGTCCCAGTGGAGGGACCAGCATTGCCAAATCTGCAATACATGGAAAAGAATGGCTTGCTCAAGACAGTGAGATGGTGGATATATAGAAAGAGTGCAGAAAGTTGGCCTGGAGAGATAGAGAGAAGTCAGAATGCTGCCAACAGTGTAGTAGATGTTAGGATGTTGTTCTTTTCTTAAAAGCTGTGTGATACAATTGATGGGTTTTAAATAATGGAGTGACATGATCTGTTTTGCTTATTTTCTCTGTGATTGCACATCTGGGAACAGATATGATTTTACTGAGTATATGTTATCAATAGGTGACTTTGCTTGGCAACAGAGATGCAAAGAATCAAAAGATAACATCATGATCTGACCAGGGTATCAGGACCTGTACCAAAAAAAAAATAAATAAATAAACAAACAAACAAACAAACAAATAAATAAATAATAAAATTAAAATGCTTGTATGACCTTTTAGTGTGTGCTAAAGGATAGTGTGTGATAAAGGACATGGGAACATGAAATAGGGACAGTGGATTAAGGCTGGAAAGACGGTTGGAAATGAGAGACAGAAAAAGAAAATGGAGATACTAGAGGAAATGGGAAAAGCCTTACAGTTGAAGCAAAATTGAATATGGAAGTCCCGAATGAGAAATGTATAGAATCTTAAATCAGTCTGTGCTCCTTATGTTACGCAAAGAGAAGGCAGCTGTTCCTTGATCTTAGATTCTATTGTCTAAGATCCCTGGGATCAAAACACTTAAACGGGAGCTTTAGGGTGTGGAAGGACAGAATTTTTTTTTTTTAATGGACTCATTGCTCTTATAACTTGATGAATGTTTCCTCTGTATGCAGGAGATAGAGATTGCTACTGTATGATTAAGTGTTCTGCCTCTGGCTCCTTGGCATTGTGCCCTAAACTAAGGTCTTCACATTTTTTAAAAATGCTTTTTATTTATTTATTTATTTACTTACTTACCTACTTATTTGAGAAAGAGAGAGAGCACAGAGGGGGAGGGAGAAGCAGACTTTCTTCTGAGCAGAGAGCCCAACGAGGGCTCCCAATCCCAGGACTCTGAGACCATGATGCCAGACAAAGGCAGACGCTTAACTGACTAAGCTAACCAGGCATCCCTGGTCTTCACATTTTTTAAGAAATTGAGGCCAGAAGAACTCGATCTTGTCCTAGCTTTTCCAGAAGATGAATAACTAAGTATTCTTGTTGCCCAACCTTTTACTAATTAATGACCAAGTGATCTTGGGTAAACTCTTCAATCTCTCTGTGTCTCCCTTTATTACTTTGTATGATGAGGAAGGTGAAATAGATGAGCTCTAATGTGTCTTCCATTTCTGACAACATTTCCACATTTCTACTGTGCAGTCTGGGCCAAGAGAGGTTGAACCTTTTTGTGTATTGTTATTCTTTAATGATGATTGTCATCATAATTGCCTTCTTTCATGAAGTCCCAGTTCTATAGCAGCCTTTGTATTTAATTCCTTCACTTCATTTTCATTCTCTTATTCATTTAATCTAGACCATATTAGTTATTTTATAGTGAAGGAAATTGAGGTTAGATGACATTAAGTCCTTACTCAAGGTCATACAACTAGTAAATGACAGAGCCAAGCTTTTAACCTGGTTTTCTATGATTCTACAGCTATTCATATTTGTAGGTGCTACAATGGCATTAACTTAAACTTTTTTTTTAATATTGCAATGTAACTGAAATTAAAATAGATTTTTAGCAGAGCAGCTAGTGTGGTATGAATCTACTATTACTTTGATTCAGAAGAAAATCTTACTCAGCTTCACACATAGTATGAATAATGGCATCAAAAATGTTCAACATAAATCTCCCCCAGACCTAAGGCCTGGATTAGTATGGTAATGTGTAAGCTGTTGCAGTATTTTACAGCTATAAATAAATGGCAAACATAAAAATGTGTATTTAAATGTGGATAGATGTGCCTAGAGAGGCACTGAAGGCACTACTAATATTATCCACACTTCTTTATCTATGGAGGATGGATGCCTCTGAGTGAGCAGTGAGGTGGGATTGTCTTGCTGCTGAGCCTAAAGCAATAGGGCTCTGAGGCCAGATGAATAGAATCAAAGAGTGCTCTAAAAAGCCTAGACGAACTGAGATCCCTGGAGAATGGCAGTGGCATTACAGTTATTAGGTATCTGATGGCCCAAACCCTTGATAAACCAGTACAGGTGAAATCCAAAGTCAAAGCCAGCCTAGAGGAAACATCAGAAGAGTAGCATTCAAATGCTTTCATGTTTAACCCTCAGTTAAGAGTAGAAAAAATGCCAACAGAGCACTCTGGGGGGGGGGGGGAGGACCTGTGTAAGCAATCTATCACAGTGGGCTCTGGCTGGTTTGAAAGTCTCAGCTTCTCTAAAGAGATGGGCAAGTGTGGGTTTGACAGAAGAGAGATGTATTAGATCCTGTTTGGCTTGTCCCTACCCCGTAAATTTGGTGGTAGGAGGTTGGCAAAGAAGAAGAAAACAAAAACAAGTAAAACAAATGGTCCCAAAAGGAATCAAGAGTCTTTTGAAATTGATTATTATTTTTTTAAATTTAAATTTAAACTTTATCTTGTTGGCATATGGAACCTTTGGTAATCTTGATTAAGCCTATTTCTTGCTTCTTTGAACAATGTACTAATGTATAACATGACATAGGTAGGATTTCAGTGGTTACCAGTTATATGTCTTACAGTCATCAAAACATTTTAAGAAGTTTATGACCTAGTAAAGAACATGATTTTTTAATCTCACAATAATTAATAAGATTCTGGTCATGATTATAATATTTACTATAATTTCAGTCATGTTGAAAGTAAATGATATTTGATATCTGTGCAAACTGCAGTGTGATATGAAAATACATGTGATTCCTAACAATGCCAAGTCTTAGGTGCTGCTAATACTCACCTGATTTGTTGCCTACATTTGTTAAAAAAAAAAAAAATCTAAATTTCACTTAGCTTTTTTTAAGGTGTCAATTTTTCCCATTTGAGTCCTTGGAGCTTTTAAAGTCTAAAGCCCATGAACCCTACATTAAAAACTTCTATACCATTTGCAGATTACAAAACAGATAACTGAGTTACCTTTGGGTAAATAATATCAGACACTGTCATGACTTTTGTGTTGTACCAACTGCCTTTGATAGATAGATTTCCTTATAAGATTAGAGTTATGGTTCTGAAAATACCTTTTTTGTTTTTTGTTCTCAAGTAACAAACTATAGAATCTATTTTCACAAGTGAGAGTTTTAGTTGAATTCTGAAACTTACCTAGGTGGTGGGGCACCCTAATTGTGAGCTGTGGATTGTATAAAAGGATGAATTGTCATGTAACACGAACATACCACTGTTAAGACCAACATTCTTTTTCCAACAAGATACACTCCATGCATTGTGACCTTCCTTCCCACCCATGCTTTTCCCTCATACAGTGGTTCTCTAGAGCGCCCATCTCACCCTCCCATTTACATTTTACAATGGTAATTTCTGTGTATCCTTTAACACCTGCTTTGGTTTCATGGTCCTTCCATTCCTAGTCTCCAGGATGGGTTAGATGCACTCATCATATCAGTGTCCATAATATCTTGTGTTTGTTCCTGTCATTGTACTGACTACTTTACCTTGTTATTGTTATTTGTTTGTTTCCAGTTTTAGACTCTGGGCTACTTCCAAGTCAGTGTTAAAACTATATTTTTAGGCCCAAATCTCACCATGGTGCTTAGCACAAGAAGGTTTCTCAACAAATGTTTATGAAATAAATAAGCAAAATTATGCTGAGGCTGAGGAGTAAAGAATGTATGAAACACAGCACAATAGCTCAAGAAGCTTAAACTTACAGTTGAGCCTTTGTGTTTGTGTGTGTACAGTCACATGCAAGAGGAAGAACATTAAGAACAACTGGTATAAGGTCCATGTACCAAATGTTAAATACAATACAATAATAAAATAAATGATATCTCTATTTTAACAAAGGTTCGGAGAAGAAAAAATACTAATCGAATTGGGGTTCTACCATACAGCATCCTGTAGGAGGTGAAAACCATGCTGAGATTAGGAATGTAAAGAGTTAATAATATGAATGGAATGGAAATGGAGCCATTATAGTTTTTCATTTTTTTTAAGATTTTATTTAAAATATTTTGATTTTTAAAAGATTTGATCTTTTAATTTGACAGAGAGAAAGACAGTGAGAGAGAGAACACAAGCAGGGGGAGAGGGAGTGGGAGAAGGAGGCTTCCTGCTGAGCAGGGAGTCCTATGTAGGGTTCCATCCCAGGACTCTGGGATCATGGTCGGAGCCCAAGGCAGATGACCAATGACTGAGTCACCCAGGTGCCCTTTGACCTCTAGTTATTTTAACTGTTTCTTTTATTACATGATTTTTAGAGCCCTTTATTTTTTTAGTTATTTTCCTCTACTCATTCTCTTTCCTGGTTTTTGTTTGTTTGTTTTGTTTTGTAAAGATGGGTGTCTGGAACAGGATGCAATAATTTGGACAGGACAAAATACTGCATTATCCCTGATTTAAATATTGTATTCACTGTATTATTATCTATAATTGTGTTTGATTTGTTGTTATCTGTGGTACCTTAGTGGCAAAATGAGTAGGAGATTTCCTAAAACCCCAGGATGTTTTTCACATGAACTTCCACAAATATTTTGAAAATTTTTTGTTAATTCAATTTTTAAACTATTCATTCATTCATTCCATATAAATTATTAGAATATTACTAAATAACACAAATTACTCCATAGATTATTTAAGCCCAAACATAAATTTTTTCATTAACATTTATTAAGAAAAATTGTATTTATTACACATATACTTTTCTATCAATCCCTCTTTTCACTGATCAAACCATCTTATTTTATCATGTATTTTAAATAAAACCACCCACCTGGGTGGTTCAGGTCATGATCCTGGAGTCCCAGGATCAAACCCCTATATCAGGCTTTCTGCCCAGTGGGGAGTCTGCTTTCCCCTCTACCCCTCACCTTGCTCAGGCTCGCTCTCTCTTTCTTGCTCTCTCTTTTTCAAATAAATAAATAGAATCTTTAAAAAATAAAAATAAAATAAAATGGCATATATAAATAATCACCCCATAAGCATGCATTAATACCCCAGTGTGTGTACCAAGAGCTAGAGTTTGATATGTTTGTTTGAGCCACTTCTCTTAAGATGTATACCAAAATTTCATGGTGAAGTTTCCTGTGCAAAACAAAATTGTGTCCTATTTCAACTACAAAGCAACCTATTCTGGTGAGGAAAATAAAGTAATAAAAAAATTACTGTGACATTTTTTTGTATTTAAATTTTAGATTTAAAATGTGATACTACAATATACTTGTTCCTTAATTTTAGTGGCATATTTCAAATGATAAATGCTGTTAATTGTTTTTGAGCGATACTTTGTCTTCTGATACAAATCAACCCAAACGCCTATCAAGATTTAAAACATGATCATCACCCCCAAAAAGTTTCTTTATGCCCCTTTATATGAAATTAAATTTTTCCCAGATGATTTACTTTGCTTATTGTGTTTCAATATTCAACCTGTCTATATTGTTTTCAGTCTTGATTTTAAAATTTGTATATCATGCATAACATCCAGCTTAGTGCCATTTACTTGTGTTTTGTGTGTGTGTGTGTGTGTGTGTGTGTGTGTGTACAGCAAAAGATGTCAGTTAAAGAAGTAAAAATAGTTAAAGTTAGCAAGTTAAAACAGAAATCCCTCTGATATATGACTGAAAATTTCTCCTTGGTTGCCACTGATTCATTGTTATACAATGGGGTCTTATCCTTTGCAATGGCTATGTAGATAGCACAAGAAACTTGGTAAGAGATTATTTAATGAAATAGTTAAATATCAAAATAATCTGATACTATGAATATTTTTCAGACATTTTATTGTATAACTGAATTGGATTCAGACATTTTTTATGTATCCTGTTGATAAATTTATATATTTTTTAGAATAATAAAATATCAGACTTGGAAAGAAACTAACACATCATCTGGCCCATTGCTTTAGCAGACATTTTAAATATTAATTTTCAACTTCAGAATGAGTGATCTCATTGTTCCTTCCTTCATGTCTCTGGAAATGCAACTTGAGCTCTTTATGAGGAAGCTCATTTTAGTGAGTCAGATGGTTTATCTTCATTGAATTATGAGGTTTTACCCTTACTATCACATGTCACAAGGATCTAAAGTATATATAGGGTAAAAAAAAAAAAAAGTATTGTTTATACCTTAGAAATAGATGCTGAAATTTGAATAATAAAATGTCATTAAAAAGAACACTTTTTATAATTATTACATGACCTAGTGACAGGTTAGTGTCATTATAGGTGCAAAATACCATATTTTTAAAAATCAGTCATGAGTTATGGAGAATGTTCCTTAAGGTTTTATATCTTGTACCTTTTAAATTTGCTCATACTTCCTTAATTATTAAGAGAGATTCTTGATTTACTCCACTTTTAGGTGAAACTTATAATTTTTAACCCAGGCTTAGCAATTTGTACAATAAATTATCTTTGCTAATCACAAATGAAAATGTTTGTAAGTAAGAAATTTGCTAATTTGCATCAGATTATAAAACTGTCCTCTAGGTCAATTAGTAGTAATTTATAACTTTAAATATACCAAAAATTCAAGGAAAGAATGCATTGATACCTCTCATTTTTAGAAAATCTAAGTATAAATAAATGCGACAGTAATTTTTTTAATTGCTTTATTTTCCTGACTTGAATAGGTATTGAGTATAACTGAAATTAGATACCATTTTCTTTATAGGAAACTGCATTAGGAAGGTTTGGCATACATCTCTTGCAAATTGGTTCAAACAAGAAATTTATCATTTAAATTCATCCATCAATTTGTCATGCAAATAAATAAAGGCTTATTGCATATAAACACTAAATACTACTAAAATAATGAAACATACTGCTACTCTATTGATCAGTTTTGTGGATAAAATTATGGTACAAGCATGGGAAGGTATCACTTGAATGGACTGAAACAAACCTAAGACTGCTTAGAACAGGGCGCCTGGGTGGCTCAGTGGGTTAAGCCACTGCCTTTGGTGCAGGTCATGATCTCAGGGTCCTGGGATCAAGGCCTGCATTGGGCTCTCTGCTCTGTAGGGAGCCTGCTTCCTCCTCTCTCTCTGCCTGCTTGTGATCTCTCTCTGTCAAATAAATAAATAAAACCTTAAAAAAAAAAAAAAGACTGCAAGGTTGAAATTCAATATGTTCAATTTTTTGCCAGCAGCCCAGCAACTTTATCTTTTGTCACTATGTACACCAAAAAGATCATATATCTCTCGTGCACTTATGTCAGGAAAAGCACCACAACCTACTTATCATACTTTCAAAACACTTAAGAAAACAAGGCAAATCCCCCCAAAGTAATTCAGCTTTTGGTAAGAGTTTTATTATTGCAATCAATTTCAATGTTGTCAAAACTGACAAATTGAAGTTCCTGATTACCTGACTCATAACTGAATCTCCTAAGGCAAAGAGGGTAATGTGCTCCTGGTCCTTGGTGATTTTCATATACAGCTTTGAGAATCAGTTACACAAGGGTTAAGCAGGTGAACTGTAACATAAAAAGACCATCAAAAGTGTAGACTTATTTTAAAACTTGATCTAACACAGGATAGCGGAAATATTTTGAGATAAAACATCACATTGAAAATACAATAAAACCAATCCAAAAGGAAACTTCAATAACTAATTAATACAGGGCAATTAAAATATCACTCTTTGCTGTGTTCCTGTTTCATATGCTTAGCGCTATGGTAGTGATTTGATAAAGTCACTGATGATTATATTGTTGCAAAATGTCGCAGCACCATGGAAGACTTCATGTAAACATGCCAAGGTAACTTTTCCAGTACATTCTGGACTGTAAGGGTTTCAGACTTGTGTATGACTTCAGATCTTATTCCATTCTTAACATTTGGAGGTGTGAGTAGCAAAATATTTTTTCTCCCTTTTTCTGGAATGATATAATATCTTGCACACTTTGCTCACCACAACACCTCTTAGAATGATATGGTATTATTCTTCTTTGGTCTGTGAAAAACATCAAAGCAGAGCTAATGTCTTATTTATCACTGTATTCTCACACCAGGCTAACATAGGACAGTGGGAAGTCCTCAGTGAAGTTGAATCAATGAATGGAAATGAAAATGAATGAATGAAAATATGGAGTATGTAATATAGTGTGTGATAAATGACATCAGTGATTCCAATTTGTCCACCTTCCTTACACTCTTTCCCAGAAGTGTACCAGCAAATGTAGAACAGTTGGCTCTCTGAAACAAACAAACAAACAAACCCTCTGGTTTTAGTATTTTCTATTTGGATGTTGTAAACACTCCTACCATGGACAATTTTAAGCTACCAATATAACATCACTGAAATCAGAGCAGAGAAGAGATCAGCCTTCATGAGTCGACACAAACTGCCTCCAGCACACCACCACCTCTTTTTTTTTGTAATATGTATTTTTTAATTGAAATTATCTGGTACTTACTTTTTCTTTCTTTCTTTCTTTCTTTCTTTCTTTCTTTCTTTCTTTCTTTCTTTCTTTCTTCTTTCATCATGTTCAGTTAGTCAACATATACTACATCATTAGTTTTTGATGTAGGGTTCAACAATTCATTAGTTGCATGTAACACCCAGTGCTCATCACAAACACGTGCCCTCCTCAATACCCATCACCTAGTAAACCCCACGCCCCACTCCCCTCCCTTCTGCAACCCTCAGTTTGTTTACTGGAGTCTGGAGTCTCTCACAGTCTGTCTCCCTCTCTGATTTCTTCCCAATCAATATCTCCTCCCTTCCCCTGTGGTCCTACCTGCTATTCATTATGTTCCATGTATGAATGAACCCATATGATAATCGTCTTTCTCTGCTAGACTTATTCACTTAGCATAATCACCTCCAGTTCCATCCATGTCAATGCAAATGGTAGGTATCCATCCTTTCTGATGGCTAAATAATACTCCATTGTAATAAGTCTTCTTATTTTCTCCCATTGTAAGCAGAGATTACTTCTTCACTACATTGGGGTTGGGTTTGTTCATATGACTTGCTTTAGAAAATGAAATGATAGTGGACAAACAAATGTTTAAAGTGTGCTTGGGCATTTATGTTTGTTCCTAACCTCTGCAGGACTATCACTCTCAGTGCATGCTGAATATTCCCACTTAGCTCCCTAGAGAGCTATTATCTCCAACTGAAGATATATTTTTGTTAAAGACTTTATTTATTTATTTGAGAGAGAGGGAGAGAGAGCATAAGCAGACAGAACAGCAGGCAGAGGGAGAGGGAGAAGCAGGCTCCCCAGTGAGAAGGGAGCCCAATGTGGGGTTCGATCCCAGGAGCCCAGGATCATGATCTAAGATGAAGGCAGATGCTTAATCATGACCCATCCAAGTGCGCCATCCAACTGCAGACATCTTAAATAGAATTTATCCTCTTCTTATTAAAAGTAGCTTCTGCTTTCATTTCTACCATTGGCTCCATCACTCCTCAATTAAGAAAAAACTCTAAATCTTGAAATAATATTTTATTGTTTTTCCTGAGTCTTCACTTCTATCACAATTTAGCCATATAGCTCTCCTGACTTTATCTAATTTTGATGTTATTCACTAATATTTACAATTCTTCCTAAGGAAGGTAGTATTCTACCTCCCCAGCTTTTTGAAACTAGATATGGCTTCATGACTTATTTTGTTTTGACCCATGTAGCTTGAGCAGAAAACTGGTGTGTTACTTGTATGTAATACAAACATCCAAGCATACAATTTAGGTGATGCTTAGGACTGAGGCAACAAGCATGGATAGAGATCTATACGTTATAAATTGTGAAACAGAAAAAAAGTAGATCCAGGTATTAGCAATTCCTCATACATAGTTTAGATACCTTATTCCTGGATCTTTTGTTGAATAAGACAAAACTACCCTTTATTTATTTAAGGCCTTTTTGAACACATTGCTAGCTAGTACATGCATTAGACCTCACGTTCTGAAATCTGGCCTGGTTATGATTTCTATCTTTTCATCACATCTTAGTCTTTTGAAGTCCAAAAATAGGAAAAAACCTATTCCACTGTGTACTAAATGTTAGAGTCCCATTTGAGCCTAAACAACCATTTGCATATTTTTCCTTTAATTTCCTGCTACATTGCAGTAGAATTAGAACAGTTTTGTTCTTTTTTTTTTTTTTTTTTTCCTAAAAGAGATCAGAGTGAGAAAAGATCATAGTGAGAAATACTGTTTTAGGGGACAGATGCAAATATATTCTGAATATATTTCCTATTTCAGATTTATAGACTAACTCTTCTCCTGTTAAAAACTAAATCTTCAAGGATTCTCCAATTCCCCCTATCCTCAACCCCACCTTGAGTATAGCATACCTTTCATCTGTCAAACAGAATGTAAGGTTATACTTTGCTAATGAAGAGCAAGTTGGTTGGAATTATAGTCATTTATTCCTTTGAGACAGCAAAACAAAAAATAAAGGCAAGCTTTGCCCTATTTATGTAACAATGAAATCAGAGTAGAAATAATTACTCATAGAATGAAGAAATCACCTGTAAGGCAATTTGTCAAAGTAGTATGACTTTGAGTTAGAGAAAATATTCAACTAACACAAATTACAGATGACAAGAGCTTAAGAGACATATAGAGCAATCCGTTTTAGTTGCAGTAAGTGTCTTCATCCATTGTGCCCTAATGTCTTGTGAATGTGGCTGATAAGGCTATCAGAAGTGCAAGACTGAACTGTTGATTTTCTCTTAGGTCTGCATTACCATTTGACTATGTATTTTATTTTAGGACTCTGAAGTGAAATAAAATATAGCCATCATTAAAAACCTCTTTCTACATAATAAGCACATGCTGAAGGGTCATCATCAGCTATGGGTATGTAATTGGATAGATGTTCAAGAGGCTTCTGCTGCCTCCTCAAGGTTATGAGCAAATGATACATATCTAACATGGGTACGGATGTTTGCAGAGAGACATTCTTCTCTAAAATATTTGAAATGTCAAGAAATACCAATATAAAGCATAACATTTTTTTTTCTAATTCTGTTCAGAGGTTCAATAGTGGTAAGAAGGGCTTAAGTAAAACAAAGGTCCAACACCACACTATTTTCGAAGTCCCGAGGATGGAAAAAGGATATAACTTCTATAGCTTGAGTCATCACAGTATAATGATTTGTCTCAACAATTAATCTCAAAACGATTCATCCCCTTCTCTCAAAGTTATTGCTGCTTTTCAGTCTCTCTACTCTCTGTTTAACTGAGGACAGAGAATCACATTTAGAGCCTGTGCTTTTATTTGTTCTGCGTTGTCCACAGGGTGAAGGCAGTAGAGGTCTGGCAGATGGAAAACTCATGAATGTTGGCTGGTTTTGGAGACAATTTACAGGTTAAGTTTCCCAAAGGGTGGGATGGGGGGAGGAGTGGATGTTTACAGAAAGATTTTAAGAGGAATGACGTATTCCCAAACTTCTGGAGGTGATGCCAGCACCTGGCAGATTGAACTGATAGATTAAAGAAAGACAATTATAACACTCCACAGGGATGATAATGAAGGCAAGAACAAGGTTACTAATACTCTCATGAATGTGGGCTCACCTGACATGTAATGTCTAAATAGGAGTATTGAAAACAACAGATGTTAAATTTTAAAAAGTTATGTTAATGACATTCAAGGGAAATAAGTCAATTGTTTTTATTATAAAAATGTTTCTTCATCTTTAACCAAATAACATATATTTAAAGTGGATGAGAATTTCTTTTAAAATATCCTGACTATAATACAAACTAAGCACAAATTCTTTATAGTTACACTAACAATAACTATAGTTTCCTCTCTTCTTAATTATTGATTTCTTACATTTCTTCTGGGGAGAAAATTAAAGAGGAACTCGAGGCTAGAACTGGGGAAAAGATATAAAGAAAGTGAAGTGTTTCACAAAATTGAGTAGATTGTTTTGAAAATCACCTTGGGGTAAGATAAAGGAGCTGAGATGAAAGTACACCTAGTTCTTGAAACTGCCTTCAGTATGTGCTGGGGTTGGGAGGCAGGGTGATTCGAAAGACAGCTGCTATGTGTGAAGCAATATTCTGATGGCAGAGTGGCAAGAGCTAAAGATTCAGGGTACCTTGTCTCAGACTCTTGGTTCTATCACATGCCATTGGCAATTTTCTTAACCTCTTGAAACCTCAGTTTTCTCATGTGTCAACATAAGGGCATTGAACATTTTTATTTACTAAAACTGGTGAAGGAACTAAGGGTGGTACTGGATTTAATACACTTAGCATGGTTTCTAGCAAAAGTTTATGTGACATGTTATTTTGGTGGTGTGCTTGTGGTGACACAGTCACAATGGACAAGAGTAAGCCTTTATTTAACTCTTTAGGTATCATTTTTTTTTTCTTCCTGAGGCAATAAAGTAGTGTGAATTTCTCTCACACTTTAAGTGCAAGCTGTTCTATTGTTAGACTAGCACTAGCAACTAAAAATCCTTTTAAGCCCAGATGACACCCATTACCTGGTTCTTCTATTCTTTGGAACAACACAATACATTTTGTTTCTTTTCCACTTATTGCTATTTCTAGTTTTGAAGACTAATCTTTCTCCCCTCAGTTTTCTAAATTCATTCAAATTGAGCAAATTTCTTTACCCATCTTTCTATATTTATACTATCCAGTATGGTAGTCCCTAGCTACATGTGCCTACATTGAACACTTGAAATGCAGCTAGCTCCTTTTGAGATGTCCTACAATATTAACAAAAATACTGGATTTCAGACTTAGAATGAAATAAAGCTCTCATTAATTCTTTACATACTGATTATATTTGAAAAATATTTTAGATATATAAGGTTAAATAAAATATATTATTAAAAAATTTCATCTGCTTCATTTTTTAAATGTAGCTGCTAGAAAATTTATAATGACATATAATGATATTGCTTGTATTTCTATTGGGTAGCATTGAAATACATAAAATCACTTGTAGAATTGAAGTGATTAGAAGAAGAGTTTACCAGAAGAAGAAAATTTTTTTAAAAATGTGGATTTAAAAAATAGACTTCAATTTTAAGACAAGTACCAAATATTTGTTATACTTTCGTTGTAATTTCCCACAAATCACAGTCTCAAACTCATATATTGTTCAATATATATGTCCATGAACTAATATAAAACACATTAAACCAGCATTGTGTGGTCCTAATGAAGCCTATGTGTACAGCTACTCACCCACCTTCCTCATGGAGCAGTGAAACTCCTGTCCGTCACTTGTCACAGATACTTAGAAGCTAGAAACTTAGAAAATTTATCCTTACCCCTAAAAGCCCCTTATGAAGATCAGTTGACTTATTTTTTCAACAGAAAACCTATTTTGCTATGTATCAGGTTAGAGGCAAATTACAGTAATAGGAAAAATGACTCCGTTTTCATTAATCTCTGAAGACGAAGTGGATATTTCAAAGAAAAAAAATATCTCAGAGCCTGGAAAGATTTAAACTAATCTTGTTAGTTTTCTTTTAGATAGAACTCTACTATATAGCTGAAAAGTATTTCACAGAAATTAAAGGAAGGAAGGCCACTATATAGCACTGTTAAATGCATTTGGTTTAATTTAGTTTAGTTCTGAGTTTTATAAGGCTATGAACTGCACATGACCAATGTTTGGTAAATTATGTTCCCAGTGCAGTTCCCTAAAGTGCAACAGAGTCTTAGCTCGGCATTTATATCTACTTGATTTTATTGTGGGGCTCCGAATTTCTTCCAGCCTGAACCTCTTAAATATATTGTTTGTGTTCCTGAAATTACCAATAAGCAAGCTTTTAAAGTTACTTGGAGTATTTTATTCTGAATATCTGAAATAAATTTGTTGGAGGAACTTTCAATGAACATTTATTAGTCACCATTGTATATAAATTTTTTATTTTATTTTATTTTTTTAATTAATTTTTTATTTTTTATAGACATATACTTTATCCCCAGGGGTACAAGTGATTCATAGTCACCATTGTATATAAGTGTTAATCCAAAAATTTAAGAAATTTTCAATTTTACATGAAAAATTCTCCAGTCTAGACAGCTAGTGAAGCATTCTTAAAGAAATTTTTAATTTTAATAGAAATTGTCCATCTTAAATGGAACATTTATCAGTTAAGATGATACAAATCAAGTGTTCTCAGCCTTGGCATAAGTGACATTTTCAGCCAGAGAATTCTTCATTCTGTTCTGTGCATTGCAGGATGTTCAGTAATAGCCCAAGGCCTCTGGCTACTAACAGATCAGTAACATTCCTGTCCCCAGTTCCAACAGCCCAAAATATCTCCAGATTAGGTCACATGTCCGCTAGGCAGTAAGTTCATCTCTAGTTGAGAACTACTGGCTTAGGTTTTGCTATGGTTAGGAATATAAAAGAGCGAATCTCACAGAATGAACACAGCACAATTAGACTCATTCATTCTGTATTATGGTTATGATTGTGATGTCATGTTAGCCACCATACACTCTATCATTGGTTTTTGATGTAGTGTTCCATGACTCATTGTTCGCGTATCACACACCCAGTGCTTCCGACAATCCATGCCCTCCTTAATATATGTTCTATGTAGGAAATCTTATCTCATGGTATTCACTCAGACTTCAGTGCTCCCTGTAACTGTTTCCACACACATACACACAAAACAAAAATGTGACTAGAAAATTGGAAAATTACGTACTAGCCCTTACTCCCATCTCTGCCAGTAACCTACCCTCTGCTCACATTCCCTTAATCAAAACAAAATATCTGGGGAAAAAAAATCTGGGAATGCCTAATGTCAAAGAGACGGGCAGATTCAGTCCTCCCGTGAACTATGAAACCAGTGACATGGGAAAATTGTAAATGGCCCTAAAGACCACTGCAAGAAGTTTAGGAAAGAGGATGAAGAAGAAATGAAATCTGAAGAGAGCATGGAAGGAAAAGGCTTCTTTGAAAAAGACAACTACAAGGCAGGAAGGGTCATTGTAGGAAGAGGAAAGAGTACGAGGAATGATTGACAAAGAATGACCATTTTATGGACAATAGCTTAATAGCATTTTCTTTATAAGAAAGTTCTGTGGGTACGAAAGTCAGGACTTCAAAGTTGTGGTTCCAAATATATTTGAATATCTTTTTTTAATGTATAAAATTTTTGTATGTATCTCAAATTAATTACACTATAAGTTAAATTTTTGATTGTTTACTGTGACAGTTAAGAGTCATGGACTTTACATCAGTTATCTAATTTAAATCTTTATAACCCTATATCATTAACACTGTTATCTTTTTTAATATGAGAAAACTGAAAATAAGTGTAATTTGTCATAGTCAAACAACTTGTATGTGAAGCATTTGGCCTAAAACTCAGGTTGTTCTGATTCTAAAATGTGTGCCCTAAACAATTATACTGTACACTATATAACCCAATATAAGCTATATTTATATAACATGAATTCTAAGGTGAACATTTTTCTTACTTTGTAACATCTCTCATATTTATAAACATCTTACAATCAATGTTGTGTCATAGTTTAATTGGCTGCTTTTTTCCTTGTCCCAGTGGTACATAAAATAATAGTATGTTTTGTAATGAATAAATAGCCTCTCATATTCAATAAATCTTTTAGGACAGCCTCATCTGTTAAGGAAAAGACAAAGTCATTGCCATGCAGAAGCCATTAACATCTAATCTGAAAGTTCAGAGCCAAGTCTTGCAGACTTTTTGTTAACTCAAACAACTGTGACTCACTGGCTCAGATCAGAGGCTTCCGACCTCTTAGGAGAGGTACTCATTTTCCTGTTTTTCAGATTCGTCTCATTTGCAATACAGCTTCTTCCAAGAACAGGGACATTCATTCCTTCCCCAACTGCAGTAGGGACATTAATAAGGGTGAAATATCCAAGAGGACTGATGGAAAGGAAGAATCAATATCTATTTTGGGGGTAGAGCATTTGACTGCAATATCTATTTTGGGTAGTAAATATTTTTGGCAAAATGGGATTTGGAGCAGACTACTTACTATTTACTTTTTTCTTTGGACAGTTCATCGCCCTTTCTTTCTTTAGGAAATGTACCTGGTTTTAGTTTTGTGTTAACCATTCCTCCCCAACTGTAGATTCAGTGTCTGTGGTTTGAGTTAATCTGATTCTACTCCTACCTATGATGGTGAGACATTTTAGGCTTATGGTAATTGGTTACAGCCAATTGGCCATGGTAATTGGTTACAGCCATTCCAATTGGTCTATTCAGAGTTAACCCCTCGGGCTTTACTTAAGAAACTGGGAAATATTTGAACGAAAGAAGATGCAAAATTTAGAGATGCTGAAGCCATCACACTAATTTCCTGAGAAGAAAGACATCTAAAAGGTCACAAAGACAAGAGAGAGAGTCAGAAACCAAGTCCAGAGAAAATCAGTTGACTTCCAATCGTAAGTCACACCCAAAGTCAACCTTTACTCTAGGTTTTCAATTATGTGAATAAATTCTCTTTTATTATCAGCCAGTTTTAGTTATGTTTTCTGTCACTGGCAACTGAAGGCAGTCTAAGTGATAGGACCAATATTAGCATTATAAAAATGCTTTCCACAGTACAAGAAGATGCAGAGAAACACACAATTGGTTTGCAAAAGGGAACAAAACAGCTTCAGAGCATTAAAACTGTTGTGGGCTGGGGTGAATGGGTGGTTCAGTGGGTTGAAGCCTCTGCCTTCAGTTCAGGTCATGATCTCAGAGTCCTGGGATCCAGCCCTTTTTGATTATCTGCTCAGCAGGGAGCCTGTCTCTCTTCCTCTCTCTTCCTGCCTCTCTGCCTACTTGTGATCTCTGTCTGTCAAATAAATAAATAAAATCTTAAAAAAAAAAAAACTGTTGTGGGCAAATCATGTTATGCATATAAGATAGAAAAATTATCTTGGGTCAAACTCTTTAGTAGATTTTTTTCTTAAAACTGATTTTCACATTTTTAAGAATTAGAAGAAAACTGTCACTGTACTGTCCTGGTCAATTCAGACCAGAAATGAAAAAAATAATTAACTAGAACTCTGTGTCTATAGCCAAAAGGATAAAATTGGCTTGGTAATTACCAGGGCAAATAAAAATACAAAAATGGATTCATCTTTTTTTTAAAGGTTTTATTTATTTATTTGACAGAGAGAGAGAGATCACAAGCAGGGAGAGAGGCAGGCAGAGAGAGGGAGAAGCAGGCTTCCCGCTGAGCAGAGAAAGCAGAGAGGCCAATGCGGAGCTCGATCCCAGAACCCTGAGATCGCGACCTGAGCCACTCAGGAACCCCAGATTCATCATTTTATATCATTTTGTTTGTAAAGGCAAACTATAAGAGCTAAATAAATATAGCACTTATTTTTCCACGTCCTGATTTTGCTTAATATCAAAGTAAAATGAGTAAGAGTACAGTTATGTTATGATTACATTTATTTTTTGGAAAGCTGAATGAAGTGGGTGTGTGCAGAAAGGGAGGGAAGAAAGACAGAGGGAGAGGGATGAAACCTGATAGTGGATGTTTTAACTGAATCGGAACTTTGGACAGTCTTTATAGCAAGGTCTCCATTGAAGATACATTTTTCCTCTGTTGGCAGGCTCCTTCGTTCTCTTCAGATCCCTTGGAACCATGAGGGACCATGTCCACATCTTCTGTCTTGGTGTATCTATCCATTCTCTATTAGGATTCAGTGAAGTACATGATGCCCTTTACAATGTCAGACTGTTTCTGCCTGCGGAATTTATTCTATTTCACCACTCATTCTCTTGCAAACATTATGAGCGTTTGTACACCTTGAATTTTAACACCCAGAAGGATGGCTTTTTGTGGCAAGTATAACTTCTCATCTGTATAAATTTTATCAGATATTAGAAATCAAAACTGTTGGCCGGTACAAAATAAATGGCAGGACGGAAGGCCTCTGTGGCATGAAAACACACATTGCAGAACGTGCTCACATCAGAGAGGTGTGATGAACTGCTCATTGGCCGAGGAGATTTGTAGAATAGTGCATTAAAGCCTCTTGGCAGAAAATTTACAGCACAATCTGCCATACTAGCTCTGGCTCTCATTAGATGAGACGGTATGCTGGTCTCTCAAACTTGGGAAAGGTGTATTACAGACACACACATATATAAGTATTTTAGGAAATCTTCAGAGATGGTAGCATTATAATGAATCGGAGCTGGGCAAGGTATTACTAAATGCAGGAAGTGCATATTTGAAAAACAATTCAAGTTTAAGTTTTCAAAAATAGAGATGAGTTAAGCAACATAGTTGGATCTCTTTCACTTTTCTAAAATGTCAAAAAGGTAATGTAGGTAGCCAAAGCACTTAGATCCTAACTCTTTGTTTTGGACCTATATTTGATCATATTCCTGAGTGAAGACTGATGTGTGTGATTTCAGTATCTCTAATTATGTGGACATGGAGACACTTCTTTTTTTTTTTTTTTTTTTTTTACATGGAGACACTTCTAAGGAGACTGAAGATATCACGTAGGGATTTTAATCCAATTGACATTCCCTTTCTTAATTTGGTGTGCAAGCCCGGCTGAACAGGTTGATGCCTGGGACAGATATTTTGGGGTGTTTAGTTTGCTGCTTAATAAGACACACATAGGGCGCCTGGGTTGCTCAGTGTGTTAAGCCGCTGCCTTCAGCTCAGGTCATGATCTCAGGGTCCTGTGATCGAGTTCCGCATCGGGCTCTCTGCTCGGCAGGGAGCCTGCTTCCTCCTCTCTCTCTGCCTGCCTCTCTGCCTACTTGTGATCTCTCTCTGTCAAATAAATAAATAAAATCTTAAAAAAAATAAGACACACATAATAAATACACATTTTGTCATGAAGGGGTATACAAGCTACACAGCAAAAATAATATCTAAAATGTACAGAATGGCTTTTATGAATTGCTTACACCTTCTCTGGAAATGTCTGGTTGCTTTACAAAAATAATCTTGTGATCCTTATAGTGACTCCACAAGCTGTATGTCCCTGTCCACATTAGAAAGCTGAGACAGTTGAGGCACCAAGAAGATGAGTCTGTAGCAACTTAAGTATCTTCAGGGAAGTCTGTCTGTCTCCCAAACCTGCTCTTCCAACTTTGGCATACTGAAACATCCAGTTCTTAGCTTTCCTTCACAAGGTACTACAAAGATGCCAGAAGAGAAAGTTATTTAACCTTGACAAGAAGGAAGAAACTTGAGGAATAAAAAGTGTTTTCTTTTAAAATAAGATTCTAATATCCAATTCCCTGTAGCCCTGAGGACCGATGATCTGTACTAAGTTATTACACACCCTAGCAATTCTCCTATGCCCACTTCTGCCTCAGTAGAAACACATGAGTTGATCAATTCCGTTTGTAATTACATCTGGGAAAAGGGATTATAGAGACAAATACACTCAGCTGTTTTGTTCCCATGAGTACAACATGAAATTAATCACTGGACCAATCTTTCCCTTGCTCCAGTAGTATTGATCAAGGCAAATCCTCTGCTAAGTCTGGCACATATGAGTCCTAACACAGGAGTATTTAGAAGAACAAAATGAAAATGTTTACTTCAAAAACCAATTTGATCTCTTAATGAGAAGATTAGTAGTAATGATTGTAAACTTCCAGTAATAGTCACTAGGTATGAAATTCCTTGGCCTATAGAATTTAGTTATTTTTGCATTTGAACTATAGTTGTGCTTGACAGTGAACTCTATTCAGTAATTCAGAAGCACAGGAAATATTTAAATTTATAATGGTCATTTCACCAACTTCTCACAACCCATAATGCTGATCAGCTGTTTTGACAAACATGACTGAGAAGAATTCCTAGGAGATTGATGCAATGATTTGCTTACTTCACATTGAAATTGATAGAGTATTAAATGTAGCTCACATATTTAATACTTTCAAGAAATGGATACTGTGCTTTCTTTCAGTTAACTTGTACATAGACAAAATAAAAAGATTTTTACTACCTTTCATAAAATGTCCAAGAAGACTCATTTCCCTTTTGTGACCATTCTCTAGAGTATGCATTTGCAGTATGTCTCAGAATACCAGTCTGTGGTATGTTATTAGTTTTTTATCATGCATAAAAGACCTTATAGGTAAATATATTTTGGGGAGTTAGATGGTCAAAAAACATTAAAGATTTCACAGTCTTTCGTAGACAAATCGAGTTAGAACTCTTCAAAATAAAATGATGATCCTTCAAAAGGTTAGAATTAAATCCCAACAAATTTTCAATTCAGATTTTCGTCTCAGAGGATGTTACAAGATTGGTGTTCTGTAGTGCACAGCTTGAGAACTATTCTTTAGAATATACAGAATACAAAACCTCTGCAACACACTGTCTTATACACTCTACCTTTAATGATGGGTCAGGATGATGAGCAAATATAAAATATTCTAAATAGAAATCAGTCTCAGGCAAACATGCCAAAGAGGTACTTCAGAAATAGGTATATGTGTTGCTTTTCTCTTCATATTATCTGGCATTCTTATCAGATAATCTATCTTAATCCTCACAAATGCAACAGCTTACTGGATGTCTATGATACTCCAGGCGATAAATATGACAATTTTTCTGATAGATCTTAAAAATAATACATACTCATCAGAGAAAATCTGGAGAATGTAAGTACAAGGAAGAAAAAAATCTTCTGTAATGTAACATTTATTCTTATATTTTCTGCAGATTTTTTTAAATACAAAGATGTCAGTCCCACCAAGAATCTAAAAAGTGAATAGTATTTATCTTCAAAGTTAAATATTGGTATTTGGTTTATGCCACTCAGAAATGAGACACAATGCAAGTGCAGTACATAGACCAATTGGTAAAGCAGTATCAGAGGGGTTAAGAGATTCACATTCTGTCTTAGATTTCAAAGTTTGGATAATATGATTTACCTTTTTAAGCATTACTGTAAATGATTTAAATGGAATAATGTCAATGAAAGATTGCTGAACTTCCTGCATTAAATTCTTCACAGATTATACTCTGCAGCCATAAAGCAAAAAAAGAAATCAAAACTGTAGGTAGAAGTAGTTTGTTTCTTTTTCCTGCTTTATCTTGGTTAATTCCCATTTCCAAGTAATGTTTAAGATAGCAAGTATTCTTTAGCTAAGGTTTCAATCACTTTATCTCCAAGAGTTTTTTTTTTTTCTCAACATTTTTCAAAACAACAGCAGTACTTGTTTCAGTAACTGAATCTTAAATAAAGAAAATCATGCTGTACTAAGATGATCTTCAAGAGTTTTTTCTTCACCTTTAATTATCTGTAGTGAATAGAAATTAATGTGTTCTTTTCTTGTTTTTTATTATATTCTGTCTTAATGGTCTAAAAATTTCATCATGAGTTCTTGTCAAGTTGTTCCCATTTTAAAAGCTCTGATTTTTTTTTTTTTTAAAGCAAATAGTACTTAACTGCTGTGGAACAAATGGTGCACAAACTATCATTTTTCTTCTGAAGGTCTCAGACATTGTGGTCAGAAATTCATCTTTACTATATTAAGCACAAAGGGCTGATTGAGACAAACACTTCTTTTTTTTTTTTTTTTTAAGATTTTATTTATTTATTTGACAGACAGAGATCACAGTAGGCAGAGAGGCAGGCAGGGAGAGAGAGGAGGAAGCAGGCTCCCTGCTGAGCAGAGAGCCCTATGCGGGACTCGATCCCAGGACCCTGAGATCATGACCTGAGCCGAAGGCAGCGGCTTAACCCACTGAGCCACCCAGGCGCCCGAGACAAACACTTCTAAGAGACATTCTTCCCCAGTAATCAAGACTTAAGTGTCATTCAACCTTGTACATCATATTCATCTTTGCCAATTTTGATGCAGACTTGAGATCTTCAGAGATCCAAAAAGTTTTAGTCTCCCATCATGACATCACACCACATTGTGTCTCATTTTTAACAAAGAAAAACTGGTCCAAAGTAAGATTAGTTCATCTTCTATCACAGTGCCAGAACAGTAGTCCCCTTATCTCAATAATATGTCCATGTAATTATCCAGCATAAAGGGTATATTCAGTTATGACTTGGCCTAGAAGTTCAAGATCATAATTTGTGTGGTAGCTTCATTAGTAGATTATTTCTAACATAACCAGCTGCCTTGCCACAAGGTGAACATATTTAACAAAAACATTCTTCCCATTAAATCCTACAATTACTGAAGGGCTCTGGGTAGTTTTAAAGCACCAGAATTTTAGCAAACCTCAGTTTTTTATTGGCTAGCTCAAAGTAGCTCATTATATCTGGCCTTAGAACATAAGTTATGTAACATATGAGTTACAGAGATACAACATTTGCTCCAAATAACTAGAGCTATAGAAACGATAGCTGTAGAAGTTTTTATTCGAACCAGACCCAAAGCTCCAAGTAGTGCAACTTCTAGCACTTTGAGATTCATGGGTGGCTTTCTGTGTCTTGAACCAAGGCACGTGCAAGAGTGGCTCTTCCCTGTTGGAAACATTGAAAAGAAGTTTAAAACATCATCATTTAGAAAGGATGCTGGTTTATTTGGTAATGTTTTCATAATTTTTCTGCTTCAAGCACATTCTGTTGCATCTATGTGTTGGCACCAACTCTTGGTTGTTTAAAATGTAGTTAGTAAATCCAAAGGAAATGCTCACAGATCTAATTTCCTAAGATATCACCTTCAAATTCATAATACAAATAGCGTAAATCTAGCAAGTCTAATCACCTGCAGATGTTTCTGTATTCAAGTATTTTTTTTTAACATTAGCTATGTGTTTCCCATTTTTGTTAAAGTCTATCAGTGGTGACAGAAATCCCATTCATAATCAATCTTCACTTTTCCTAGGATCTTGGCCTGCATGAAAAATCCATTTTCCTGCCTCAGCAGACTCTGTTTCAAACGTTTTAATGATTATGTTTACTTTCTCCATGTCTGTAAGTAGGTGGCTGGTTGTGGTAGGCTTTTCATAGTACCTCTGTTCAGTCACTCTAAAGCTGAAGTGGGTCTTTTACTTTCACACTTCTGCCTTGGATTTAATGCTGGATTTTATAAAATCTGTGGTACTAAATTTGTGGAAAGAAATTTAAGGGCTCTTTGAGGTTTTTAACGTAGCTAATTAAATCCGTTGTATCTCACTTGACAAGCTGCTTGGACTTACCCTCCTTCACCTTACATGTGCAAATTCACCTCAGAAAAGAAAGCTGTGGAATTCAGCTATGCGCCTCTCTCCTTCTTTCTCACTTCAAAGGGTCAAATATTTAGATGGCTTGCCAAATTACATATTGATTTGAGTTACAAAATATTGATCTAGTTTTACTTGCACAGATCTGTATTTCCAGGGGTGCCATTTTGCTTTCTGAAATCTTACGTTGCCTCTGATAAATATTGCACTCCTTGCTGCTTATCATCTAATTTCCTACTTATTACAATTCGTGGAAGATTGTGATTTGCCAGATTAGTATAAGGATGTGATTTTGTGTTTCAATATATCCTTATAAGTTATCTTTTTGTCCCTTTGCCTGTCAGTTTCTGTTTTAGATTTTTAAAATATTTTACTATGTCAAAAGCATTAACAGTTAGTCCAGTTTGGTCAGCTTCCACTGTAAATACATGACTACTGGATTCTATCTTCAGGATTACTCGGCCTCTAGGAATAGATGAAACCTTTAAAAAATGTGATGTCCACAGTCTCTGACTTCTAGCACTTTACTTACTTTATTTGTAGGGGGAAAAGGAAGGAAGAGAACCTTTAGAGAAAGGGTAAGACTTCTGTATTTGTTAGGCATTTGATGTACATTTCCTTACAACATTCCCATAATAATCCTAAGAAGTAACTTTGCCTACTCTCTAAATGAGTTAATTAAAATTTGGAGAAATTAAATATCAACCTCAAGTTCTTACAGCTAATAAGAGACAGTCAAGATTTAAATATAGGTCTCCTGACTCCACAGCCTCTTTTCCACTAATCAGATTACTTTCCTTTTATAGCTTTACATTCTAGCTTACCTTGTGTTTTCATCATGTACATGCATATTATTTCTCCCTTTTAGGTCAGTAATTTTCAAAACATGGCTTAAAAAATATTAGCATCAAATTCACCAGGGTTAGGTGTTCTTGGGGGCAGTCTTAGATCTACTGAATTGTAACATCTTAGCAGAAGGCAAAATCTACCTTACAAATATAAGCCGTGGGTAAATCTGATGCACGGTATAATTTGAAACCATCCTTTTAAAGAGTCATGTTCAGTGTATCTATTCGTTTTCCGCATTTCCCAGTTTAGTGTCAGACAGATGGTTGATGCTCAATAAGTGCTTATTATATCAGATTCTGAATATAATTTTAGAATCCTTGAGAAAGAAGTTTGATATTCTCATATTAAATCAACCAAGTAACAGCTCGTGATATGGCTACCAGAACTCTCCTTTAACTCTTTTAATGCAGGGTGTTTGGGTTCCAGGTGACATGTAGAGAACACAAACGATTAGATCACAGAAGTTTACGACAGTATACTGACCAAAGGATATACTTGGACATTAAAAAAAAAAAAAAAAAGCCAATGCAATATCTCAAGTCTTGTTCAATGAGTAGTTTTGCAGAAATTTGCATATGAGGTAAGGCCTTTCATAGTGTCCAATTCACTCCTATTTTCTCCATTCTTTTTCCTTCACCATAAAAAAATTATACTCCCTGAGATATTATTAAGGGACCTGCAAACAGATGGGATTTCATCATGAGAACAGGAAAGGATAAGCTTAAAAATAAAATCTTTGCTTTCAAAGCAAACATTTTTCTTAGGAATTGCTTCTTAATACTTCTGAGGCTGCAGAATTTTTAAATTCTAAATGAGCACAGGAAACTTCCTACTCGTTTCTGGGTTCCATAGATATCTTGGCACCAAGGAATCATTTGGATCTTCCTCCATATACTGAATTAATTAATTCAATGAGTGACAAAATTATAGACATCTTACATATTAGCTAGGATTGAAAGGAATGGTAATTTTTTTTCCTCCATTAAGATGTTTAGTTTAATAGGTGAGGTTTATAGTGCCTAACCCTGGAGATCAAAGATACCTTGAAGGTGAACTTTGTTCTGGACTCTTCTAATTTTTAATCAGAGAACCCAAAATATTCTTCCAACCTCAAATAGTTATTTATTCCATACATATTAAGGTCCTCTCAATATCCTTGTGTGAATAGAAGAGCTGTTTTCTGCCATTCATATACCAAGGTAATGAAATCAGTTATTTTTCCTACATCTTCCTTTGCTATATTATATTTGGTTTATAAGAGAGTGACATTTCTTGTGTGATATTACCATATCTTATAGATCTTATAATTAATTAGATTATATTACAATTATCTTATAATATCTAAGATATTACCATATCCTATAGATGGATCTTTGTAGTACCATAGTCTTCTAATAACTTGTTAATCATTTCTTTATAACATATTTGCACCATAAGTTAAATGTTTGGAAATTTTTTTGAAATTCTAAGTTGAATGGATAGTTGAATGGTGAATAAATTGATGAAGTGAAATAATCCAAAGTAAACAGTCTTTCAGTTTTCTTTTATTTCTAAGTTTTCCACATATTTTGGAAGTTTTATGATCACAATTCAGTTATCAATAAACACTCAAAAGACAGTCAAAGCTCAAGAGAATCCTCATGCCTAGAAATTTGCGCTGCAGGGACAGATGTGCGCTTAAAGATTACCAAGTACCACAAATCAACAAAATGGGTATTTTCTCATGCACTCAGAGAAACGTTTAAATAAATGGAACAGAAGCTGTTGCTTCAGTAATGGATTAGCCCCAGTGAGATAGAAATAGCCTGCGCCCTGACAATCCTCAATACGCACATTGATTACTAAGCAGGATCGTGTTCCTCTTCCACTGTTGTTGGGTGTTTCGTAGCACACTGGGACACTGCATGAAGGGTGAGTGGGGTGTGGTGGAGAACTCCATGGACTACAAAGCTTACAGGGTATTTTTTATTAGACAAGATTACATATAAAAAATTGTAAAAGTAGGGACGCCTGGGTGGCTCAGTTGGTTGGGCAGCTGCCTTCGGCTCAGGTCATGATCCCAGCGTCCTGGGATCGAGTCCCACATCGGGCTCCTTGCTTGGCAGGGAGCCTGCTTCTCCCTCTGCCTCTGCCTGCCATTCTGTCTGCCTGTGCTCGCTCTCTCTCCCTCTCTCTCTGACAAATAAATAAATTAAAAAAAAAATTTTAAAAAAAAATTGTAAAAGTATTCCAGATTAGATTGAATTTACTTCAGACTGTCTAGATATTTTCCACTACTGAAAAAATGGAGTAATCATCAAAAAATAGTAAATTATATAAATATATTTCAAATAGTTCTGAAAATTAAGGCATGTATTTGAATTTCAAATGCCAAGTTTATATGTGATTTTATGTGCAATCATATCTATCTCATCCCATCTTTAAGAGTTTCCTAAAGGGAAGGTTACTTTATCTAACATGAGTTGTTTAATTTTAAAGAGTATGTGGTCTAGTAGATGACAAATGGATATTCACAGAAATACCTTAAGAAAAGGGAACCTTGGGGCGCCTGGGTGGCTCAGTGGCTTAAGCCACTGCCTTTGGCTCAGGTCATGATCGCAGGGTCCTGGGATCAAGCCCCACATCGGGCTCTCTGCTCAGCGGGGAGCCTGCTTCCTCCTCTCTCTCTCTCTGCCTGCCTCTCTGCCTACTTGTGATCTCTGTCTGTCAAATAAATAAATAAAATTAAAAAAAAAAAAAAAAAAAAAAGAAAAGGGAACCTTGAAAAAAAACAAGTGAAATAGAATTCCCTGCTATTGGGGCGCCTGGGTGGCTGAGTGGGTTAAGCCGCTGCCTTCGGCTCAGGTCATGATCCCAGGGACCTGGGATCGAGCCCCACATCGGGCTCTCTGCTCAGCAGGGAGCCTGCTTCCTCCTCTCTCTCTGCCTGCCTCTCTGCCTGTTTGTGATCTCTCTCTGTCAAATAAATAAATAAAATCTTAAAAAAAAAAAAAAAAAAGAATTCCCTGCTATTAAACTGTTGGTATTTTGGAGCTCTTTGACCTGGGATGTAACAAATGTACTTGTGCAAATGTTACTAATCTAAGAATCTGTGTCACATTTTTAAAATTAACTAACCGATTTCTTCATTGTGGCAGACAAGTTTGACTATCTAATACAATCATCATTTCATATTGGGTTTGCTTTGCCAGTCTACACCATGAGTGTTAGAAAAGCAAAACAGTGTCTTTTAGTCTCTGTGTTGAAGTAGGGTAGGTATGTGACATATTCTCAGTAATAGGATGTAAGTGGAAGTCCTTGGGAGCTGTTATGAAAGTTTCACTTCCTGAAGTAAGCATTGTATATCACCCAACCTCTCCCTCTTTTATTCTTTCTTGAGATTGGTCACTATGGTGGAATCTTCAGCAGCTACCCTATACAATGGAAGTATAAGAAGAAAAGGAAAGACCAAGAGAATCAGGACTGTCAGCACTAATATTATTGGTGACTTAATGCCAGAGGTTCCATAACTATAGACTAATTTCTTTGGGAAAGATAAGGGAGAAGAAAATTTAACCGTGATTTTTATAAGCCAACGTACTTGTATATTCTGTTATTATACAGATACAAATGTAATTTGTAACAAATGTACAAATACATTTGTATTACGAGTGATACATTTAACCCTTATCTGCACATACATGATACATTTGGACATCATTAATGATTATTTTCTGAAACTTTGGAATGTCATATGCTTGTGAGACTTTTTTTTTTACAACCATAATTTATATAAATTTTGAAAAAGCATATTTATCCAAGAACAGAAAATAGAATGACTTATGAAAATGAATCACATATTTTGGGTAGTTTTGCATTATTTTTTTATTCTTGTGAAAATGGAAATACCAATAACAGCAACAAGAATAGCATATATTTTAAAAATTATTAATGTTAGGAGTTAATCAACATTCTGGTTATGTTGTAAGTTATTTCTTAAAGTATTGCACCATACTTATTTTAAAATTATGTATTCTAAATCTAATGTGGTATTCAGGCTTGAATTCTGGAAGAGTAATAAGACTTAATTGAAAAAAAATAGTAAAATCGAAATGAAGTCTTCAATTTAGTTAATGGTAATATAGTGATGTTGATCTCTTACTCTTGGAGGGCATGTGGGAACTCTTTGTAAATGTTTCTGTGAATATAAAGTTGTTTCAAATAAAAAAAAAATGTTTAAAAATTTTTTACACATGTAGGGGCACCTGGGTAGCTCAGTGGGTTAAGCCTCTGCCTTTGGCTCAGGTCATGATCTCAGGGTCCTGAGATCAAGCCCTGCATTGGGCTCTCTGCTCATCAAGGAGCCTGTTTCCCCTTCTCTCTCTGTCTGCCTCTCTGCCTACTTGTGATCTCTCTCTGTTAAATAAATAAATAAAATCTTTAAAAAATTATTTACACATGTAAAGATGTATACATTTTCTTTCTGTGGATAATGCAACAATGCAGGCTACTCAAATACCCAATAGAATTAGTGTAACGAGGATGATGACCCTGATTTGTTATGTTGGTGGAAGGATCATAACTAGCACTGAACAACCTGTGTATTTCAGGCATGAGGGTATACAAGTAATGGCACATCCATTTCATGGGCAGAAACCTTGCATAGTATTAATTCATGTGATATTTGTTCCTATACCCTAGTTAAAAATACCTGTTGTCACCATGAATTCACTCTCTCTTGTGGGTGGGTGTTGGAATAACAGGACGGTTACGCAGACTTTTGAAACCACTGCTTATCCTTAAGCTGGCAAGAACAGCTTTCACTTTCCACATCACTTTCAAACTGAAATGGTCACTCAGACACTCTGTGGCAAGAGAGTTGTCCCCATCCATGCACAGTAGTTACTGCTTCTTATATGGAGTTTATACGTGTATAGGTAGTTTTCAAAAGAATAACACATTCTTCTCAAATAAATTGAATGAACTCAACTTGTGTTCCTGCCATTAGAAGTCTATTCCCCTTGCTCCCCAATGACTAATTTTGATTTAGTTATCATCAGGAGTGGCTTACTGAGGTTTCTTCCAGGAAAAACATATTCCATGCTTTACCATAATCATTCCCTTTTCCATATTCACATTACTATTAAATAAATATTGTGAAAGGAATTTTAACTATTCACACTTAACACTTTGCCTTAACCCTCAATGTTTTTTTAAAAATATTTCCTTTCAATCATTTATCTCATATATATACAACTTTCAAGTAATAAAAAGGAACTATTTTTACAAATAAATGATCTCATTTTGTGAGGCCATCACATTTGCAGTTTTAATTGTTGTAGGTTACTTCATTAATTTGATATAAGAACATTTAATTATAGTCAGCATTCAGTTTATTCACATTTTGCTCCTTTGACATATATTTATGGCACTGGATGTCTGGGTTGAATTATAATCCTCTCCAAATTTGTATGTTGAAGTCCTAACCTCCAGTACCTCAGAATGTGACCTTCTTTGGAAGTAAGTTTGCTGCAGATGTAATTGGTGAGGATGAAGTTATTATGGAAGGCTCTAATCCAATATAACTGATGTTCTAATTGAAAAGGGAGATTTAGACAAAGAAATACACATAGAAAGATTAAAGGTAAAGAAAGAGATTGAGATGATGATTCTATAAGCCAAGAATTGGCAAAGATTGTCAGAAAACCCCTGGAAGCTGGAGGAGAGGTCTGCAACAGATTCTTCTCCATGGAGTTCAGAAGGAACCCAACCTGCAGATACCTTGATTTCTCATATAGCCTCCAGAACTGGAAGACAGTATATTTTGTTAAAGGCTGAGTCTAGGCTTCAGCCCTATCAACCTAATAAAATATCATTGAAATACTCTGTGTGATTGGTATTAAACATTCTTTTCTCAGTTTTTTTTCTGGTGCCTATATTCACACCTGCTTATACAGAATAATTTTGGATTAAATTTTTCCAGGCATAGAGGTAAATATGACCTATAAATCACATATCTATCTACTTATATAAACATATATATTTATATACCAAGTGCCTTTAGAATAATTTTGATATTCATATATTAGTGAATTCCTGTCAATTTATAAAAATTAATGACGGCATAAGTATATCCTATTATAATAATCATTTTAAATATTCAGTTATTATTTTGAATACTTTATGTTGATTTTGTTTGTTTGTTGCAGTAGCATTATGAATTTATGGCCCTTCATAGATTCAACTACTTTTCATAATGTCCAATTACTTTCTATTTTTTAATTCCAATATAATTAACATGCAGTGTTACATTAATTTCAGGTGTACAATATACTGATTTAACAACTCAGTGCTCATCATGAAAAATATATTCTTTAATCACCTTTATCTATTTCACCCACCTCCCTTCTGGTAACTACCAATATGGTCTCTATATTTAAGAGTCTGGGTTTATGTTGTTTGTATTTTTTTTTCTTTTCTTAAATTTCACATGAGTGAAATCATATGACATTTGCCTTTCTCTGACTGACTTATTCCACTTAACATTTTACCCTCTATGTTCATCCACATTTTTGCAAATGACAAGATTTCCTTCTTTTTTATGGCTAAGTAATATTCCTTTATAGCCATATATACACACACACGTGTGTGTGTGTGTGTGTCTATATATCTATATAGATATATAGAAATATATATATATGACTTCTTCTTTGTCCATTCATCAATTGATGGACACTTAGACTGCTCCATATCTTGACTATTGTAAACAAATGTGGCTCTGAACATAGGGGTACATGTATTTCTTTGAATTAGTGTTCTGGTTTTCTTTTTTTTTTTAAGATTTTATTTATTTATTTGACAGAGAGAGAGATTACATGTAGGCAGAGAGGCAGGCAGAAAGAGGGGGAAGCAGGCTCCCTGCTGAGCAGAGAGCAGATGTGGGGCTTGATCCCAGGACCCTGAGATCATGACTTGAGCCAAAAGTAGAGGCTTAACACCCTGAGCCACCCAGGTGCCCCAGTGTTCTAGTATTCTTTGGATAAAAACCTAGTAGTGAGATTTCTGAATATTAAGGTAGTTCTATTTCTAAATTTTAAGGAACCTTGAACATTGATGGAGGATATACTAGTTTGCAACAGTGCACAAGTATTCCTTTTCCTCCATATCCTTGCCAACACCTTTGTCTCTTGTTTTGTTGGTTTCAGTGATTCTGATAGGTACAAAGTGATATCATACTGTAAGTTTGATTTGCATTTCCCTGAAAGTAAGTGATAATAAACATCTTTTCACGTGTCTGATGATCATCTGTAGGTCTTCTTTGGAGAAATATCAGTGCATGTCTTCTCCCCACTTTTTAATTTGATTGTTCATATTTTGGGTATTAAGTTTGATAGGCTTTTTTATATATATTTTGGATACTAACCCTTTATCAGATATGTCATTTGCAAATATCTTCTTCCATTCTATAGGTTGTGTATTGGTTTTATTGACCATTTCCTTCACTATGAAGAAGATTTTTATTTTGATGTAGTCCCAGTAGTTATTTTTTGGGTTTTGTTTCCAATGCTTTAGGGACATATCTACAAAAAATGTTGCTACAGTAATGTGAAAGAGGTTACTGCCTATGTTCTTTTATAGGATTTTTATTGTTTCGGTTCTCACATTTAGGTTTTTAGTCCAATTTGACTTTATTTTTGTGTATGGTGCAAGAAAAGAGTCCAATTTCTTTCTTCTGGGTCTTGTTGTCCAGTTTTCCCAACACTATTTATTAAAGAGACTATCCTTTTCCCATTGGATATTCATTCCCCCTTTGTCAAAGATTGATTGACCATGATTGATTGATTGTCAGTTTATTTCTGAGTTTCATTCTGTTCAATTGATTTATGTCTGCTTTTGTGCTAGGATCACACTGTTTTGATTTCTACAGGTTTGTAAAATAATTTAAAGTCTGGAACTGTGATGCCTCCAGGTTTGTTTTGTTTTGTTTTTCCCAAGATTGCTTTGGCTTTTCAGGGTCTTTTGTGGTTCCATACAAATTATAGGATTGTTTGTTCCAGTTCTATGAAAAATGCTGTTGGTATTTTGATAGAGATTGCATTGAATGTATAGATTGCTTTGAGTATTGTAGACATTTTAAAAGTATTTGTTCTTTCAATCCATGAACATGAACCATCTTTCCTTTTTTTTGTGTGTTGTCTTCTGTGTTTTTGTTTCTTTATCATTAGTGTTTTATAGGTTTTAGAATACAGATCTTTCACCTCTTTGGTCAGGTTTATTTTTTTATTTTTTTAATTTTTTTTTAAAGATTTTATTTATTTGACAGAGAGAAATCACAAGTAGATGGAGAGGCAGGCAGAGACAGAGAGAGGAGGAAGCAGGCTCCCCGCTGAGCAGAGAGCCCGATGCGAGACTCGATCCCAGGACCCTGAGATCATGACCTGAGCCGAAGGCAGCGGCTTTACCCACTGAGCCACCCAGGCGCCCCTGGTCAGGTTTATTTTTGCTGCAATTATATATTGGATTGTTTTCTTAATTTCTTTTTCTGCTGCTTCATTATTTGTGTATAAAAATACAAGGAATTTCTGTACATTGATTTTTATATACAGTGACTTTACTGACTTGATCAGTTCTAACAAGTCTTTTGGATTTTTATATATATTATCATGTCATCTGCAAATAATGAAAGTTTTACTTATTTCTCATCAATATGAATGTTGTTTATTTTTTGTTTTTGTCTGATTGCTGTGGTGAGGACTTCCACTTCTATGTTGAATAGAAGTGGTAAGAATGAATATCCTTGTCTTGTTCCTGACCTTAGGAGAAAAATCTGTCAGTATTTTCCAGTTGAGGATGGAGTTAGCTGTGGGTTTTTCATATATGGTCCTTATAATGTTGAGGTATGTTCCCTCTAAACTTGTTTGCTGAGAGGTTTTATTATCAATGGATTTTGTATTTTGTCAAGTGCTTTTCCTGTGGCTATTAAAATGACACAGGAAATGATGTCTTTTCTAAATGTATTGTGATTGATTTGCAAATATTGAACTACCCTTACAAACTAAGAATAAATCCCACTGATTGTGGTGAATTATTTTTTTAATGTTTGATTCAGTTTGTTAGTATTTTGTTAAGGACTTGCATCTCTGTTCATCAGGGAAATTGACCTGTAGTTCTATTTTTCTGAGGTGCCTTATCCAGTTTTGATATCAGGATAATGCTGACATCATAGAATGAATTTGGAAGTTTTTCTTCCTTTACTATTTTTTTGGAATAGTTTGAAAAAAAATAGCTATTAATTCTCCTTTCAATGTTTGGTACCATTCAACTGTGAAGCCATCGGGTCCTGGATTTTTGTTTGTTGGGAGTTTTTTGATTACTAATTCAATTTCACTGTAGCTAATCAATATGTTCAAATTTTCCATTTCTTCCTGTTTCAGTTTTTGTAGTTTATGTTTCTAGGAATTGAGCCATTTCTTCTAGGTTGTCCAATTTGTTGGCATATAGTTTATCATAAGATCTTATTATTGTTTGTATTTCTGCTGTGTTGGTTGTTATTTCTCCTCTCTCATTTGTGATTTTATTTGCTTGGTTCCTTTCTCTTTTTTTCTTCGTAAGTCTGGCTAGAGGTTTATCAATTTTATTGATTTTTTTCACAGTACCAGCTCATGGTTTTATTGATCTTTTCTATTATGGGTTTTTGTTTTGTTTTGTTTTTAGTTTTTATGTCATTTATTTCTGCTCTAATCTTTATTATTTCCCTCCTTTTGCTGGTCTTAAGGTTTTATTTATTTATTTTTTATTTTCTTTATGTGTAAGGTTATTTGAGATTTTTCTTGCCTCTTGAGTAATTCTGTGTTGCTATCAATTTCCTTCTTAGAACTGTTTTTGCTGCATTACAAAGGCTTTGGATCTTTGTGTTTATATTTTTATTTATTTCCACATACTTTGGATATTTTCTTTTATTTTCTTCTTTTTCTTTTTTATTTCTTTTTTTTTTAAAGATTTTACTCATTTATTGGACAGAGAGAGAGAGATCACAAGTAGGCAGAGAGGCAGGCAGCGAGAGAGGAAGGGAAGCAGGCTCCCTGCTGAGCAGAGAGCCCCATGCGGGGCTCGATCCCAGCACCCTGGGATCATGACCCAAGCCGAAGGCAGAGGCTTTAACTCACTGAGCCACCCAGGCGCCCCTCTTTTTTATTTCTTACATTTTCTTTTGTTGGCTCACTCATTTTTTAGTAGCATGTTATGCAACTTTCATGTATTTGAGGTCTTTTTCGATTTTTTTCTGCTGATCAACTTCTAGTTTCCTACCATTGTGGTCAGAAAAGATGCATGGTGTGACTTCAGTCTTTTAACATTTGTTGAGGCTTCTTTTGTGGCCTAGTCTGTGATGTGTTTTGGAGAATGTTCCATGTGCACCTGACAAGAATGTGTATTCTGCTGTTGTAGGATGGAATGTTCTGACTATATCTGTTAAGTCCCTGTGGTCCAGTTATCAATCAAAGCCATTATTTCCTTGTTGATTTTCTATTTAGATGATCCATCCATTGATATAAGTGAAATGTTAAAGTTATTATCAGTTATTTCCTTCATGTTTGCTATTAACTATTTCATGGATTTGGGTGGTCCCATGTGGGGTGCATAAATATTTAAAATTATTATGTCTTCTTGTTGGATTATATAGGGCACTAGTTTGACTCTTGTTACAGTCTTTGCTGTAAAGTCCGTTTTGTCTGATATAAATATTGCAACTCCAGTGTTCTTCTGCCATCCATTTTTGCCATCATCAGACATGCTAGATGTTTCTTCATCCCATCACTCTCAATCTCCAGGTATCTTAAGGTCTAAAATGAGTCTTTTGTAGGCAGCGTATAGATGGGTCTTTTATTTTTTTTTAATCCATTCCATCATCCTATTTTTTATTGTAGCATTCAGTCTTTTTTACATTAAAAACAATTATTTATAAATATTTATTGACATTTTATTGCATGTTTTGTTGTTGTTTCTGTCTTTCTTTCTGTTTACTGGTTTTCTATATAACATATTTGGATTTCTTTCTCTTCATTATTTTTATATGTATTAGTGGTTTTTGATATATGGTTACCATTGGGTTTTTATATAACATCCCCTATGTATAGTAGTCTATATGCTGTTGATAGTTATTTAAGTTTGAATCCATTCTTTATTCCAATCCCCACATTTTAGGTATATGATATTATATTTTACAAACTTTTATTTTTTTAATTTCTTGATTGATTCTTTAGACATATTCATTTTTACTGCTTCATGTTTCCTACCTTCATATTGTCGTTTTTTGTTTTTCCACTCAAAGGGGACCCTTTAATATTTTTCGCAGCGCTGGTGTAATGGTCTGAGCTTCTTTAGTTTGTTTGGGAAATTCTTTATTTATCTTTCTATCCTGACTGATAGCCTTGCAGGATAGAGTATTCTCAGATGCAAGTCATGCAAGTTTGTTCCATTCAGTGCTTTGAATATTGCGTGCCACTCTTCTCTGACTTGGAAAATTCCTGCTGAAAAATACACAGCTAGCTTTATTTTGGCTGGGAGGGTGGTTTCTTTTCTATGTAACTGTCTTATTTTGTAATAGTTTTTCCTTTATCATTATATTTAGTGATAAATATGATATGCCTTGGTGTCATCTACTTTTGTTGATTTTGTTGGAGGTTCTCAGTGCTTACTGGATATGAATATCTGTCACCTCAGATTAGGGATGTTTTCAGCTGTTATTTCTTCGAAAATTTTTTTGGGGTGGTCCTCTTTTCTATTCTTCTGGAACTCCTGTATTGTACATGTTATTACACTTGAAGTCACTGAATTCCCTAAATCTATTCCCACTTTGTATACTTCTTTTTTCTCTCTTTTGTTCAACTTGACCACTTTCTATTTCATTTATTTATTCCTCTGCTTCTCTCAGCTGGCTGTTCATTCTATCAATCATATTTCTCATTTCATTTATAGAACACTTTATCTCTGCTATATTATTCCTTTTCTCTTTGTTAGTGGTCTCACTGATGTCCTCTACTCTTTTCTCAAGTCCACTGAGTATCCTTATGATCATTGCTTTAAATTCACCAGACATGTCACTTATAACTGTTTTTCTTAGATTTCTGGCTGTGGCCATGTCCTGTTCTTTCATTTGGGACAAATTCATCTTGTCTTTTCATTTTGTCTAAGTCTGTGTTCCTGTTTTTGTGTGTTGGGAAAGTCACTTGCATCTCCGGTTCTTGAGGATAATGGCTTTATGAAGAAGAGGTCCTATATTGCCTGCAGAGTAGTGTCCCCTGTTTCCCAGGGCCTAGTTCTTCCAGGACTATCTTCAGTGTGTGTTGCATGCACTCTGCTATTGTGTCCTCGTTGCTTTATCTTTCAGGCCAGTCATCTGCAGAGGTTCTCTTTCTTTTTGTTTGTGCAGTGTTTTGTCTCTGGCTTGAATATAGTGAGTCTTAACTAGGTGTATTCTGGTCTGATTGTGAAATGAGACCTGTCACCGCTGCCACTGGAAATGAGGCCTTGCAAAACTCCTGGGTTGAGAAACATGGTGTGGATTTGGGCCAGTCTTCTGGGAGAGGGTCCCGTCATGCTGTGAATGAAGCAAGCATGACTAGGAAGGCAGTTCTGCTTGGGGCAGGCATCTTAGTTTAAGAAAGTTACTATGCTATGTTGGCTTCCACAGGTGGCTCTGTGTTTATGCTGAGGATAGTGGGGGATGCACATGACACCTGCCAATTCCCTTATTCGCTGAAGGGTCTCTCCATGGACACTGCCTCCCTGGGACATGCTCCAAGATGATTAACAAATCTCCTGACCCTGCACCCCAGATGCTTTTTAGATTGCTGTTTCTAGCTGTATGTCCAAGGGCTGTTTGCCCTGTCTTTACTCCAAGAGAAGCCCCAATGTCTTCCAGGCTCTTCAGTGTCCTCCAAGCTCTCCCAGAACCAAGCATGCTTATTTTTTTTTAATATTTTTTTAAAAATGTGTTTATTTACAAAAGAGAGAATGAGAGAAAGCATGAAAGGCAAGAATGTCAGAGGGAGAAGCAGACTCCTTGCAAAGCTGGGATCCTGATGTTGGTCTTGATCCTAGGACTCCAGGATCATGACCTGAGCCAAAGGCAGTGGCTTAACCAACTGAGCAACCCAGGCACCCAGGAATACAATCTTTAAAACTCCAGACTTTAAGCTCTACTTGTTGCAAGAACTCATGAAATTCAGGTGCTTTCACTTTCCAAGCCAATTGCTTTGGGTATTTCCCCTCCCTTGTGGACTTCTCTGTGTGCTAGTCTGTCCTCTCCCTTTTCCATGACTGTGGCTCCGTCCCTGCTGCAGCAGCCATGATTTGTTTCTCTCTCAGAGTATCTCCGTACTCCGTACCTTCTTTGATACGGTCTCTTCTCTACCTTTAGTTGTGGAACTTGTTCTTAAGATTGATTTCTGGGGTATTGAGGGTGGTTTGATTGTTATCTAGTTGTATTTGTGGGACAGGGAAAGCCTAAGGTCTTCCTGCTCTGTTGTCATCTTCCCAGTCTCTCCCTATTACTTTTTAATACTATTTTCAAATTATTTAATTTGGATAGGAATAGACTCTTTAAAGGACTGCCTTTCCCCTCCCCTCAGCATTCTCCCTATCATTATTGAAAGCAATTTTAATATAAAATAATAACTGGGAGTTCCAGACCTAATCTGAATTTTCCTGCCTCATGGCATGGAATCATCCCTCCTCCCTTTTAGTGAAGAATGAATGCTATTAGAGAGGGAATGAGAACACAAGCAGTACTCATTAGTGTTGGTGGTAAACTCTGTGTTGCTGCAATTGTGCCAGTTTTACTGAGAAAAATGGAAAATATATTTCTTTATGATGTCACAGGTTCATATCTTTCTATTTTCATATTTAACATACTATGATTCTGAATAATATTCTTCTTTCAGTTTGAGCTCCCCTAGACTGTTTAACTTTTGACCATTTTGAAATTAAGAGGATAAATTAAGTATCTGTGTACAGAATGGTTGGAAGTGGATGTCTTAGAGAGATGCGCCTATAAGGATTCTACCTTAAGCAAAAAAGAATTTTTTGAAAGGGTCTCAGGTTTGAATTGAGCAAGCCAACTGTGGGAGCTCCCAGGAATAATGAAAGCATCATAAGGAAGGATGAAAAAAAACTTCTTAACCATAACAATCTTGTTCCTTTGTTATGGGGGAGAGTAGGGAGTCCTGATATGTAATCTTTTTAAAAATGTCCATAGTGTACTGAGCAATAGAATTACGGTACATTGTGACTGGGCCACCAAATGTATATCCAGTGCAGGGATTAAGAGCAGTTTAGGGACTGTGCGAAAGACCTAGGTGAGAAGTCAGCTTTATCCAACATAAGATAGTGGGCAAAGAGAAAAGGTAATAAACAGAAGAAGTCACCACTATTTGACTGGACTAGAAACTTATTCAATAAAGGCTGAGACAGCACAGCATTCCAAACATGGCATATTGGATGAAATTTTTCTTATTTTTTTTCCTTTATAAAATCTGCCAGGTCACAGATACAACAATGACATTATTCTACCAATTGATGGACATTAGAAGGGAAAAAAAAAAAGTGATGAAAAATACATGGTCAGGTATGTGGTGTGTATTATGTTCTATATCTAAATTTTGTTTGCTTAAGAACTATGATAATTTTTTGAAAAACTCACTTATATATTTTACTGCTGATATATTTAGTTTTCTTGAATTGAATCCAGGATTTATTTTTAAAAAAGAACAGAGCAATCAATGTTGTAACAATGTTATCACTACCAATAATGGGCAGGAGAGAAGGGGTGAAATGACTTCAAGGTTATAACGCTGGTAAACCAGGATGGTATTCAGGTGATTGAAAATAGTAGATGAGAGTTCAGGGCAGAGACTGACATAGAGAGTTTTGGGACTGAATTGCATTATAGTGACATTTAAGATGTTATATTTGGATAAGATTATTAAAAGGGAGAGTTCAGCATTTGTGAAGGAAAAATGGTTCTTATATTCAGGAAGAAGACAAAGAGGAAATGATAGATGGTGCAGAAAATAAAAAGCATTGTTTTTTTCCCTCCAAGATCAAAAGAAATATCTCTTTGAACGTGAATCAGTATGGACCCCCAATTTTTTATTTTTTTTTGTTCTTTTGTTTTGTTTTGACTTTTTAGAGAGCCAGGAGTGGGAGGGGCAGAGGAAGAAGCAAAGAATCCTCAAGCAGACTTCTTGCTGAGCAAGGAGCCAGATGCAGGGCTTGATCCCCAGACCCTGTGATCATGACTTGAGGTGAAATTAAGAGTTGGACACTCAACTGACTGAACCACCCAGGTACCCCTAGATCCCCATTTTATACTTATACTAAAGATCATTTATAGGGAGATTAGCTTTTGGGTAGAGTAATTGGTATATAATTATCAAAGCACTTTGAAATCTAACAAAAAAGTAGTGATCTCCTCAGAAACATGATAAAGTTCTTAAGGGTGTAGGACTTAGAATTAGAAAGTCCTAGAATTGAATACTAGTTCCTTCACTTAAGCACTTGGGCTAGTTACCAAAATGTTAGAAGCCTTATTTTTCCTTATCTATACTAATGCCCATATCCTAAAGATATTTTCAGATTTATATAAAATCACACATGAGAAGCATCTAGTATACTGACACACAGTGTGCTTTCAAAAATGTTTTTAAAGAACAGAATAATTTCAAAGAGCATTTTCCATGGGCTGTCTGTTATTGTCACATTTGATATATCACCTAATGTCCACATTTATCAAGCAATTTATATTTAAATATAATAAAAATATATCTGATTGATATTTTCAAATTACCTATAAAATAGTCCTGTATGTAACTATCATATAAAATGTGACTGTGTATAGTGTGGTATGCAAACATTTCTGTTTCCATTCCTTCCCTATGAAGCTATCATATTTCTATCCAAAAGGAAAGCAGAAGCAATAACCAAATTCTGGGCAGGAATAAAAGTCACAGGCCTAAAAAAGATGAAATCAACCCCATCTTGCATACATTCATTTATTCATAGTTTTCAAGGAGTTTTGTGGTTATTGAAGAATGTGGTATGTCTTTGCTATCATTAAATGAATGTTTTCTTTAAATTTAGTGTGGTACAGGAAAGGAAGTGTAAGGGCCTGCCCCTCCCAGAGGAACTTGCTTGTGGACCCTGGATGTAGGGGCGGGGCAGGCTGGGTGGAAACATCCAATCAGTGGGGAGCGTGTATATCCACTAGGGTGAATTGAGATCCGATTGGCCACCTGTGTAGGGGCGGGGCTCAACCAACCCCATAAAGGTTGGTGTGCGAGGCTGTCGGGGAGCAGGAGAGCTGTGGCAGGAGCAGAAGGAAGAGTCCATGGGAGCGGAAGAGTCGGTGGAGTGGAGGCTGTAACAGCTCTTGTAAGAGCTATAACCGCTGCCGGTGGTCTCCAGCCTCCCGTGGCCCCCAGCCGCCTGCAGCTTCAAGCCGCCTGTGGCGCCGCCTGCAGCCTCCAGCCACTTGCGGCCCTGCCTCCAGTGGTCCGGAGACTCCAGTGGTCCGGAGACATCAGTGGTCCAGCTGTCTGCACCTGCAGCCCCTAGACGTCAGTGGTCCTAAGACACCAGCGGTCCAGCTGTCAGCAGTCCCGACCCCTGCAGCCCCGAGATGCCAGTGGTCCTGAGACACCAACGGCCCCTAGCTGCCAGCAGCCTCGCTGCAAAATGCCTTGCCACCCCGAGCCATGAGCGGCCTTGTCTGCAGCAGTGGCTTCCTCTGGGTGGCAGCCTTGTCAGAGTGGCGTCATGGGGAGCAGAGTCTGTGTCATCGGGGTTGTCCTCCTTGTCATCGTCACTGTCATTGTTGGCTCTTCGTCGTGGGGAGCGGCCTCATCCAGAGTGGCCTCTTCTTGGGAGCGGCCCTGTCCGGGGAGCGACCTCATGGAGCAGCAGCCTTGTCCTGGGAGTGGCCTCGTCTGGAGCGACCTTCTTGGGAGTAACCTTGTCAGGATCATTGTCATCGGCTTTTCGTAAGAGACAGCCCTGACTGGTCAGTTTGATTCTTGATGCTTGGCGCGAAATAAAGCTTTGCTTGACCTTCACTTTCTATCAGCCTCATTCCTTTGATCACGGACCCTAACAGAAGAAGCAAGGATGACTTGGAGTTCCAGGAAATAAGAGACAAAGAAGCCTGATTTTGTGTGTGTGTGTGTGTGTGTGTGTGTGTGTACATGCGTGTGCCCCTGTGTGCTCCACCGGTGTGTGTGCATGTGCTTGCTGGGAGAAAAAGCTGTTGGAAATAATTTTGAAAGATATTTTAATTTTGGAAAATAAACTTTAATGTTTCCAATTTAATGTGTTGCAAGACTTTTCATTTATCAACCATTTATCAACCAGGGAAAAACAAACATCTAAAATGAGTATGGATTGATTTCTGGAATCCAGAGATTTTCTTTTACACTTTCATGGAACTTAATTATCAGCTTCTAAAATTAATGGTATGGAAATTGAAGTTTCCCAAACATTTTCAAAGTTTTACTTTAGGAGTCAGTGATTTCTTTTTGTGAGATTTTTTTAAGATTTTATTTATTTGACAGAGAGGCACACAAGTAGGCAGAGAGGCAGGCAGAGAGAGAGAGAGAGGAGGAAGCAGACTCCCTGCAGAGCAGAGAGTTTGATGTGGGGGCTCGATCCCAGGACCCTGAGATCATGACCTGAGCCGAAGGCAGAGGCTTAACCCACTGAGCCACCCAGGTGCCCATCTTTTTGTGAGATTTATATATATTGTCACCACCTCACCTCACCCCATCTACATTCTGTCTGCTTTGAAGTTCTTTTAGTTTTTCTAATGCTTCATAGTCCCTCAGTCTCAGAGCTGTTTCCACTGTCTTAAAGACTTTTTTCCACCCCATCACGATATATCATTAATTCCTACGTATTATTTGTATCCCAATTTAAATGTCTCTTCCTTAGGAAAATCTTCTCAATCCACAGATTAGATCAGGGCTCTTTGTTATTAGTTTTTGTAGTCTGTGTCCTTTTTATTCATAAGCTTATCACAGGGCTTGCACGGGGTATGCACTTAATGATTTCTGCCTCAGTGAACAAATGAAGACATCAATAAGTTGTGGTCTCGCTGAACCACTTGCAATTTCATGACTTATTTTTTCTTCTAATGAACATTTGGTTTTACCTTTTGACCCCCAAATCTGTAATGCTCCTTGCATTCTCTTCTAATCACTTCCTAATTCTGTTCGCAGTTATAAGAATTGGAAAATGTGTGTCAAATTTGTAATTGATTGGTCAGCTTCCAGTTTATGGATCATTAATTTTAGAAGCTTATAATCAAGTTCCATGAAAGTGTAAAAAAAGTCTCTGGATTCCAGAATTCAACATATTTTTAAAAAGAAAGAAAAAACTCTTTTGGCTATACTTTTCTTTCTGAAGTATATGATCAGGTTTTTTTTCCCCCTTTTAACAGCATCTGGTCTATTTTTAAAACTGATGGAAAAAATACCACCTTCCTTTCCAAATTACTAAAAATGGCTAAGAATGGAATTATTAACAGTAAAGTGATGTCACTTTTTAGTCACTCCATTTGCTTGTATTTTAAAAGAAATTCTACTTTAAGACCTGTGCACAGAAAGGGGGAAAAATAAAAGATATTAAGGACACATTTGCTATTCTTTTCAGTAGAATGAGAAAAATGTTATTCTCTATCCTCTCATAAATATTTTAGGAATTATTTTTAATAGTATAAATCATAGGAACAAGCTAAAAAAGAGCATAAAGCATCAAAACAAGCTAATCTTAAACCCAGGCCATATGATCATTTACATTTTAAAGTCAGGAGCTATTCATATTCAATACACTATCATGCATAGGAAAAAAAAAATCAAGGTTATAAAGATGGAAAAATAGATCATATTCCACTACTTCCTGTTGGTTGACCTTGAAATTCATGTTCATAAGGCACATGTCAGTTTGAGACTTGATAAGTTTTAGTTTATATTGTATTTTAAAATTTCCATCAATACCCCCATTTAAATGCACAATATCCCAAAAATGCCTGCAGAAATATAAAATCCGCTCTGCATTAGACAAAATTTTGGATTCATTTGTGATCGATTCAAAGATAAGCAGAAATAAACTATTGAAATAACATATTTTTAAAACTCCACAAAAACAAAACAAAACAACTACAACCACTCCCAGATTCAATAGGAAAAGTTGAAGCAAATCGTAAATTGTTTGTCCAAGGTCATACTGGAAATCTCTTCTGTTTTCTCCAGGCTATCCAGAGCTGCCTCTATTATGCTGATTTTCTATTGTTTCCATCTTCCTTTCTCCCCTTTAAAAATATGTAAAAGTTCAAGGTTGAAGCTCTATTTTAATTAAATATTTCCATTCCTATTATGGAGCCTACATTCAGAATGTACTAACCAGTTTAAATTAAAGAAAGATAAAGCATGAAGTGTACATAATTAAAAACCTCATTATATATTATGGGCAATGGACCACACATTGTTAACAGCTTGTGATTCCAGAGAGATCTCTAAGAAATTTCTTAATTTTACTATATATATGTCTTATGTTCTTTGGGACAGTTATGCCAATATATTTATTGTTCAATAACCAAACAGTAATTGACACTACAGAAATGTAAAAAAAAAAAAAAGTTATTGTTTTATTGATTTGATATCTGCATAATATCTTAATTTTTTAATGAAGTGGCTACATTTTTATCTTAAGATGAATTGTATGTGATTTTGGCAACAAATAAGTGAAATGTTTTTTAAGAAATCATGCCTTGGGGCGCCTGGGTGGCTCAGTGGGTTAAGCCTCTGCCTTCGGCTCAGGTCATGATCCCAGGGGCCTGGGATCAAGTCCCGCATAGGGCTCTCTGCTCAGCAGGGAGCCTGCTTCTCCTCATCTCTCTCTCTGTCTGTCTCTCTGCCTATTAAAAAAAAAAAAAAAAAGACGATTGAGAGTCAAGATGGCGGAGAAGTAGCAGGCTGAGACCACTTCAGCTAGCCGGAGATCAGCTAGATAGCTTATCTAAAGATTGCAAACACCTGAAAATCCATCGGAAGATCGAAGAGAAGAAGAACAGCAATTCTGGAAACAGAAAAACAACCACTTTCTGAAAGGTAGGACCGGCGGAGAAGTGAATCCAAAGCGACGGGAAGATAGACCTCGGGGGGAGGGGCTGGCTCCCAGCAAGCAGCGGAGCAACCGCGCACAAAATCAGGACTTTTAAAAGTCTGTTCCGCTGAGGGACATCGCTCCAGAGGCTACCCGGGGCAAAGCCCACACGGGGTCAGCGTGGCCTCAGGTCCCGCAGGGTCACAGAAGGATCGGGGGTGTCTGAGTGTTGCAGAGCTTGCGGGTATTGGAACAGGAAAGCCAGCTACAGAGACAGAGCCGACAGTAAGCTTGCAGCTCGGGATGAACTCTACGGAAAGCGATCAGGGAACAAAAGCTCCTGAAAGCAAACCCGAGCGGATTACACACCCCGGGCCCCGGGTAAGGGGGGGGGTAATTCCGCCTGGGGCAAAGACACTTGAGAATCACTACAACAGGCCCCTCCCCCAGAATGTCAACAAGAAATCCAGCCAAGACCAAGTTCACCTACCAAGGGGTGCGGTTTCAATACCAAGGAGAGCAGCAGAATTCCAGAGGAGGAAAAAGCCAAGCACGGAACTCATGGCTTTTTCCCTGTGATTTTTTTTTAGTCTTGCAATTAATTTAATTTTTTTCTTTTTCATTTTTTGTTTTTTTTTTCTTGCCTTCGGGAAAATTTTTTTTTTAACTGTTACCTTTTTCTTTTTTAACGATTTTTTACTAGTTTATCTAATATATATATATTTTCTTTTTTATATTTTTCTTAGGTGTTTTCTTTTTTTTAAATTATTTTCTTTTTTTTTCTTTTTTTCTTTCTTCCTTTTTGAACCTCTTTTTATCCCCTTTCTCCCCCCCTCACGATTTGGGATCTCTTCTAATTTGGTTAAAGCATATTTTCCTGGGGCTGTTGCCACCCTTTTAGTATTTTACTTGCCCCTTCATAAACTCTTATCTGGACGAAATGACAAGACAGAAAAATTCAACACAAAAAAAAAGAACAAGAGGCAGTACCGAAGGCTAGAGACCTAATCAATACAGACATTGGTAATATGTCAGATCTAGAGTTCAGAATGACAATTCGCAAGGTTCTAGCCGGGCTCGAAAAAGGCATGGAAGATATTAGAGAAACCCTCTCGAGAGATATAAAAGCCCTTTCTGGAGAAATAAAAGAACTAAAATCTAACCAAGTTGAAATCAAAAAAGCTATTAATGAGGTGCAATCAAAAATGGAGGCTCTCACTGCTAGGATAAATGAGGCAGAAGAAAGAATTAGTGATATAGAAGACCAAATGATAGAGAATAAAGAAGCTGAGCAAAAGAGGGACAAACAGCTACTGGACCACGAGGGGAGAATTCAAGAGATAAGTGACACCATAAGACGAAACAACATTAGAATAATTGGGATTCCAGAAGAAGAAGAAAGAGAGAGGGGAGCAGAAGGTATACTGGAGAGAATTATTGGGGAGAATTTCCCCAATATGGCAAAGGGAACGAGCATCAAAATTCAGGAGGTTCAGAGAACGCCCCTCAAAATCAATAAGAATAGGCCCACACCCCATCACCTAATAGTAAAATTTACAAGTCTCAGTGACAAAGAGAAAATCCTGAAAGCAGCCCGGGAAAAGAAGTCTGTAACATACAATGGTAAAAATATTAGATTGGCAGCTGACTTATCCACAGAGACCTGGCAGGCCAGAAAGAGCTGGCATGATATTTTCAGAGCACTAAACGAGAAAAACATGCAGCCAAGAATACTATATCCAGCTAGGCTATCATTGAAATGCCCCTGTCAAAAGACACAGGGTATCAGAATGGATACAAAAACAAAACCCATCTATATGTTGCCTCCAAGAAACTCATTTTAAGCCCGAAGACACCTCCAGATTTAAAGTGAGGGGATGGAAAAGAATTTACCATGCTAACGGACATCAGAAGAAAGCAGGAGTGGCAATCCTTATATCAGATCAATTAGATTTTAAGCCAAAGACTATAATAAGAGATGAGGAAGGACACTATATCATACTCAAAGGGTCTGTCCAACAAGAAGATTTAACAAGGAGAGATTAAAAGCTTCCAGGACAAACAAAAACTGAAAGAATTTGCAAACACCAAACCAGCTCTACAGGAAATCTTGAAAGGGGTCCTCTAAGCAAAGAGAGAGCCTACAAGTGGTAGATCAGAAAGGAACAGAGACCATATACAGTAACAGTCACCTTACAGGCAATACAATGGCCCTAAATTCATATCTCTCAATAGTTACCCTGAATGTGAATGGGCTAAATGCCCCTGTCAAAAGACACAGGGTATCAGAATGGATACAAAAACAAAACCCATCTATATGTTGCCTCCAAGAAACTCATTTTAAGCCCGAAGACACCTCCAGATTTAAAGTGAGGGGATGGAAAAGAATTTACCATGCTAACGGACATCAGAAGAAAGCAGGAGTGGCAATCCTTATATCAGATCAATTAGATTTTAAGCCAAAGACTATAATAAGAGATGAGGAAGGACACTATATCATACTCAAAGGGTCTGTCCAACAAGAAGATTTAACAATTTTAAATATCTATGCCCCCAACATGGGAGCAGCCAACTATATAAACCAATTAATAACAAAATCAAAGAAACACATCAACAATAATACAATAATAGTAGGGGACTTTAACACTCCCCTCACTGAAATGGACAGATCATCCAAGCAAAAGATCAGCAAGGAAATAAAGGCCATAATGTCATACTGGACCAGATGGACATCACAGATATATTCAGAACATTTCATCCCAAAGCAACAGAATACACATTCTTCTCTAGTGCACATGGAACATTCTCCAGAATAGATCACATCCTCAGTCCTAAATCAGGACTCAACCGGTATCAAAAGGTTGGGATCATTCCCTGCATATTTTCAGACCACAAAGCTCTAAAGCTAGAATTCAACCACAAGAGGAAGTTTGGAAAGAACTGAAATACATGGAGACTAAACAGCATCCTTCTAAAGAAAGAAAGGGTCAAACAGGAAATTAAAGAAAAATTGAAAAAAATCATGGAAACAAATGATAATGAAAATACAACGGTTCAAAATCTGTGGGACACAACAAAGGCAGTCCTGAGAGGAAAATATATAGCGGTACAAGCCTTTCTCAAGAAACAAGAAAGGTCTCAGTTACTCAACCTAACCCTACACCTAAAGGAGCTGGAGAAAGAACAAGAAAGAAACCCTAAGCCCAGCAGGAGAAGAGAAATCATAAAGATCAGAGCAGAAATCAATGAAATAGAAACCAAAAAAACAATAGAACAAATCAACGAAACTAGGAGTTGGTTCTTTGAAAGAATTAATAAAATTGATAAACCCCTGGCCCGACTTATCAAAAAGAAAAGAGAAAGGACCCAAATAAATAAAATCATGAATGAAAGAGGAGAGATCACAACTAACACCAAAGAAATACAAACTATTATAAGAACATACTATGAACAACTCTACACCAATAAATTTGACAATCTGGAAGAAATGGATGCATTCCTAGAAACATATAAACTACCACAGCTGAACCAGGAAGAAATAGAAAGCCTGAACAGACCCATAACCAGTAAGGAGATTGAAACAGTCATTAAAAGTCTCCAAACAAACAAAAGCCCAGGGCCAGACGGCTTCCCAGGGGAATTCTACCAAACATTTAAAGAAGAACTAATTCCTATTCTCCTGAAACTGTTCCAAAAAATAGAAATGGAAGAAAAACTTCCAAACTCATTTTATGAGGCCAGCATCACCTTGATCCCAAAACCAGACAAGGATCCCACCAAAAAAGAGAGCTATAGACCAATATCCTTGATGAACACAGATGCGAAAATACTCAACAAAATACTAGCCAATAGGATTCAACAGTACATTAAAAAGATTATTCACCATGACCAAGTGGGATTTATTCCAGGGCTGCAAGGTTGGTTCAACATCCGCAAATCAGTCAATGTGATACAACACATCAATAAAAGAAAGAACAAGAACCATATGATACTCTCAATAGATGCTGAAAAAGCATTTGACAAAGTACAGCATCCCTTCCTGATCAAAACTCTTCAAAGTGTAGGGATAGAGGGCACATACCTCAATATCATCAAAGCCATCTATGAAAAACCCACCGCAAATATCATTCTCAATGGAGAAAAACTGAAAGCTTTTCCGCTAAGGTCAGGAACACGGCAGGGATGTCCATTATCACCACTGCTATTCAACATAGTACTAGAAGTCCTAGCCTCAGCAATCAGACAACAAAAGGAAATTAAAGGCATCCAAATCGGCAAAGAAGAAGTCAAATTATCACTCTTCGCAGATGATATGATACTATATGTGGAAAACCCAAAAGACTCCACTCCAAAACTGCTAGAACTTATACAGGAATTCAGTAAAGTGTCAGGGTATAAAATCAATGCACAGAGTCAGTTGCATTTCTCTACACCAACAGCAAGACAGAAGAAAGAGAAATTAAGGAGTCAATCCCATTTACAATTGCACCCAAAACCATAAGATACCTAGGAATAAACCTAACTAAAGAGACACAGAATCTATACTCAGAAAACTATAAAGTACTCATGAAAGAAATTGAGGAAGACACAAAGAAATGGAAAAATGTTCCATGCTCCTGGATTGGAAGAATAAATATTGTGAAAATGTCTATGCTACCTAAAGCAATCTACACATTTAATGCAATTCCTATCAAAGTACCATCCATCTTTTTCAAAGAAATGGAACAAATAATTCTAAAATTTATATGGAACCAGAAAAGACCTCAAATAGCCAAAGGGATATTGAAAAAGAAAGCCAACGTTGGTGGCATCACAATTCCGGACTTCAAGCTCTATTACAAAGCTGTCATCATCAAGACAGCATGGAACTGGCACAAAAAAAGACACATAGATCAATGGAACAGAATAGAGAGCCCAGAAATAGACCCTCAACTCTATGGTCAACTCATCTTCGACAAAGCAGGAAAGAATGTCCAATGGAAAAAAGACAGCCTCTTCAATAAATGGTGTTGGGAAAATTGGACAGCCACATGCAGAAAAATGAAATTGGACCATTTCCTTACACCACACACAAAAATAGACTCAAAATGGATGAAGGACCTCAATGTGCGAAAGGAATCCATCAAAATCCTTGAGGAGAACACAGGCAGCAACCTCTTCGACCTCTGCCGCAGCAACATCTTCCTAGGAACAACGCCAAAGGCAAGGGAAGCAAGGGAAAAAAATGAACTATTGGGATTTCATCAAGATCAAAAGCTTTTGCACAGCAAAGGAAACAGTTAACAAAATCAAAAGACAACTGACAGAATGGGAGAAGATATTTGCAAATGACATATCAGATAAAGGACTAGTGTCCAGAATCTATAAAGAACTTAGCAAACTCAACACCCAAAGAACAAATAATCCAATCAAGAAATGGGCAGAGGACATGAACAGACATTTCTGCAAAGAAGACATCCAGATGGCCAACAGACACATGAAAAAGTGCTCCATATCACTCGGCATCAGGGAAATACAAATCAAAACCACAATGAGATATCACCTCACACCAGTCAGAATGGCTAAAATCAACAAGTCAGGAAATGACAGATGCTGGTGTGGATGCGGAGAAAGGGGAACCCTCCTGCACTGTTGGTGGGAATGCAAGCTGGTGCAGCCGCTCTGGAAAACAGCATGGAGGTTCCTCAAAATGTTGAAAATAGAACAGTCCTATGACCCAGCAATTGCACTATTGGGTATTTACCCTAAAGATACAAACGTAGTGATCCAAAGGGGCACGTGCACCCGAATGTTTATAGCAGCAATGTCCACAATAGCCAAACTATGGAAAGAACCTAGATGTCCATCAACAGATGAATGGATCAAGAAGATGTGGTATATATACACAATGGAATACTATGCAGCCATCAAAAGAAATGAAATCTTGCCATTTGCGACAACATGGATGGAACTAGAGCGTATCATGTTTAACGAAAAAAGTCAAGCAGAGAAAGACAACTATCATATGATCTCCCTGATATGAGGAAGTGGTGATGCAACATGGGGGCTTAAGTGGGTAGGAGAAGAATCAATGAAACAAGATAGGATTGGGAGGGAGACAAACCATAAGTGACTCTTAATCTCACAAAATAAACTGAGGGTTGCTGGGGGGGGGGGGGGTTGGGAGAAGGGGGTGGGATTATGGACATTGGGGAGGGTATGTGCTTTGGTAAGTGCTGTGAAGTGTGTAAACCTGGTGATTCACAGACCTGTACCCCTGGGGATAAAAATATATGTTTATAAAAAATAAAAAAAAAAAAAGAAAAGAAATCATGCCTTGAGGGCTTTGTAGTCTGACCTGGGACCCAGATTTGGTGAATATTATTTGAATATGTGTCTAGAAAAGAGATCATTCCCAGCAAGGGAAGAACATTACTATGGACTAAGATCACAATTATAGGGAGTCACTGATCAGACTAGGAATAAACACCAAGTAACACCAAGAATTAACTCCAAGAAGCTTTACTCATCTTGTAAAGAAGGTAGTGGTCGTGGCCTTGGTGAGAAAATACAGTGCAAAGTTGAATAACTCAAATTCTCTCACCTTACGGAAGCCTAAGATCAAATAGGCTTACTGCACATGCTGCAATATTATTGATTCATCAGGAAGGGTGAGGAAGAATGATGTTACTGAGAATGTGTTATTTATTGAAATATTTTCTAGGCTTCTGTTAAAGTATGAGAGAGCACTTTGAAACTTCATACTAGAGTGTGGTTGGCGATAGCACATTTCACTAAGAAATTTCTGGAACAAAGGCAGCCTAATAAAGGTAAATGTCATGTTACAGGAAGTGGTGTGAACTCGTGGAAAATGAAAGGTTTAGAGCCAAACACATATGTCTGAAAATGGCTCTGCCATTCGCTGGTTATATAAAATGGAGTAGGAAACAAAGATTTACCAGGCAGGGGCATGGGTTATTCAGGTCTAGACAGGTGGTGACCTTTAATTTATTACAGAGAGACATGTGGATGATATACTTGTGTTAATAATTTAGGATACTATGTTGAATGTGCAACAGTTATATAGCTTGTTTTCTATCACTTCTGGCATTGTTCTTAAGTTTCTATTCACACAAATGGAGAGCAATCCGTTAAATTTGCTGCTTCGAGTTTTGATATTTTGCAGGTAAATATTTCATATAATCAAAGTTCAATCCCCATCTTTTTTCTTTTGTGATCTCTTCTCTCCTTTTTCCTTAAAGTGATTCCATGGCCTTAGGGAAACCTTGTGCATACTCATGGGATGAGGGAAAGGAGGTTGGCTGCTTGTCAGTTCATGGGCAAGCCTGTGAAGGGTGGTCCCATTTCCCAGTCTCCTGGTGATGGCAGGTTACAACTGGTCTTTGGAAGTGCCAGAATCCACTTTTTTGGACAGCCAGTTACCCATTGCCTTAAATGGGGAGAACTGTGAGGATAGTTTTTATATAAAACTGGCCTAATGTGACTGTTCCAAATGTTTTTCCTTTTGCTAATGGAGTCAACATATTAACAGTTTTCTCTTATCTTTCTAAAATACATATAGAAGGGTGCCAGGGTGGCTCAGTGGGTTAAAGCCTCCGCCTTCTGCTCAGGTCATGATCTTAGGGTTCTGGGATAGAGCCCCACGTCGGGCTGTCTGCTCAGTGGGGATCCTGCTTCCTCCTCTCTCTCTCTGCTGGCCTCTCTGCCTACTTGTGATCTCTGTCAAATAAATAAATGAAATCTCAAAAAAAAAAAAATAAAATGCACATGGAAACTTGAAATTAAAAATGTGTAAGATTATTTGATATGACTGGTCACCTGATATAAATGAAACATGAGGCTTCACAAACTGATGTATAAATAAGTGTTCCTCTGGATCATGTGTTTAATCATGGTGGTCAAGTACAGTGTTCCATAAATAGCAAACCTCTGAGATAGTTGCTGATGCTCCCTTACTAGACTTGCATTGTCTGGCTTCCTGTGGTCAGTGATATCACAACCTCCATATTATATAGAAAAAGCAGGACAATATTTAATGCCAGTAACACAAACTTAATATTTAATGTTTTTTTAATTAATCAAGAATGTTCAAATTAGTTTGCATATGATTTTTAGCAGGAAGCTGTCAAACCTTGTGGGGATCAAAATTTCTGACCACTTTCCATTTTCTTTTATTTGCTTGCAAACCTGAAATTCTTTGCCTGAGCTCATCTCTTTTTTTGAAATAGCTTTGCTGTAGGGAACAAGAAGCCAAGAGCAAATATTCAATTTTAATTCCTAAATTTTCCTAAAGTTAGAGGTTTTATAGGCACATGGTTGGTCTTTCTAATTATTGTATGCAACTTCTTTCTTTAAGATTTTATTTATTTATTTGACAGAGAGAGACAGTGAAAAGGGAACACAAATAAGGGGAGTGTGAGAGGGAGAAGCAGGCTTCCTACTTCCTGCCTACTGATGCAGGGCTCGATCTGAGGACCCCAGAATCAGGCCCTGAGCCAAAGACGTATGCTTAAACCACCTGAGACACCCAGCGCCCCTGTAGGCAAAGTTTTAATCATGTTTTGCCATTGCATCACATGCGTCTCTAGCTTTCTGGTGAGTATATCATTGTTTTCCACTGAACTCCATATATTTAAGTTTTCTCATGGCAATACCTCACTTCAAGCTGCACATTTTTGCTTTGGTTATATCAGACTAAATTTCAGTAACAAATAAACTCTAAAATGTGTATGGTATGACGCATAGTAGAGATATATTTCTCATTATAAAAGTTCCAAGTGGGTATTTGATTGGCTAGCTTTTTCCTTCTGCTCATTAATTGAGAAACCCAAGCCCCTTTCTCTTGTAGAGCTACCAGTCCCAAGGCTTTGTCATCATCTTCATCCAATCAGTAGAAAAAGAAAGACAACCTGCAGGGAAACAAACTCTTCTTAAAATCCTGACCTGGAAATAACATAGGTATACACACGTACATTCTACTGAGTAATTTTTTCTCTCCCCTCTATCCGAACGCTCTTACTACCTCCTCTATGCTTACATTAGCACTCAGATCTATGATGTTCTTTTACTCAAGGACGTCTGTGTCAGTTGATTCCTGTTATCTGTGTCCAAAGAGCAAGTACTCTCACTTCCATGATACTTAGTGTCACTGTCCTCAGGGAGCAGTAGTCTATGGGTCAAAATTGTACCACTACCACCTAGCACAATGTCTGGAACATCATTAGTTATTGACTGTCAAATAAATCAATGAATTAGTGAATGCATAAGGCTCTAAAAACTTATTCCTTAAGAAGTTATACCCATGCCCCAGTTTCAGCTCCATTAGTGACATGAGGAACAGTGCTAGGTATATGTAGAAATAGGGACAGATGTTTCCGAGATTGCTTTTCTTTGCACAAAGCTATAAAGATGATATTAAAAAACATGTGGCTAAATATAGAGTGGGAAACAAACACAGCTGATGTTTTGCCACTGGTAATTAAGGACACGGAATATAAAGCAAAACTAGATGTATTTAAGAAGACATTAATTTAATTATTATTTTCAGTACTTTGCCCACTAAAGAGTTTTCTTCGACCGAATAGAAAAATTATTGGTTTGAATCTATATCTTTGATAACTTCCTTCCTAGTGTAAAGATGATCAATACTATGCAAAGCGTCTGAGAAATGTTTTAATTACAATACAGAGTTTAGGTACACTAATGAGAGAATAGAAATACCGCTTATAACTCAGTGTTAAAGTGACTTGAAGTCCAATGAAATTTGTCCGGAATAAAAGTCAAAGTTTTGTTTTATTTTGTTTTGTTTTGTTTTTCAGTACAGTAAACCACTATATGTTGAGCCATAGATTGACCTTGTTAGACTCACTGCATGTCATTTCCGTCTGACAGCTGACTGTTTGGAGGATCATTTATTTATCCCTTCTGGTTTGTATAGTCCCACCACATTCTCACCACAAACCTAGGACTTGTATATATTTTTTCTCACCCAGTGACAGAAGACACTGAAATTTTATGTAATTTGGGTTTTTTTAAATTGATGTGGCAAAGTTCCTTAGCTTTCTCTACTAAATTATATTTCTTTGAAAATTCCAACTGCCAATCTTGATTATATGGATATTGAAAAAAAATCTGAGACCAAAATGATTAGAGTTCAGAGCAGCTTCACAGTACACAAATAGTAAATGCAACATTTTTTTAATTAATTTAGGGAATATTTATTTTGTCAGGCTCTGTTCTGTGGAAAAAAAGAGAGAGAGAGAGAGAGAGAGAGAAGATTCCCTATTGTCACAGAACTGTACTCATGTGTTTTTCTAGTGTTACATGTGAAATCATATGTATTGAACATGACCAAAGACCAGGCATTATGCTAAATATCAGGATGGGGAAGACCGAGAGAATGTGCTTCCTGTCATCAAAGAACATATGGGCGAGTGTGTGGAGAACATCTTCACCTAACATTTACTGAAGCAATATGTGTTAAAATCAGCTTGGAAGAATATCTAAACATTTGTAGCCATGATGTTTTGGGTTGTTTTTTGTTTGTTTGTTTCGTTTTGCTTTTGCATGAAGACTTGGCCAAAAATTATCTCTGGTGAATGATATTTCTATTAGTACTCATTTAGAAAGAGTCAATCCTAAGTAATCAACCTACATGAATAGAGCCTGTAGAAACCAGAAAAGAACTGAGTCAAAAAAATAGGAAAGAAATATTTCATCACTTGAGAAGTTACTGGTAGCATAGCTTTGCATGCCCTGTGAAACCTCACCTTGACAGATCACCTATTGAAAAGACCCATTACTGTTGTAAGGTCCCAGCTTCCTGCTGTCCTATAGAGTTTTCTGACCCAAAGACTCCCTGCTGTCCTGCTGAGTGACATCACCTAGATGTCTAAGTCCCTCTCTGATCCTTCTCTTCCTGAGGACTTCACTTGCCTTTCTCCCTTCTGTGTAGTGACACCCATCCTTTACCTCTCCCCCAGTCTCTCCAGTCAGAGCCATAGCCTCTGACCTTCCCCTACATGCGAACATGTCAGAGCTAAAGTTGGTGTCTGTTGCTACCATCTCACCATCAGATCTTTCTCCTAGATTAGCCTCCAAAACCCTTGAATGCCTGCACAGAGACATTTGTCAGAGATAGTAAAAAAGCCCCTTCAAGCAGTTTTTCATGCCAGAAGCTTGAAATTATGATTTCTGGGAAAGAAATTACAACAAAAGGCTGAGGTAGGGGGAAAAAATGACTTGGTGTCAGGTACATATGAAACACATCTTGATTCTACTGGAGATGAAGGAGAAGAATTTTTTAGTGAAGCTGAATTCTTGCCATATAAGATGAAGTGAAGGTCAGTAAATAAACATAAGTTCCTTATAGACATTCCATGTAATTACCACAGAGCTTGTACTTATCAGGGTTTTCTAGAATGGGGAGCTACCCAACAAGATATCAACCCAGCATCCTAGACTATTTGCATCTTCCTCAGAGCTTCCCTGAAGTGTGATCTCAAACTGACCTCCTGCATGGGGGCCAAAGAAAGAGGCAGAGTACTCCAGGTTGGTAGGTGGCAGGTTTAACAAGCCAAGGAATTTACTTATGAGGTTTGCTTTGGTTAGCCACAAGATGGATGAATATCTGTACCTGTACACCACCAAGTCTTTTAAGTTGGTATAGAAGTCTTAACTGGGTTTAGTCATGTACACATTCTGGATAGTTTCAACACCACGCTATTATCTCAAGGCTATGCCCCTGGGTAGCTTCCAACATGTGGAAGGCAAGGATCATATTCTAAGAAGAAGAGGGGGTAAAGAATCTTTGATTTCCAGACCCAACTCAAGGATCCAATTCCAGTCAGATGTTTTTGACAACATCCACCAGCAACTGTGGGAATTTTCATCATGTGAGCAGAGCTGCTTCTTTTTTTTTTTTTTTTAAGATTTTTATTTATTTATTTATTGGACAGATAGAGAGATCACGAGTAGGCAGAGAGGCAGGCAGAGAGAGAGGAGGAAGCAGGCTCCCTGCTGAGCAGAAAGCCGATGCAAGGCTCGATCCCAGGACCCTGAGATCATGACCTGAGCCAAAGGCAGAGGCTTAAGCCACTGAGCCACCCAGGTGCCCCGTGAGCAGGGCTTCTTGGTATTGGATCTGTATGATAGATTCTTGGGTTAGGCTTCAGGAGATACGGCTTTGTAAACCATGTGAATTTAAGTGCAGAATGTGTGGAGAGACCTAAAGTACATGTTGCAGAGTCTGCTGGTGGTCTCTTAATGTCCAGCCTCCCCATCTTCCTTAGATGTCACAGTCCCCTTTGTAGTTTGCATGGTCGTACCTTCCAGCCAGTGAAATGTTAGGTGGAACTAAGATACAAACTCTGTAAAGCATCCTTAAAAGAATAGAGAATGTCCTTCTCTATCCTTTCTCCCTTCTTGCCAGCCAGAATATAGACAAAATAGCAGGAGCTGCAGCATTTCCTGGGTCATGAATGGCTTTAGAAATGAAAGTCATGGACAGCAAAGCCACAAGATGGAACTGCCTCATTTTCCTACCCCAACGTGGATACCCAATTACCCTAGCACTGCTTATCTTCAAATTATTGAGAAATGCTCTCCTAAATTACTTCTTTTAGGGATGCCTCAGTGGCTTAATTGGGTAAACATCTGCCTTCCACTCAGGTCAGGATTCCGGGGTCTTGAAATCAAGTCCCACATTGGACTTTCTGCTCAGCAGGGAAACTGCTGCTCTCTCTGCCTGCTACTTCCCCTGCTTGTGCTCTTTCTTTCTCTTTCTCTTTCTGACAAATAAATAAAATCTTTTAAAAAAATTAAATGATCTCTTTTAAGTTTGGGATTTCATGTGTCATCTTAGCCTATTTCTCAGTGACACGATGCATTTATGGGGAGTGTTTCTACACTTTTCATTTACTTCTCACAAAAGCCTTGCTGAAGTATTTACCAACTTCTTGACTAGCAGTCTGCCCCCAACGAGACAGAAAACAGTAAAATCAATCAATCAATCATCTGACAAGCCTTTTTTGGGGTCCATTAGGATCTTGATCATTTGACAATACTGAATGCAAGTTAAGCTAACCCATTAGTACTAGTAACTAGTCACTCCATATTCAGATTTCAGGAAGAGCTATGGTTTATATCTGTTATAAACCAAGGACTTGGCATTTCAGTCATTTTCTCTGTGAGCTTCAATTTACTACTACCCAAGGATACTGAAACAAAATATATAGTTATTTGCTGCTGGGCAAAGATGAATGGATAGAGGCCACTGAATTGAAGTGGCAGGGGAAGCAACTTGTAAAAAACATACGGTTGCAAGTGCGCTGGAGTTTTGAAGACAGCGAAAAACTTCATCAAATTGTGAAATATTCATTTTGGAGGTACTAATTTTAGAGTGAGAACAACTTGTGAGGAAAGGAGAAGTGAATTAGTACATGAGAGTATATATAGTATATGACGTCTATGACTAGTATATGTTTAATTAGTATATAATATTTGGTGTTTCCTTTGTTTCCTTGGTCTTAGTTTACTATTTTTTTAATGTTTAGCTTTAAATAATTACCAAGAAGATTGTAAGTATGCTCATAGTATTTCGAGTGCTCGTCTTAACTGTGTAACTTTTTTAAAAAATATTTTATTTATTTATATGACAGACCGAGATCACAAGTAAGGAGAGAGGCAGGCAGAGAGAGAGGAGCAAGCAGGCTCCCTGTTGAGCAGAGAGCCTGATGTGGGGCTTGATCCCAGGACCCTGAGATCATGACCTGAGCCGAAGGCAGAGGCTTTAACCCATTGAGCCACCCAGGTGCCCCCTGTGTCACTTTTTTATGAAAGATCCCCTACTACTTAGTATTTTATTTATTTTTATATTTATTTTATTTTTTAAGGGATAGTATAGTAAGTATTTTATTAACATTTGGGAATGAGAAATTTCCCTGAAAGAGAAGTTACATTTTAAAATAGAAGTTAATAAATCATATTGAATACATAAAATAAGGTTATCTATTATAAGCTTGTGAAAATATATATGAAATGTTAAATCAAGTACTTGATACACACGTGTACTCTATAAATATCAGCTATTATTATTAGTTGTTATAACACACTATTTGTAATAAGAAAGAAATGCCTACATGTACTACCAGTTATCTGCCTAGCAGTGGATATCTGGATAAAATATTAAAGTTCAATTTCTATAAATTCAGAACTAAAAATCAAAATAGGTTATTTGTTTAGTAGATATTGTTAGCTAAGAGTCAAGAATTAAACAAAATGTAAAAGTATATGCACAAAATCTCTGTCAACAATTCAGTGAAACTCATAGGGCAACTTTTCCTGCTAAAATTATTAAATAATTTATAGAAAATAAAAGTAAGCGAATAGTAGAAAAATCAACCAGCTATTTCATTAATAACCACTGTCAGAAATTTCATATACTTATAATACATAATTGAATATTGTCAAATGGGTTATGGTACTATTTTGTAAGCAAAATTAGTTTGATATTATGACTTCTTTACTGTATAATATATCTTAAACATCTTTCATCACCATTCAACAGCCTTGCTTTATTTATTTATTTTGTTAATAATCTCTACACCCAACCTGGGGCTTGAACTCACAACTCTGAGATCAAGAGTTGCATGCTCTCTTGACTGAGCCAGCCAGGCTCCCCACTGCAACTCTTACTACGTGCATGTTATAATTTACTTAAGTCCTTGAATTTGTCAAGTAGGTTATTTGCAATTTGCTCCCCCATATACAGAATACTGTAACAATATCTTACCTTAAATATTCATACAATCTCGGATTTCTCTAGCATTGTTTCCTAGAATGTTGACATGCAGACATGTATACAAAATACATTTTGTGAACTGCAAAATTTTGTTCCAGATATCTTGGGTCACTTTCTTTAGCCCTTAATATTGTGTGACATTATATTTTTTAAAAATATTTTATTTATTTATTTGACAGACAGAGATCACAAGGAGGCAGAGAGACAGACAGAGAGAGAGGGGGAAGCAGGCTCCCCGCTGAGCAGAGAGCCCGATGCGGGGCTCGATCTCAAGATCCTGAGACTGTGACCTGAGCCGAAGGCAGAGGCTTAACCTACGGAGCCACCAGGCGCCCCTGTGACATTACATTTTTAAGTATACTGGCTAATAAGGGATAGGAACGTTCCTTTCTTCTCTCTTTGCAGAACATGTTCTATTCTTTTTCTCTCTTATCCTCCTTCTTCCCTTCCTTCCTTGTCCTCCTTAAACTTTTCTCTTTCTTATTTTCTTCCTACTCATCCTTTTCTACCCTCCTCTATGTTCTCTTCTATTTTGCCATCTTAATAATGAAAAAAAAACCCACATTACTGTTTTTAATTTCATTTAACTTATTAGAAAATTTGAACACTTTCACATTCATTATTAACCTATGTTTTTTTGTGTGTGTGAATCATTTGGTCAATTATTGATACATTTTTTTTTCCTAAGGCTCTTTAAAGATTTCTACCCTTTGCCTGATGAGAATTTAAAAATTTTAGAGTTGTTTCTAATAATTTTTACTTCACAATGTCTACTTACCCATCAAAAAGATTTTTGAAGGCTCATCTTATTTCCTTTTAGTATTTTTTTACTTTTTTGTTACTTTCATTTCCCTTATCTTCCCCAACGATTTGAAATGCTGCCCTTCATCATAATCTTAATTCTTATATGACCAGGACCTGTCTGCAGGCTCTCCTGCCCTCTCCCTTTACCCCCAACTCCTTCTCTCTTTTGTTTTCTCTCTCCTTTGGTTTATCTGCCCACCTTCGCCTGTAGTTATACCAGACTTTAAAATTACAATATCTCTATAATATGTTTTAATACCATCAGAGTTAGTTACCAATTATTACTCCATTATCTTAGTTACTCATTTATAAAGTACATAATTTAACCATTGTGAGACAAGATCAAGAATGCAAAGGTCAAAAATTTAGATTAGCTCAGGGGCGCCTGGATGGCCCAGTTGGTTGGACCTCTCAGCCTTGGTTTCAGCTCAGGGTATATTCTCAGGGTCCTGAGATTGAGCCCTGTGTCAGGCTCCCTGCTCAGCATGGAGTCTGCTTCAGATTCTCTCTCTCTCCCTCTGCCTCTGCCACTCATGCTCTCTCTCTCTCTCTCTCTCTCAAATAAATAAATCTTTAAAAAACCTAGATTAGTTCAAATTGTAACGTGAAATTTTAATACTCTGTGTTTTTAGATGAATAAGAAAATGAAATTAAAGGTCATACATATTTAAACACTGAAACTGTTGAATATTTTGTATATTAGTGAAGGTATTAGAATCTCATGTATGTTCTGAGCCTCCATGTGCATTATGAAAATGAAAGCAGAAAATTTATACTGGACATTGAAATTTGCCTATTACTAGCATATAGATTAATATGCCAAGAATGATTTCTTACCAAGTTTTAGGTGGACTTTAATGATAATTTATGATGCAGTTACTAGAGCAGAAAAAAATAAATGAATCGTTATACTCAGTATATGTCACAAAATGTTGTCAGCTATAATGCAACCATTTAAATAAATGAGACTAAATTAAAGTTAGCAGCCAACCTTTTGGTGACTTAAATCTTCTATTGCTCTAACGTTCCAGAAATGCACCATTTCTCCTCAGAACAGTGTCACTAAAAGGAGAGGTTTATGTTAAATAGATAGGAGAAAGTTCTTTGGAAATTTAACAAAAAGGAAGAAACTCATAATAGCAAAAGATTTTCCCTCTAATAGTTACCATTTTAAATCAGAAAAAATCCTCACTAGAGCTGTTTCAGTATTTTTCAATCTTTAGAAAAATCATACTATTTAGATAAATGACTAAATTTTTTTAAAAATTGGTTTATAAGAAATATGGCTACCACAAGAAGTACAAGATTTTCATGAATTTCAAAATAAATGTTACAGGTCATTTCTTTGCCCTATATTTCAACTTGATGAATATCAATAAGAATCACTGATGATGATTTATTTGTAAAATATTAATGGATTTCTAGATATCATAATGCTTTTTTCAGTTTGGGGAAATTACAGTCACAATTATTTTTAAGAAGAAAAGGAAAACAAAATCAATGACAGGTAGAGGACAAAAAAATGAAAAAAAAACTATTAGTTTCAAAAGAAAAGAATGTAAGTGAAAATAAACCTGTAACAAAAATATTATGCCATATTATATTCATTCTCTCGGGTTCCTAGCATTGAGTGATACCATCATTCTCCCTGCACAAAAATACGTATTTTTTATTCTGTTTGGGTTGTATTAGCTAGAAAAAGATGTGGAGAGTTTCAGTTTCTGGTGTTTATTCTGGCAGTGTTCATGTACTATTTGTTTACTCTCGGTTGAATTGGTTTGAAAAGATCTAGATTAATAGCCTTGTAAACATAGCCCTGTACCATTAGGCAGTTATATTAGTCTAGTTTAGTTTCGTTTTCTTGAAATAGGCTGTTGGATGGAAGACTTGAATGTATGTTATATGTAACAAAACTATGACCCAATGTAGAATCTCACTATTTTCTAACCCAAGAGTTCATTAGATAAGAGGGAATGTATGTTTACTTTTTCTTAATGTTTACTGTTAGATGTAACCAAACACTCTAAGCAAGCAGAATGACCTTGCCTTTGCCCTCCAGAAAGCAATTCTCCATTTGTCTGCATTGATGTATTTTGTCTTTCACTAGGTCCTTTCTTCTTAGTGTCTTTCCTGCTTTCTCTTACTCTATTCTAGTCTTTTTATCCTCAAATGAGCTCTGGATTTTGCTGTTGTGTTTTTTGTTTGTTTGTTTTGTTTTAACTTTCCAGGAAGTATTTATTTAAGTCGTAGCCTTCCTAGTTTTCAATGATTTTTAATATCAGGGCCATTCATCACACATTGTATTAACCCTGCTAATATAGAACGCTAAAGAGGTTCAGTAATGATAGGTTATAGATCAATCTTTTATTAAGTTTAATTTCACAGTTTTTAAAAGATATTGTTATTATTTATTTGAGAGAGAGAGAGAGAACAATAGGAAGGGTAGTGCCAGAGGGAGAGGGAGAGGCACACTCCTCACTGAGGAAGGACTTGATCCCCACAACATGAGGCTCGACCTTAGGGTCCTGGGATCATTACTTGAGTTGAAGGCAGATGCTTATCTGGCTGAGCCACCCAGGTGCCCCTAATTTGGGTTTTGTTTTTGTTTTTGGACCTAATGCTTTTGTTCAAGTATCAAACACTTTTGGTAGGCATTGGAAAAGAAAGTTCACAGAACTTAAACGCTGAGTCTAATAGATTAAAAGGGACTAATATTTCATAACTCACGGTGCCCACCTCTAATTTGTAGTATCCCACCCTGAAGTAGCTATCATTTCAGGGTACTTCACCCATCCTGATCACCTACAATTCACCCTATTGGTGAAGGAGAGACACTTTGTTCTCACTAGTGTGAAAAGGCTAAATGCATGACACCTGACACTGGAGTCTATGACACCAGTGCAGTTTGTCACACATGCTCATGGTGCAGAGGAAGAGGGCACTGCAGACCCTGGAGAACCCCATGGGATGTGCAGACCGAGCAGACTGAGCAAGCTGACACCGGGGGAGGCAGGCTTTGTGGTGGCAAGAGGATGAGGGCACCTGTGATTTCCTCAGGATCACATGATTGGCTTGTTTGTGTATGTGTGTATAATTCTTTGGCTGGCAGGGAGTTGAATCCCATTAGATGGAGGACCAGATGGGGTGAAGATGGTCTCACTTGGAGAGGAATGAGCAGGTAGAGAACCTTTCCTGTTGGGTGAGGGACAAAGGTGGTGAGAGTGGTGTGACTCAGAGTTAGGCCTTTGGGGATCTGTGAAGGTCAAAGGTGTCAAGGCAGCACATGGAATCTCAAACCTTACGAAACACATCCACCTTCCACATCTTTGCCTTTCCTCCCTGTCGCCAAACCCTAGTGCCCAGAGAACTCTGGCCAGAGGTCAGGCCCTTAATTAGATGGTCTGTTCTGAAATCACTGTTCACTGTAGTAGGACATCAGTTTTCTTTTCTTCTTAAACTATAAAAAATGTACTGTCCTAAAGAGAAGACTGGTTAAGCAAAGATTATCAAAATAATGAAATGTGATATTCTTTGGTTTTAGTTGGCATCTGTCACAAGTGCTAGGGTCACACCTTTGTCATCTCTGAGTCTTCTCCTCCCCAGTTTATGTCTTTATATACAACCCTCTATAATTTTATGCCTCAGGTAGAGAACAGTGGATAAGTATCTAATTTTTCACTTAATTATAGCAGTTTTAAAATAAATATAACCTCTGGATTGTTATCAATATTTTGTCTATTATATTAATTTTTAAAATTAGAGATATTTATTTTCCACAAAAATATTGTCTGTTTAGTTTAGACAAACAAAAAAAAAAGAGAGAAATAATTATAAGAGACAACTCATAAGAGACCTCTCAGGGTATGTGTTGCATTTACTTTGGGTATTATTTCTAATACTTCAAAGGGCTACTTTTTTTTTTTTTTAATTAACAAGGATTGAATTAAGAGAAGGCAAACTGAGTAACAGCAGATAGCATGCAGCAGATAAGTAGCAAACCTGTTTCCTAGTGTATCTCATGAACACCAGAATTAGCCCCCTCTCACAATATATCATAAACAATATGTCTGTACCTGGGGCGTCCAGATGGCTCAGTCAGTTAAGAATCAGACTCTTGATTTTGGCTGAGGTCATGATCTCAGAGTCTTAAGATCAAGCCTCCAGTGGTCAAGCTTTGTGCTGGGCATGGACCCTGCTTGGGATTCTCTCTCTCTCTCGCTCTCTCTCCCCCTGCCCCTACCATCCCTCTTAAAAAAAAAAAAAAAAATCTGCTTTTGATCAAATATAACACACAGTGCCCAGTATGACATGGACACTGACAATGGGCATTCTCTACTCAGAATGAATCTTGTCTGTTTGGATCAAAATGAGGTTCTATGGACAATTGTAGTGCTGTGTGACACCCCCTTTTGCAAGACTATGAGGAGGTGATGGGGGTAGTGTACCAGTGCATCACAGTGGAGTGTCTGCGGCTCTACAATGGAAACTAATAAGAGTCTACTCTTGAATCTTAAGATTTGAATACCCAGATATTTTCCTTCTGTCTTGTTAGCATATACTGGACAGTGATTTATACTCCTAAATTTGGGAGCCTAAATCATGTTATTTTAGGTTTTTATAACAATAATTATTTACCCACATTTTAAACTTATTAAAGAGGTCTGTTTTGATTAGCTTAATCAATCATTCTTTAGAAATTTATTTCTACAGATGAATGAAACAGATACTATGCTGGTCTGTGGTCTCTTTTGCAAATCTGTTTTATTTTTCTCAACACTTCAAAGTTGATACTTTTATTTTCTTTTAAGATTTTATTTATTTATTTGACAGAGATCACAAGTAGGCAGAGAGGCAGACAGAAAGAGTGAGAGGGAAGCAGGCTCCCTGCTGAGCAGAGAGCCCTATGTGGGACTCGATCCCAGGACCCTGAGATCATGACCTGAGCCAAAGGCAGCGGCTTAACCCACTGAGCCACTGAGGTGCCCCTCAAAGTTGATACTTTTAAAGCAGCGTGGGAGAACTTACCTTATCATCTATCAAGACTGGAGGACTATATCTTTGCTTTAAATGCTTCACTTCATTTTTGCTATGTGATCTTAGTCTTGGATTCTCTTTCTCCACACTTTTAATTCTAGACTTAGTCATGAGGTTAATAGAATGAGGATGGGTGTGAGAATGTATCAGTTCTGTTCGTTCTTCTCCTGCTTCTACATTGACATGGAAAGAATGTTACTTAGCTGTCCTTTTGCTCCAAGGAATTTGAGAGACACATGGAGCAGAACTGGATCCAGCTTATGGCTTGTAGCCCAGCCCAGCAAACCCACAGGTAAATGATAAAAACAAACACACAAAACAAAACAAAAACACCCCAATAAGTGACTTAGTTTTAAATTACAGAGTTTGTAGCATTTCTTTAAAAACAGTATTATTATGACATTATTTACCTGGTGCACAGAACTATGAAAGCACTGTAACAACTGCGATGACATCATAAATAGGTGTCATTATAAAGTTTAACATATTAAATGCATCAAAAATACACCAACGCCCAAATCTAGAAATTTAAAGATTATTACAAATAATTCATCTTGTAAATAACATGCTAGCAGGAGAGATCTTTTCAACCAATCTATTTTATTCAAGTAAACTTGGAGAAAATAGGCAGAATGTTTTGAATTTTCACACAAAGAACTGGAATTTAATAAACCAGAATGACCTACTTGAGTGTTTATGCAATTTAAACCCATCAGAATAAAATCTATCCTCTGTCACAGTAATTGATATTGCTTGGGACTAGGTGGGCTTCACTATTCATATAACTGTTATAGCCCAGAATTGAGTATTATCAACAGGAACCAGGAAAACATTATTCCAGCTTTTGCAGTATTTAATACCCTGTATTTGCCTAAGGTCAGTGTTAAAACTATGGTGGTAAAATGACCATGGTTATTAATAACAGTTTAGCTTGTAAGTTGCTCAGGTAGTAATTGGGAAAATTTGGGTATGAAGAACAAGAGAAACATGATTTATTTTCCTGAATGTTGTTATTCTATGAAAGTGTATCATGTATGCTATCTTAAGAAAGAATCCAGGCTTTTGGAAAAAAAAAAGTTTTTTCTAATGCCTTCATAAACATGACAGGCAGGGTGTAAGTCAGTCATATAGAGAGGAATAAAAGTTATTTCAAATTCTAGAAAAATAAAGTTAATCACTTGAAGCAGAATTTTCAAAAGAGCACATATTCTTGTCAGTGAAGTTTTAATCTTTTAGTGATCAAAATTCATGAAGGGGAAACTTCTGAACAACTTAAAAATCTTTGCTACCAAAGTAGAGCATGTTTCATTAATAGTCGTCATTCGTTGTCTCCCATTTCCCAAGGAAAACGTTGCTTAACCCATGATATATGAACTAATTGAGGTGCCTGGCTCCTTTTTAATATAGCAGTGATGAGTATTAAAATGCTGGTGATTTTGACCATCTGGAGACAGGTAAATCCTCATTCCATTCTGAAAGATATTTCCTGCTTCACTAAACTACTTACTGACCCAGAAAAAAAAAAAAAAAAGCTTTGTAACAACCCATGACTTTCTTTTTTTTTTTTTTTCCCCCAAGTTCGGAAACATGCATTTAAAAATAGTGCTAAGAAAATCATTATGGAGTAAGTCTGAACAAGCTATTTTCCAAGCACTGCAGGTCTGAGTTTGGGAGGTGTGACCTAACAAATCTAGTTTTAACAAAAAAGCATGTGATTAAGGTTTTACAGATCTCTGCTTTGAGATATTTTCTTTCTAATTCCTTAATTTTTAAGTCTCCCTAACTAGATAAATTGTTTACTTAAAAAAAAAAATCTTTCCTCCTTCCCATTTATTTTTCTGTTTTATTTTCTTTGTGTTTTTTTTTTCTTTCATATTTTAACTTTTTATTTTTTATAAACATATATTTTTATCCCCAGGGGTACAGGTCTGTGAATCACCAGGTTTACACACTTCACAGCACTCACCAAAGCACATACCCTCCCCAATGTCCATAATCCCACCCCCTTCTCCCAAACCCCCTCCCCCCAGCAATCCTCAGTTTGTTTTGTGAGATTAAGAGTCACTTATGGTTTGTCTCCCTCCCAATCCCATCTTGTTTCATTTATTCTTCTCCTACCCACTTAAGCCTCCATGTTGCATCACCACTTCCTCATATCAGGGAGATCATATGATAGTTGTCTTTCTCTGCTTGACTTATTTCGCTAAGCATGATACGCTCTAGTTCCATCCATGTTGTCGCAAATGGCAAGATTTCATTTCTTTTGATGGCTGCATAGTATTCCATTGTGTATATATACCACATCTTCTTGATCCATTCATCTGTGGATGGACATCTAGGTTCTTTCCATAGTTTGGCTATTGTGGACATTGCTGCTATAAACATTCGGGTGCATGTGCCCCTTTGGATCACTACATTTGTATCTTTAGGGTAAATACCCAATAGTGCAATTGCTGGGTCATAGGGCAGTTCTATTTTCAACATTCTGAGGAACCTCCATGCTGTTTTCCAGAGTGGCTGCACCAGCTTGCATTCCCACCAACAGTGTAGGAGGGTTCCCCTTTCTCCGCATCCTCGCCAGCATCTGTCATTTCCTGACTTGTTGATTTTAGCCATTCTGACTGGTGTGAGGTGATATCTCATTGTGGTTTTGATTTGTATTTCCCTGATGCCGAGTGATATGGAGCACTTTTTCATGTGTCTGTTGGCCATCTGGATGTCTTCTTTGCAGAAATGTCTGTTCATGTCCTCTGCCCATTTCTTGATTGGATTATTTGTTCTTTGGGTGTTGAGTTTGCTAAGTTCTTTATAGATTCTGGACACTAGTCCTTTATCTGATATGTCGTTTGCAAATATCTTCTCCCATTCTGTCAGTTGTCTTTTGATTTTGTTAACTGTTTCCTTTGCTGTGCAAAAGCTTTTGATCTTGATGAAATCCCAATAGTTCATTTTTTCCCTTGCTTCCCTTGCCTTTTGCGTTGTTCCTAGGAAGATGTTGCTGCGGCAGAGGTCGAAGAGGTTGCTGCCTGTGTTCTCCTCAAGGATTTTGATGGATTCCTTTCGCACATTGAGGTCCTTCATCCATTTTGAGTCTATTTTTGTGTGTGGTGTAAGGAAATGGTCCAATTTCATTTTTCTACATGTGGCTGTCCAGTTTTCCCAGCACCATTTATTGAAGAGGCTGTCTTTTTTCCATTGGACATTCTTTCCTGCTTTGTCGAAGATGAGTTGACCATAGATTTGAGGGTCTATTTCTGGGCTCTCTATTCTGTTCCATTGATCTATGTGTCTGTTTTTGTGCCAGTACCATGCTGTCTTGATGATGACAGCTTTGTAATAGAGCTTGAAGTCCGGAATTGTGATGCCACCAACGTTGGCTTTCTTTTTCAATATCCCTTTGGCTATTCGAGGTCTTTTCTGGTTCCATATAAATTTTAGCATTATTTGTTCCATTTCTTTGAAAAAGATGGATGGTACTTTGATAGGAATTGCATTAAATGTGTAGATTGCTTTAGGTAGCATAGACATTTTCACAATATTTATTCTTCCAATCCAGGAGCATGGAACATTTTTCCATTTCTTTGTGTCTTCCTCAATTTCTTTCATGAGTACTTTATAGTTTTCTGAGTATAGATTCTGTGTCTCTTTGGTTAGGTTTATTCCTAGGTATCTTATGGTTTTGGATGCAATTGTAAATGGGATTGACTCCTTAATATCTCTTTCTTCTGTCTTGCTGTTGGTGTAGAGAAATGCAACTGATTTCTGTGCATTGATTTTATATCCTGACACTTTACTGAATTCCTGTATAAGTTCTAGCAGTTTTGGAGTGGAGTCTTTTGGGTTTTCCACATATAGTATCATATCATCTGCGAAGAGTGATAATTTGACTTCTTCTTTGCCGATTTGGATGCCTTTAATTTCCTTTTGTTGTCTGATTGCTGAAGCTAGGACCTCTAGTACTATGTTGAATAGCAGTGGTGATAATGGACATCCCTGCCGTGTTCCTGACCTTAGTGGAAAAGCTTTCAGTTTTTCTCCATTGAGAATGATATTTGCGGTGGGTTTTTCATAGATGGCTTTGATGATATTGAGGTATGTGCCCTCTATCCCTACACTTTGAAGAGTTTTGATCAGGAAGGGATGCTGTACTTTGTCAAATGCTTTTTCAGCATCTATTGAGAGTATCATATGGTTCTTGTTCTTTCTTTTATTGATGTGTTGTATCACATTGACTGATTTGCGGATGTTGAACCAACCTTGCAGCCCTGGAATAAATCCCACTTGGTCGTGGTGAATAATCTTTTTAATGTACTGTTGAATCCTATTGGCTAGTATTTTGTTGAGTATTTTCGCATCTGTGTTCATCAAGGATATCGGTCTATAGCTCTCTTTTTTGGTGGGATCCTTGTCTGGTTTTGGGATCAAGGTGATGCTGGCCTCATAAAATGAGTTTGGAAGTTTTCCTTCCATTTCTATTTTTTGGAACAGTTTCAGGAGAATAGGAATTAGTTCTTCTTTGAATGTTTGGTAGAATTCCCCCGGGAAGCCATCTGGCCCTGGGCTTTTGTTTGTTTGGAGATTTTTAATGACTGTTTCAATCTCCTTACTGGTTATGGGTCTGTTCAGGCTTTCTATTTCTTCCTGGTTCAGTTGTGGTAGTTTATATGTTTCTAGGAATGCATCCATTTCTTCCAGATTGTCAAATTTATTGCCGTAGAGTTGCTCATAGTTGTTCTTATAATAGTTTGTATTTCTTTGGTGTTAGTTGTGATCTCTCCTCTTTCATTCATGATTTTATTTATTTGAGTCCTTTCTCTTTTCTTTTTGATAAGTTGGGCCAGGGGTTTATCAATTTTATTAATTCTTTCAAAGAACCAGCTCCTAGTTTCGTTGATTTGTTCTATTGTTTTTTTGGTTTCTATTTCATTGATTTCTGCTCTGATCTTTATGATTTCTCTTCTCCTGCTGGGCTTAGGGTTTCTTTCTTGTTCTTTCTCCAGCTCCTTTAGGTGTAGGGTTAGGTTGTGTACCTGAGACCTTTCTTGTTTCTTGAGAAAGGCTTGTACCGCTATATATTTTCCTCTCAGGACTGCCTTTATTGTGTCCCACAGATTTTGAACCGTTGTATTTTCATTATCATTTGTTTCCATGATTTTTTTCAATTCTTCTTTAATTTCCCGGTTGACCCATTCATTCTTTAGAAGGATACTGTTTAGTCTCCATGTATTTGGGTTCTTTCCAAACTTCCTTTTGTGGTTGAGTTCTAGCTTTAGAGCATTGTGGTCTGAAAATATGCAGGGAATGATCCCAATCTTTTGATACCGGTTGAGTCCTGATTTAGGACCGAGGATGTGATCTATTCTGGAGAATGTTCCATGTGCACTAAAGAAGAATGTGTATTCTGTTGCTTTGGGATGAAATGTTCTGAATATATCTGTGATGTCCATCTGGTTCAGTGTGTCGTTTAAGGCCTTTATTTCCTTGCTGATCTTTTGCTTGGATGACCTGTCCATTTCAGTGAGGGGAGTGTTAAAGTCCCCTACTATTATTGTATTATTGTTGATGTGTTTCTTTGATTTTGTTATTAATTGGTTTATATAGTTGGCTGCTCCCACGTTGGGGGCATAGATATTTAAAATTGTTAAATCTTCTTGTTGGACAGACCCTTTGAGTATGATATAGTGTCCTTCCTCATCTCTTATTATAGTCTTTGGCTTAAAATCTAATTGATCTGATATAAGGATTGCCACTCCTGCTTTCTTCTGATGTCCATTAGCATGGTAAATTCTTTTCCACCCCCTCACTTTAAATCTGGAGGTGTCTTCGGGCTTAAAATGAGTTTCTTGGAGGCAACATATAGATGGGTTTTGTTTTTTTATCCATTCTGATACCCTGTGTCTTTTGACAGGGGCATTTAGCCCATTCACATTCAGGGTAACTATTGAGAGATATGAATTTAGGGCCATTGTATTGCCTGTAAGGTGACTGTTATTGTATATGGTCTCTGTTCCTTTCTGATCTACCACTTGTAGGCTCTCTCTTTGCTTAGAGGACCCCTTTCAATATTTCCTGTAGAGCTGGTTTGGTATTTGCAAATTCTTTCAGTTGTTGTTTGTCCTGGAAGCTTTTAATCTCTCCTTCTATTTTCAATGATAGCCTAGCTGGATATAGTATTCTTGGCTGCATGTTTTTCTCGTTTAGTGCTCTAAAAATATCATGCCAGCTCTTTCTGGCCTGCCAGGTCTCTGTGGATAAGTCAGCTGCCAATCTAATATTTTTACCATTGTATGTTACAGACTTCTTTTCCCGAGCTGCTTTCAGGATTTTCTCTTTGTCACTGAGACTTGTAAATTTTACTATTAGGTGACGGGGTGTGGGCCTATTCTTATTGATGTTGATGGGCGTTCTCTGAACCTCCTGAATTTTGATGTTCGTTCCCTTTGCCATATTGGGGAAATTCTCCCCAATAATTCTCTCCAGTATACCTTCTGCTCCCCTCTCTCTTTCTTCTTCTTCTGGAATCCCAATTATTCTAATGTTGTTTCGTCTTATGGTGTCACTTAATTCTCGAATTCTCCCCTCGTGGTCCAGTAGCTGTTTGTCCCTCTTTTGCTCAGCTTCTTTATTCTCTGTCATTTGGTCTTCTATATCACTAATTCTTTCTTCTGCCTCATTTATCCTAGCAGTTAGAGCCTCCATTTTTGATTGCACCTCATTAATAGCTTTTTTTATTTCAACTTGGTTAGATTTTAGTTCTTTTATTTCTCCAGAAAGGGCTTTTATATCTCTCGAGAGGGTTTCTCTAATATCTTCCATGCCTTTTTCGAGCCCGGCTAGAACCTTGAGAATTGTCATTCTGAACTCTAGATCTGACATATTACCGATGTCTATATTGATTAGGTCCCTAGCCTTCGGTACTGCCTCTTGTTCTTTTTTTTGCGTTGAATTTTTACGTCTCGTCATTTTGGCCAGATAAGAGTAAATGAAGGGGCAAGTAAAATACTAAAAGGGTGGCAACAACCCCAGGAAAATATGCTTTAACCAAATTAGAAGAGATCCAAAATCGTGGGTGGGGAGAAAGGGGATAAAAAGAGGTTCAAAAAGAAAGAAAGAAAAAAAAAAAGAAAAAAGAAAAGAAAAAAAAAAAGAAAAGAAAAAAAAATTTTTTTTTAAAAAAGAAAACACCTGAGAAAAATGTAAAAAAGAAAAAATATATATATTAGATAAACTAGTAAAAAATCGTTAAAAAGGAAAAAGGTAACAGTTAAAAAAAAAAAAAATTTACCCGAAGGCGAGAAGAAAAAAAAAAAAAAAAAAAAAATGAAAAAGAAAAAATTAAATTAACTGCAAGACTAAAAAAAATCACAGGAAAAAAGCCATGAGTTCCGTGCTTGGCTTTCTCCTCCTCTGGAATTCTGCTGCTCTCCTTGGTATTGAAACCGCACTCCTTGGTAGGTGAACTTGGTCTCGGCTGGATTTCTTGTTGATCTTCTGGGGGAGGGGCCTGTTGTAGTGATTCTCAAGTGTCTTTGCCCCAGGCGGAATTACACCTCCCTTACCCGGGGCCGGGGTGAGTAATCCGTTCGGGTTTGCTTTCAGGAGCTTTTGTTCCCTGAGCGCTTTCCGTAGAGTTCCGGAGGACGGGAACACAAATGGCGGCCTCCTGGTCTCCGGCCCGGAGGAGCCGAGAGCCCAGGGCCCCACTCCTCAGTGCGCCCTCAGAGAACAGCGCCCAGTTACTCCCGTCTGCCTGACCTCCGGCCGCGCTCCGAGCTCACCGAGCCTGCGATCGGTTCAACGTAACACCGAGCTGCGAGCTTACTGTCGGCTCCGTCTCTGCAGCCGGCTTTCCCGTTCCAATACCCGCAAGCTCTGCGACACTCAGACACCCCCGATCCTTCTGTGACCCTGCGGGACCTGAGGCCACACTGACCCCGCGTGGGCTTCGCCCCGGTTTAGCCTCTGGAGCGATGTCCCTCAGCGGAACAGACTTTTAAAAGTTCGGATTTTGTGCGTGGTTGCTCCGCCGCTTGCCGGGAGCCGGCCCCTCCCCCCGGGGTCTATCTTCCCGTCGCTTTGGATTCACTTCTCCGCCGGTCCTACCTTTCAGAAAGTGGTTGTTTTTCTGTTTCCAGAATTGCTGTTCTTCTCTTCGATCTGCTGATGGATTTGCAGGTGTTTGCAATCTTTAGATAAGCTATCTAGCTGATCTCCGGCTAGCTGAAGCAGTCTCAGCTTGCTACTTCTCCGCCATCTTGACTCCTCCCCTTTTCTTTGTGTTTTAACAGTGCTCTAGAATCCAGTAGTTCCTAAAAGCTTATTTTTGTTGTTGGATTTTTTTTTTCTTTTTTTTCTCTTTCTTCTCTTCTTCTTCCCCCTCCTCCTCCTTTTTCTTCTTCTTGCTAATAAGATAATTTTCTCATTCTTCTCTATAAAATTTGAACGTAGGTGAAAGCTAAATCTGCACACATTGCTGAAATACTCAAACTGTGGCATTTACTTTAGGGTTCAAATGACTAATAGCACCTTGGACAGGATGAATGACAGAGATGAATAGTAGAATCTGCCCATTACTTGGCTTGGAGAAACAGATTTGCTAGAAAAAAGGTTACAGTATAGTTACTGTTGTTCTCCTTAAGGCAGAAAATGAAGGCTAAAATCAGCTTTCACTGTGACAATTAAGTGTCTAAACAAGTTGGAAGAGAACCATATTCTCCTCATTGTGATCTTTATAATTTTAAATGTTGCAATTCTATATTTCTTTGAAAAACACCTCATACCCCACTAAAAGTAAAGAGGTGTGTGTGTGTGTCTGTGTGTATGTATGCAGAAATTAGTTTAGGGGGGTTGTTATGATAATGTCCCATACTAATATCATGTATGTTATCTGTAGATTGATAATTTAACATAGGGATCTTTAAATAAACATCCATTTATTTCATTAGGTATTAAATCAATTTATAACACTGTCTTTAAAACTTATTTTCACTTGCAAATAAAAAGACTTATTTTAACTTGTAATTGACTTAGAGCAGATTAAAAAATTAAGATTCAAAATTTAGTAAAAAGTAGACAAAATCTTTGCATATAGTACATGAACACAAAAATACTACCTTAGGCACGATTAATGCCGTTGATCCAGTTAGAATTTGGGCTTGTTACTGGCTTTATGACTAACTTAGGGTAGTGAAGCATTCCCCCAGAGAGGAGAAAGGCTGCTTCAAAGAGTGTACGTGGAATGAAGCATGAGAGTGAGGTGGGGTATCTGAGTACTCGGAAAAGGGTAAGGGTTTTACAGTACCAAGAGCAATAGCATGTTAGGGATATATCTCATACCATATTTCAGTGTTCGGATATTCATCCCATAGCTCAATTTAATTTTATTGAACAAATATCAAAATATACTCATTCCCTGTGACAATGAATAACATAAATGGTTAGAGATGCATGGTTTCTCACTCATCAGGACTAACCACTTAAGAAACGTTTTATTTAATTATAGAAGGATATTAATTCGGGGCATCTGGGTGGCTCAGTGAGTTAAAGCCTCTGCCTTCGGCTCAGGTCATGATCTCAGGGTCCTGGGATCGAGCCCCGCATTGGGCTCTCTGCTTGTCAGGGAGCCTGCTTCTCCCTCTCTCTCTGCCTGCCTCTCTGCTTACTTGTGATCTCTGTCCATCCAATAAATAAATAAAATCTTAAAAAAAAAAGAAGGATATTAATTCTGAATATCACAAAGTATAGAAATGATGACATTCTTATCCATATTAACAACACATTTGTAGTGTTAATTCCAATAAATTATATAAAGGCTTTGTAATGTGACAATAAAAGTAGTGGCAAAAGGCAAAAGTGGCAAAAGTAGTGGCAAAATACATACCAATTATACGTACTATCCCAGTTCTTCAGTAGCGAGTGTACTCCTTATCAACCTGCTTCAAAAGTGTTTTGAGTTGTTTGAGCATAAGAAATGCTAAACGGAAAAAAAAGTATTAATTATATAAACTCTTATGTATTATGATTAAAAATGGAAAATCAAAACGTTTAGATACACTCTAGTAATGTAATTTGAATCATAGCAATGAGATATACCTTCAGTATCTTGAGGACATTCATACTCAAGAAGTTAATAATATGCCCATTTCACAAAATAATGAAGTAGTAGGATTAAAATTTAGTTTTCTTTTAGTTCAAACCAGTGTTTCTTTGCTTGTTCACATAATGGCTTCTAATATTCTTCCCTCTCTCCACCTCCTTCCAACATTTTCCCCCAATAAAATTTTATGTTAAATCACAATATAGAAAACAGTTAAAAATCAGAGCTCAGGGTTGCATGAAAGACTGTGGCATAGAGTTGCACTCACTCATCCCCCTAACCCTTCTCTGCATCCACCTAAGGCACAGCTACAGAATGTTCCTGCTATCCACCCATAATCTGTTGAGACTCACTGCACAAAAGCATACTACTTCTCCAAACAAAGAGAACAGAAATGAACAATGTCCATATGTCTATTAATTGCCATTTTGTTGTACATAATTTAAATCATGTACTTCTCAATAAGAACATATTTTCTATGATGCAAAGGCCCTGGAATCATATGTGTCTGTCTACAGTGTTCCTGAAGCACCTAGATATCCAAGAAATCATAGATTAATTGGACTCCAGAGGATTAAAACACTAGAAAAGCATTCAGAACCTAATAGTTGGCTTATGAATAAATGACTTCTATTATTTTATATTGTCAATGTCTCATAACCCTCTAAATGTGGGACTTGCAGGTAAAATAGTACAAGTCCACAACTCTCCTTCTTGCATCTTCCAGCTTCCAGTCTGCATGTGCAGAATTTCATGCTCATGTCAACCTAAGGAAGATGACTAGGCATCCGATTCTGTGGATCAGATCTTCCAGCCTGCAGTGTGAGATGAAGGGCAGGTGGGAAGTTCAGCTCTCTCTGAGGTGAGGATACAGGGGATATTTGGAAAGAGTCCCCCTCATCCCCCACCCCATCCCCCCAGTAAAATGTAACCACTCACTGCATGTCGCTGCATGGGTTTTGAATCATGAGATCTGTACTTTCTTTCCTTTCCCGTGGAACAAGACAGAAGGGCTTTAAATAGATGAGCAACCACCCTGTGTTCCCTGTCACCGTATAAGCCGTCTTCATTAATCCTCTTTTTTTCCTGTGATGTTTGACTGGTGCATCATGAACAGAAGGGTGCAGATCTGGTTCCTTCTCTCCATTAGAAGACCCCTCTTTTTTCGTATGAGAGCAAAGGTTTGCTAGACATATATACAAGATTACTGATACAAACAACCTCATTATTCTCAGGCTGCTAACACAGCCTTTACCAATGAAGGAATCTAATTAGTTCGGCCTCTTTTTCCTATTAGAACCGATAAGGGGAATTGTTGATACTTCCTCTCAGGCTCATGCTGTGTTTGGAAATGACCTGACGAAAGAACTCTCATTGCGCAGTACATAGAGGTGGTCTCCACAAGCTATTTCCAAAATCTCTTAAACTAAAAAAAAAAAAAAAAATCATTTCCTTAGATAATTCCTAGACAGCTGTGCTCATGTCAGAGCCTTTGCAATGGACTGCCCATAGAAACACAAGAAGAAAAAAAAAAAAAAGAAAAGAAAGCAAAACCTGAAACACCTGGTTTTGGCAGATTTCTCTCTCACCAGAGGAGGCAGGTTTTAGAGCCATCTGGTCAAGCGCTATGTTCTGCTTGTCCTTCTCCCCAGTACACTCCCCTGTGGATGACACAGGACCAGGTTGGCGGCAGATTGCAGCCCACCCCGCACTGCCACCATCCTGGGATTCCAAGCCCTACAGCCGGCCTCTGCCTCCAAAGTGTGTCCGTCTGCAGGCTCTGCTTTTGACCTTCTCAATTAGTATTTAAAATGGCAATTACACTGGGTCTTCTGAGCCCAGACACCAAGCTATTTAAAATATTTTAAATGTTTAAATAAGTTATTTTATAAAGTTAACCTTTATCTGTATCCAATGAAATTAGGCCAAACAAACAAACAATTTTGGCTTGTGACTAAAAGAGAAATTGCCGTCTTAGCGCTTTTCCTAGAGTCCCTGCATACCACTATCTTTAGCTGCCAACAGTGATCACAGGAAAACAGCCAAACATTCAAATACACCAGCTGTGTATTCACTCACTCTTTGCACAACATTCTAGATTTCTTATGTGTTCAGTGGCATTTTCCAACATCTATTGAATTACAATGTATTCTATTTCATGTAAATTGTATTCTCTAAGTGATTGCTAATGTCCAATTTAAAACAAAACAAAACAAAAAAAAAAACCCTCATGTTGTGTAAGAAATGCCTGTTCTAGAAAAATACGAGTTTTCTGATAAGCAATAGCAAATACTGAAGGAAGCTCTGTTTAGTGCATCCCCCCATTCATTTCAGATTCTCTTTGTCTGTCTTTTGTTAGTATAACCTCCATGTGGCAGGCTTCTCTGGCAGCCTCTGTTTTTGTTTTCAACTTTTTTTTTTTTTTCCTTTCACGGTGATCTTCAGGAAGGACAAGCTCACTGTTGCAAATCCAATCCACAAAGCATAAGTAATTGTTTTATATTTTACAGAAGTTTGGGAGGGAGATAAAGAAGATAGTTTACATTTCACATCACACAGCAAAATACTTTAAAAAAAATCCCCATTAGACATTTCTGATCTGCCCAAAGCCTGTGTCTCTTAAATTTTTACTGTGTTTTGTTTCATATTTCTAGGTCTTTATTTTTTACGGCAATCCCAGCTCTGCTTTTCAAAAGCTTGCATCATTTCACCATTGCACTCCCAGAAAACAATGGCACCTCCAATTATTGGTATCTATTCTCCTGAGAAGACGATGGGAATTATAAATAACCGCTTCCTTCTTTTGCTTTTGCTTCTCCTTTTTTTTTCTTTCTTTCTTGTTGTACTGACATACCTTCTAGCAAATTCAGACAGAAATAAGCCTGTCTAAGGGAGCAAAATTGGTGCAAACTGTGACAGGATGGTCCCTGAGCTGTATGAAATTCACATTTTCAAGAGATAAATTCTGGCTATATCCTCCACATTGGAATATCTTCTCCCTACAAAACATTTGGAAAGGCTTTTTAGCACATTTACATATTGTTTACAAAGCAATTTAAAAATAAGATGAAAAACAACAGTAACCTCACATTTCTTTGTAGCTTTCTTGTGATTATTGGCAATTGGCAGTTCTTGCATACACTGATTTTTTAATATTTTCAATTTTATGGTTTTATGTCTCAATATTCATTTCAAAATTCATGCTCTAAAAGTTACACAAAGAAAAGATTCTGAAGAATCCAAACAAAAAATGAATAATTCAAGCTTGGGATGCAGGAAAACATGTTTAAATTGATTTTTTTTTTAACTTAAAGTACAACAGCTCTAATTCCAATGAATTGACAGTTTTTGAAGAAAATAGGAGCTACTTCACATATTATGCATAAAGATCACGCTGAGCAAGAGAAACAAGGAGCTCTGTTCATGCTGACATTATCTGGATAGAAGATGCCTGGTATGAATAAGACAATGATGTATCCTCATCTTTTTGTGAATCCATCTCCAGGCCTCCTGGTTTAGCTGCACACCCTATGCACACCACAGCTCACTGTGGGGTCCTTCTTAATGCTACTCCACAGAGTCTGCAGCAAGGATGTCCCGCTGCTATGTTATTGCCTAGGTGATAATTGCTGCATTTTGTTATGATGAATCAAGTGACCTTGAAAGTTCCCAAATGCATATTTAAAAGAGATCTTAGGTGGCTCAGTCCGTCAAGTGTCTGCCTTTGGGTAAGGTCCTGATACCAGAGTCCTAGGCTGGAGCCCCACATCAGGCTCCCCGCTCAGCGGGGAGTCTGCTTCTCCTTCTGACATTTCCCCATCTCCTGCTCTCTCTCTCTCATTCTCAAATAAATAAATAAAAACTTAAAGAAATGGTTAACTAAATTTAAGATAATCAAAGTATAAATTCGATCAATCCATCCGTTTGAATCCTCTGGTCAGACAGGGTAACCGATTTAAGGAGGTTGGATTTTGCATGATGGGAGCTAGCAAAAGAATAGTTTTTGTTTGTTTGTTTTTTGAAATGTAGGTGCGAAGAGTTAACACTTACAGAGTGTTTGTGTGAGCCAGGAACTGTTTCAAGTATTTTCTATGTGGAAATTTTTTTATTTCTCACAGTAACCTTACAAGTTGGGTATCATTATTATAACCATTTTATAGGTGAGAAAACTGAGGCTTAAAGAAATTTGGTTTTTTAGTCAAGATCAAATTAAACTAAACCAAACTAAAAAATATTGGAATGTTTTCACTTAGGCTGATTCCAGAATCTGTACCTTTAATCATATGATATAGTTATTCAAAAAAACTCAAGGTCTGGAACAAGGAGGCTCAGAGATCACAAAGGACAAAGTCTGCAAACAGGTGTGCTAGACATTAAAGGGAGCTTCACTCATTTAAAATAACAAGATGTCTATTCTCATACAATTCTGGAGGCCAGAAGTCCCAACATGAGTCTTGGGGGCTGAACTCAGGTGTTGGCATGGCTGTGTCCTCCTGCAGACCTTGGGAGAGAAGCGGCCCTTGCTTCTTCCAGCTTCTGCTGGCTGCCAGTATTCCTTGGCTCAGACCTGTCTCATCCCAGTCCCTGCTTCTGTCATCACATTGTTTCTCCTCTACCACTGCTTCAGTCTTGGAGAAAGAGAGGATGGATTGTGAATGTCAGCAATGAGAGAGGTCACATGACAGATTTTATAGACAATAAAAGGCTAATAAGAAAGTGTTGTGAAAAATTTCATACAAATAAATTTGACATCTTAGATGGAATGGGTAAATTCCTTGAGTGAGAAAAATGTCAAGGCTCTCTCAAGAAGAAATAATAATTGTTAATTTTCCATCCATTAAAGTAATTAAATTCATAATCAAAAATGTTCCTACAAAGAGAATTCCATGTCCAGATGGCTTCAGTGGTGAATTTATTCAAGAGTTAAGAAATAAAGAGTTATATAAACATTTTCAAGAAGTAGAAAATGAGGGACTCTTTCTGAAATTATTCTGAGTTCAGCATTGCACTAATACCAGAACCTAACAAAGACATACAAGAAAAAATAATTACACATTACTATCTTTTATGAAAATAGATCCAAAAAATTCTTACAGAATTTTAGAATATTGAATCCAGCAATATTAAAAGGAGTAACCTAGCATGACCAATAAAGGACCAGAAATTCTAAGAGGGATTAAGATTTGAATTTCAGTAAGTAAACTTTATCATTTTAAAAGAATGAAGAAGAAACATTTAAAACTTTATCTAATTTACTATATTAATGGACTATGAGAGGAAACCATAAGGTTATCATTGAGATATGTTGAAAAAAAGAGAACTTGTATTTTACATTTATCATTTCCAGTACTCTTCATTACCTTTGATAGTAGAACAGCCGCCTTGCTTTCTTTAAGTCCTAGGGCTGGAGCAAGGCTTCCAGTGCTGTTGCAGCTCATAAACATGGTTGCTTATCTCCTGTCACACCTGCTTGCCGCAGAGGAGCCACTGGATGCGCAGCAATTATGACACCTGTTGGATTCTTCTTTGGCTTCTCCAAATCCTGTGCCAGACCTGAGATTAGCTCAGGAGTTAGCAAATTACACACTGATGTTGTAAGTAAAGTTTTACCATAACAAAGCTGCATATTGTCCATGGCTGCTTTTCTACTTCAGTAGCAGAGGAAATGTGACAGAGACCCTATGGCCCACACAGCCTAAAATATTTACCCAATGTGACCTTTGGCAGAAAATGTTTTCTAATTCATGGTTTAGCTCCGTGATGAATGGCATCAGTTGCTGTAGCAGGAAATTTCCATCCCTGAATTCAGATGCTTGGAGTTGGTGGACACTGGTGGGAATTCTTGAACTCTTAGGTGACCAGGGACTTGCCAGCATCCATACTCTGCCATGTTTTCATCCATCCCTTTAAGATCTCTGATGATACTTAGAGTATACAAATACAAATGCAAATAGAAAGAGTATTTCATGAAAATAGTTCTATTGATTACTAGTTCTCACTTCTCAAACAAAATGGGTTCAGATGCCATCCTGTGGTGCTGGACTTCCTATTTTCTCCATGATATGAAGACAAAACTCTAGCATAGAGTTAGTTATAAACAAATTAATATGAGTAGTTATAAACAACTACTAGATAGAAAAGACATTGTATATGCTTTAAGATCTTGACCTTCAGTCAAACTGACCTCCAGTGCTCTAGGTTATGTATGCGTGTGTATGTGTAATCTTCAGTATATATTTCAAATGCATTAACCAATAATTTGTGGTTTGAAATGCAGTCTGTTTCCTACCTGGGCCTGTTGGTGTTTACTCACCAACCCTTTGCACTGAAGTTTTCAAAGAGTCAAAGCTTTATGTGGTCTACTGCAAAGTGGGGAAGAATATCTTTCTCCCTTTGTATTGTGATCTGTTAGATAGGTTCCAAATCAATAATATTTGCTTTATATGGTTTTAGGTATCTAGGTTCTTTCAGGTTTACTTGATTTGCATGCTTACTTGATTTACAGGTCCTGTGATTTGTGAGACTAAAAGAGGAAATAGGTGCTCATTTGGCTAGGACAGAGAATATGACTAATACTTAAGAATTGTTCACCCATGAAACCCTTTTTTCCCCTTTTCTTCACGGCATTAAGTTCATTGTGTCTCACTTTTGGTTCTTCTTTAAGGATACTCAGCAAGTTTCATGCAGACAGGCTTCTGGAGTACCTATCCTACCAAGGTAATGGACATGTTCCGATTTTTCTAAATATTAGTCATCCAAGTTGGCAATACACTAAAATTCTCTCTTAAACACAATTGAGTATACAAAAAGAAAATTATGAAATAAAAATGCATAATAAACATCTTCATCACTACAATCTACCAACCAAGTAATCCTGTTCTCCAAGGTAAAACAAAACAAAACAAACAAACAAAAAAAAGTGTTTTTTTAGGTATGTTAATTAACATTTACATATCACACTATTATTGGGCATTTTACAAAGAAAACTTTTAAAGCTCTCTTTTTTGTTTTTCACAGATGCCTTAGCCTTCAGTGTTTCTCATCAGCAATTGCCTTATCATTATTTCTTATCAATATTTCATAATAAAATTAAATAAAACATAAATCATGTTTTAAGTAAAAATAAATATTTTCTACATTATGTTACTTCCTTAAATTTTTTAGGAAGAGCAATTTTCCTATGCTTGGAAAATCGCTTTCCAAGAAGATTAAAATACAATATCCCTACACTCATTCTGTCTTCACTGCTGAGTCTGCTTAGAACCATTCAGTTTTCTGTTTTTTTTCTGTTGTTTTTTGTTTGTTGATTTTTTAGAGACAGAGCATGAGAAAGACTGTGCACAAATTGGAGGAGGGGCAGAGGGAAATGGAGAGAGGGAATCTTAGGCTCCATGCCCAGTACAGAGTACAACAGAGGTCTCGATTTCAGGACCCTAAGATCCATGACCTGAGCTGAAACCAAGTGTCAATGCTTAACCCATTGCACCACCAATGTACCCTAGAACAATTCAATTTTCATTACCCAATAGAATTGTCAAGTCTGTGGAACAATTTCATATCTGCTTTGATGAACTGAGATCTTCAAATACATTTGCAAATAAAGACATTGAAAATATGAGATGCTCACGTACATTCTTGTTGTCTTCACCTTACTAGTGTGGTTAACATGTGAAACTGTTTTCAGTGATGACCAAGGGCTCACTTGTGGAGATTTGCCAAAATGCCTTTGGATTCATGAAATACGAGTATTGGTTTTTGCTCTCGATGTCTAAAATCAGTTTGGTAAACAAGAACGGGGATTCTAACACAATGGTGGCATAAAGGAGGAGAAAATAAATCAATTTCTTTAACTCATTATTTACTATTTTTTTGTTGTTTTGTTTTGTTTTTCCATATAGTTAAAAAACAAAAGTAGCATAGAGTGGACTGATGGAGACCTGTTCTGGTATGTGGCTTATACACATAAGCTGGAGACATAAAAGCCACAGACATAAAAACATGCCTCTTTTTCCATAGAAAACAGGGGAAGAGATGGTCATGGATGAAATTTGAATAAGGCAATAGAAAAATTTCAGGTAGACTTCATTGAAGTTTTAGACTTGTTTCATCGCAGATTAATGTGTCATGCAGAAACAATGATTGAAGAAAGAGGAAGGGAGAGGAGGAGAGCAAACGGGGGGGTGGGGGAGAGGTGACTGAGAGCAGATGCAGATGAGAGTGCAGGTGTGAGGAGCGGGGCAGGGGGAGGAGATGGGAACTTCCCAAACAGCATGAATCTCCCTCTGCCACTCCTCTTAAATTGGTCCTGAAGTATCTTTCTCTCTCCTTTTAATTCCAGCCTTTAAATTGATTGATAAATTTTTTTCTTTGCATTTTTTATTGACTTTCCTTCACAATGGAGATACAAAGTTGATAAGAAGAGTTCACAAATACTCTCAAAATCATAATTTTTTATATAGATACATAGTGGCAAATAAGAATGCTTGTAATTGTTAAGATTATTTTGAGGACACAAGACATATCTCTTGCCTACTTTGAATAATAACTAGAAGTCACTATCTAATAAGTAGTAGCTAGCATTATATCCAGGCATACTATTTTAAGTATTTTAATCTAAGTGCTTTTTTTCTAGTGCTTTACGTACTTTAACTCATCCTCACAGTGACCTATAAGGAAGACATTATTAATGTTCTTATTTTATAGATGAGTAAACTGATACAGAACATTGGTTGAATAACTTGTTCAAAGTCAGGTATGGATTATTATTTGTGAATAATAGACATATAGAAATACAGGATTTGAATCCAAAGTGTCCGTTTCTGGAAATCTTGAGCTTAACATTATATGGTCTTACTCTTTTTGGTAATTAAAGGATATTACCTCCTAACCTTATTTCATAGTGATAATTTTTTTTAAATATGCATTATGATGGATCATAGATAGGAGATTTCCTGCTGAACTGAATATTATGGTTTAGTGCAGAGAGAAATATATATATCTCAACAAGATAATCTTTACAACTCAACTAAAACTACCATAAATCTGCAATAGGTCTTTTTTTTTTTTTAAGATTTATTTATTTATTTATTTATTTGACAGAAAGAGAGAGCAAGCACAAGTAGGGGGAACAGTAGGCAGAGGGAGAGGGAGAAGCAGGCTCCTTGCTGAGTGGGGAGTCCGATGTGGGGCTGGATCCCAGGACCCTGGGACTACTACCCAAGCAGAAGGCAGATGCTTAACAACTGAGCCACCCATGTGCCCCTGAAATACAGTCTTCTACCTTCTTTTACTTTCATGATTACTGAGATAGTGGACTCTATAGTAGGGGTAAATAATAAGTGATGAACAAATGACTAAATATTTGTTGAGAGTTGCCTGTTATTCTAATTTGTGGGTTATTCAAGAAAGAACAAAAATAAATACATATGACAACAATAGTTAAACAACAAAAACAACTTATAGTACCTGTCCTCAAGGTCCTTGCAAAGATATCAGAGGACTCATACATAATTAAGCACAAGGATATATGGAGACTGGAATTGAACTTAGCAGCCTGTACAAAATAACAACTACCAATGTAGTTAAGAAATAAATTTACTATTAATCCCCAGCAAGTTATCAAGGAAAAATAAACTACACAATGGAAACCTTCTGAACATTCATTATCTGTGACAGATGTACTTAACCCTGTTTAGTCAAAATTTAACACTGAAATTCTTTTAAATTTCTGGGAATGGTTCGATAATTTCATGTTAGAATTTCTCCTGCTTTCCATTTAAAGATACTTTGGGAACTTCTATAAGAAATTAATTTCTTGAACTATTTAAAATAATTATTGTCAGAACCATGTGTTGGAATAATATTTATTCATCTATTGATTTTTAAGTCATTTTCTCTGTGCTGCAAACTGTACTAAGCATTGGGGAAAAAATAGTAAACAAAGCATGCAGAAACGTGTGCCTCTGTGTAGCTTACATTCTGGTGAGTGAGATAGGAAACAAATCAATAAAAATATATGCTCTATGACAGAATGTAAACAACATACGATGTCAGGTGGCATTTGGTGTCGCGATGAAGGATGCAGGAAGAATGAACAGCATATAGGAGTACATTGTTTAGATGGAGTTCTCCAGGAAGGCTTTTTTGAAGGGTAATATTTGAGAGACAACTGAATGAAGATAACATAGGCTGATAAATTGTGGCAAATAGAATCCCAGGCTGAAAGAATGGCAAATTCAAAAGTCTGAAACTGGAAAATCTTGATATGTTGGAGCAATAGGTAGCAAAGAGGACTATAAGATGATGGCATATATGATAGTACAGAAGGATGCTTATAGAAATAGGGAAATGCTTGTGATTAAGTAAAAAAAAATAAAAATACAATGTACGTGTAGAATGTTATATATATAGTGAATTGTGCAAAATACTGATTATGAAGAATAGAGCTACAGCACACGTATGTTATATATAGATATAAAGATAACAGAGGTAAGTAAAAGAGTGTAAGTGCATTAGGTAGACAATACCATGTACCAAAAACGTTACTAGTCATTGTTACTGGTGTATGTAACATTTTTCTTCTCTACCTTTCTGTATTTTATTAATTTTGGTACAATATGCATGGATTACTTAAAAAGTCTTAGCTTAAAATTGATCTGGTTAATACACAAGATCTTTAAGAGCTTTATTCTGCTAATTCATTTAACCTCTGCTGTGATTTTACAAGTGTCTCTCATATGACATCAAAAGCAGAATTAGAAATAAGAGTATAGAGCTAGGAAGTGAGAATCAATTGGATGATTGAAAATTACAGAATAAAAAACACAAATAATTGTACTGGTGCTAAATATAATAAATAAACCTAACATTTAGAGAAATTACTAACTATATAAAAGCCAAACATGGAATAGAGATATATGATATAATGAACCTAGTAAAGAATGATTCTGGGGGCTTAGCAATGTAGAAGTGGCATATAACATTTTGATGGATAATCAGGCAGAACCTTAACATGATTGCTGGCATTAGCTTAATAGTAATACAAAGTTAATGAAACATTTAGCAAAAAATTTAACATCTATTCATCATGATGTATTATCTTTAATCAAAGGCAGTTTTAAAAAGAACATTCTGTGGATTCATATAGGAAGTGTTTTCCAAGGGAGAGTTAAGTCCCCAATATTTTAAAAGCCATCGAATAAATGCATTTCTTTTATTCAGACACATAAGGTTGAATTATGGAAAAATAAGAAAAGCTTTAGCCTTAACTAAATAGCTTTTTATCAATCAAGCCAGAAGCAGCAGCCAGCGTTTTTAGTGTTTATTTGCTTGACTTGACACCAATCAGATTTGCATAAAAGAAAGACATCCATGTGTGTAAATAATCAGGATGCCTTTGAGTCAGGATTCTACTCTCCAAAAAATGGAATTTTATTTTATAGCAGAAACGGACAACAGGCAGTTAAATGGTCCAGACTCCTTCCTACTCGTGCCATTAGTTTTGTTTATTACCTGAGGCATAACAATTTTATTATCTGTTAAATGGAGAGAGTAGCACTAGCCTCAGCCACACAGAGAGAGAATACAGTGATGACCACTCAATCCTACAACATCCATCAGTGAAAAATTAGATTTTCATCTTTATACATCATGCAGTGTTTATGTGGCTTCCGTCCTTTCCCATCTCCAGATATACCTGTACCCTTTCCCGTAAGCATATCTGTCTTCATAGCTATTTATATGAGGTGTGCAGAAGATAATAAATAAACATTTGTGCAGGTATATATACCATGTACTGTAAATGTCACCAGTTTCTTCCCCCACTGGCATGGCTTTTCTCTTGCTTGGTTTTTTATGAAATTTATGCATGACGTATATATCACCAAATGTATTAATAAAAGGACCTTAGAGGTAGCACAGATGCAGACGTAACTTGCTAAGTGAGTGCATAATAAAGGCACAGCTGCTGCCCCTTTTCTGGCTGTGCTATTTTCATCTACTCAGGGGGTGTGCACCTGTGCTTTGTTGGCTGAACTACATTCCAGCATGTTACTTCTGTGTTCAGTCCCAATATTAGAATGATGTGGTTCTGTGTTTTCCCTAAAAAAGTAGAAAGGTCTCTGCCCTTGGAGTCACAGCTTTCATTTGATCCTTGTCCTTTCACTTACTTGTAGCCCAGTTTTTCTAGGATTCTTTTTTTTTTTTTTTAATCACCTCCATTATGTGACCAAATATTTAAAGGTTTCTTATATGGACTGAATAAACTAGATTATGTAAAGTCAGTCTTCAAAATGCAAATCATTATCCTAATGTGTTGGTAATAAAAATGCAAAAATTTAAAACTTCTGATTTGTTACCATGTCCACAACTCTTTGGTGTTTTATGCCAGATTAAGAAATGTGAGGTAAGCTTTTTGCCAAAATGTAGCTTGTGATCTGGTTAATGAAACAATATTTACACTACAATAAGAGAAACAATATACATGAGACAATAGTATTTGAAAAAAAAAATAATGCAAGAGTAGAATGCAAGTCATTCGGTAACCACTGTTCATTATAAAAATGATGATATGGGTAATAGACGTAGTGAGTATAGGAAAGGGAGAAAGGGACCCTGGGGTGAGAGGGATCTGTTGGACCATCCAGAATTAAATAGGCAAATGGAGGCTTTGCATGCAAAGGAAGGCTTTAAACAATAGAGTGGTGGCAGTTTAGAAAAGAGATGTTTATTGGACTTCTCAATCTTACCTAGATATATCTAGGCTTAGAAGTGGTATTATATTTTTTAAGAAAAAATATGTAGTTCTAAATTAGAAACCAATCTCCTTAATGATTTAAAAATCTCAGTCTGTGTTTTCAAAAGATTATTTGTTAACAGATGAGTTTAAATTACCAGAAAAGTAATGAGGTAACATATTCCATGAAGATAAATTCTACTTTATATTCCTTTAATCTTGGAACTTAATCAAGGAAGACAAGTGGAGAAAACTAAGTAAGAAAAAGAAAAGTGAAGAAACATAATATCTTCCATTATATTTACTAAGGCTATTGTGTCGTGGAATTGCTTGAGGATAAGCAAACTCAGAAGGAAGATGTCAGTGGAGAAAACATTGATCTTAATTTTAGGATGTTGAAATTTTATTCTCTAAAAGAGGTAATTGTAAAAGGTAGTGACTATACACCAAGGAGAATAAAATGTGGGAGGAAGATGGGAATGGACCATATACAGAAGAACAATATTTACTAGATTTTTAAAAAGAACCCTGAAATGCCTGAGTCATTGCTTCAGTCAGCCTTTTGCTCTGCAATGGTGTCAGTCTAGAAGTGTATGTGTGTGTCTGTGTGTGTTTTTCAGTTTATTATAAATAGCCAACGTAATGTTTTTGGAAAACCAAGTTCTCTGCTATCTGGCCCACTTCCAGTTCCAGATGAATCAACAATATCAGCATTGATAGAACAGTGTCTCACTATGTCTAGCATAATGCGAAGTGCAGAGGGGGCCATGCACAATAAAAACTGATGGTGGTGACATGAAACTGTGATAGATTTCTCTTTCTACTTCCTCTCCTGTTAGTCCTTCTCTGTCCTTCTCATTTCAAGCTTCCTCTCTTTTCCATCCAAGTTGAATACCGGTGGTGATTTAATCATCCTCCTTCCTCACTCCTACAGATTACTATTCTTTACATTTTTATTTACAGTTTGATTTAGGAGTATATTTTAAAGATTTATTTGCACAGTGCATCAAATTTTAAATAAAACATGCAGTGAAATCCTAAGCTGTATCTCTAATATTCAAGTTATATCATTAATTCATTAGAATTGTCACTGCCAGATGAATTATGCAACTAACTTCGCAAGTCATACAGCTGATTTGAATCTATATTTTAATCTTTGAACATAAATATCTCTATTAATAATAGCAGTTTGTTTAGAAGAACTGAATTTACATGTTAATCTATGGTCTTCCTATTTCATAGTATATTCTTTACTCCAGTGTCGCATTAATAAATGGCAGGGATGATATAAATTTATAGTCACAGAGGTTATTTTGCCCCCATCATTTGTTCATCCATCTGTCCAACCATCCATCCGTCTGTTCAACATTCATTGGGTGTTTCCTATACAACATGCTGGACACGGGGCTCATGATTGTACAGAAAATCATCAGAGTCCCTGTTGCTATGTACGCTGGTAATGTTAAAATACAAGTGACGGTACTGGTGCTAGACCTGGGCATCTATGCCTTCAACTTACTCCCTATGTTTTAAGAGTACATTCAGGCCCTCCTTTGACTCTACCCTTCCCAAAAGAGTGAGAAGAATACATGCCCAAGTACATGGAACAATATAAATAGCACATAGAAGATCATGCTTTGGAATATCGAGGACTCCAGTATTCCATGCTCAAATGACCTGAAACCCCACTTTCAATGACTCTTAGGGCCTCTTCCTTGGATCATTGCTCCAAGGGTTTACCAAGCACGCAATGCTGTTCATACTTCTAGGCCTGCTATGCTATATACTCTACCTTTACTAAAGCTTTCTTTTAGTAGATCCTAAAGACTTTTGTGAATCCTTTCAATTCTCTGACTTTGTGTAATTCCTGTAGATGTACATGCTATAAAAATAGAATGAGTGATTTGGGATGATGGGAAGAATAAAAACCATTTTGATTTAGGGTTCATGTAAGGCCTTTCCAAGGAGACTGTATTTAATCTGAGACTTGAAGAAAAGAAATGAGCTGTATTCATGTGGAGAGCATGAAGAAAGTTTGAGGGAAAGGGAAGAACAATAGAATATTTGGAAGCCATTTCCAATATAAATTGTTTCTTTGGCTTGATGTGGGAACCAACAAGTTGAACTGATCCACAAGTTGACTTTTCAAAAAACAGGTTCTCATATGGATTTCAGTACTTTGAACATTCATATCTGCAGTCCAGAAAAGGGATCCTTGGTTGCTATCTAGGTATCTGAAGTGAGGATGATTTTCAGCATCATATGTCAATTTCTTATAGAAGTAATCAAAGGAAATAGAACCTGAAGCAAAAAACCACTTAAGAATCTAGGCCCTGCCTAAAAGAGAATACAGGAATATTTTTTACATGGGCTCATTTTTTAAAAGAGTATTTGAAATTCTTATATGGACAGTGCCTATCTATCATATTGAAGATAGTTTATTAGGTCAAACCTTGTCCTTCCCTGAGAAGATTTTGTTAAAGTCTGATGTAAATAATTTCTAGTCTTACAAAATCTTAGGTGTGATCTAATGATATGGCAGGACATTCTAAAAGTAAACTAAGTGTTGTAATCATGTGTGCTTTTTAGTATTCAAGGACTTTCTTAAGAGTGCTACAATAATTAAAAAAAAAAGTTTTTAAATGGTTACATTTAGATATATATCAGAATGCAGAGTAGATTTTTATCCCTAAACTTTTTGCCCTGATTAGAAATAGCTCAAGCAAAAATAAGTAGCATTTAACTGCATGTAAAGATATATAGCAGGAGATAGGCTGTGCATAGAGTACACAAGATGTGCTGGTCAGAATTCTCCATAGAAATAGAACCAAATAGGAGAAATACATGTCTAGAATGAGATTTCTTGTGAGAAATAGGCTCACACAATTATAGAGGCTAAGAAATCCCATGACCTGTTGTCCATAAGCTGGGAAGTCAGAAAAGCCAATGGTATAGTTCCAGGGTCTAAAAGCCAGAGAGCTGATGTTGTAGATCCCAGTGTGAGTCTGAGACCCAAAACCCAGAGTGTCTAGTGCAAAAGATTAATATCCCAGCCCAGTCAGTCAGCCAGAGCACGATTTCAACATTCCTCCACTCTTTTGTTCTGTTCAGGCCCTCAGTGGGTTAGATATTGCTTCCCCTTCCAGGATGAAAGCAGTCCAGTGTAATCAACATGCCCCCACGTAGTTGGCAGATTATTCTGGAGATTAGGACCATGTTAGGGACTCGGTGTTGTTTTCTGTGGTTAGCAGAATGGGTAACAGCAATGACTATAGCTAGGTCAGCCTTGGTGAGTGGAAGTCCATATTGCTCAGCCCATGCAGAACCTTCATCCTCACTACCAGGTAAACTTCACTCATGAGGCCATTGGTTGATGACAGCGGTGGCTAGCTGGTATCCCTAGAACAGGTCATGCTATCCACTTGATTATTTAAATCCCCATCTGCTGTGGTCACCTTTTGGTGAACATTTACACCATGTGTTCACATGGTGAACATCTATAGTGAACATATCTTCACTATCCCCCTCCCCCCATTCAGAGAGGTCTATCTACATAACTTTTCCCTATATTTTTTGTCACCAATTTTTCAATCATGTTTCATTCAAATCTCTGATGATCCATCCAAACCACTGGCCACAACCCATCAATTAGTACACAGTCACATATCTGGTCACTTCTTTTAAACAACCTGAACAACCAGGTACTGCTATAAGTTCTGCCCATAGGGAAGATTTCCACTTACCACTCTCCCTCAAGGATGTCCCAGAGAAATGAAGTGCTACAGATATCCACTTTTGAAACCTGCCTGAATATCATGCAGAACCATCTGTAAATTGGGCCCACGTTTTATCTTCCTCATCAACTGATCATAGGGAATGCCACAGGGGGCCAAAGGGGGGCCTGGGAGAGAGAGGCAGTATAAAAGGGGTGGGGACCATGGGCATTTGAGTCACTTCTTCATATAACTTACTTGGGCCTTCAAGGCCTGCTTGGGTTTAGTCATGTATGTATCACTTGTACCTGATGATGAACTGCTACTTTTTATGCCCAAATTTATGGTTTGGTGTCTCAGATAATTTCCCATTCATGATGGGCAGCTCAGGTCAGATGGTATCTTGGTGGTCCATGGTCAAACATTCAATTTCCACTAAGGTTCAGTAACAGGTAAAGAGCCATTTCTCAAAACAAGAATGGTTTATTTGCAGAGGATGTTAGGGTCCCCAATTTCTAATGGCCTAAGCAATAATTCACTTATAAGAACCTGTGAATGTCCCCAAACACATCACTATCTACCACTGATATTTCAAACACCATTGGATCTGCTGCATCGTATGGTCCGAGTGACAGAGCATCTTGTACAGAAAACTGGACCTGTTATAGAGCCTTCTCCTCTTTGGCATCCCAGTCATCACTTTTTGGGTCACTTGGTAAATAGGATAGAATAACATACCCAGATGAGGCATATATTGTGTACAAGATCCAAAGAGGCTCACTAGGCATGTGCCTCTGTTTTGATAGTAGGGGTGGGGGTGAATGCAACAACTTATTCATCACCTTGGAAGGAATATCTCAACATGTCCCACACCATTGACCTGTAGAAATTTCACTGGGGTAGAAAGTCCTGGAATTTTCTTGGATTTATTTCCCAACTTCTGGCATGAAATATTTTACCAATACATCTAGAATAGTTGCTATTTCTTGCTTACTACATCCAGTAAGCTTAATATCAGCAATATATTGGGCCAGTGTAGTATCTTTGGGAGGGAAAGGTAATAAAGATCCCTTCAAATTAAATGATGATATAAGGCTGGAGAATTGATGTACCACTGAGGTAGGATGGTGAAGGTGTATTGCTGACCTGACCAGCTCAGTATAAATTGATTCAGGTTGACCTTATTGACAAGGATGGAGAAAAAGTAATTTTAGCTGCATACCATGTGTTGTGTTAATTTTCTCAAGCAATGAAACCATATCTGACATAACCACTGCAATTGGAGCTACCATCTGGGTGATTCACTATCACTTTCTAAAATTTATCTGTCATTGATACAGACTAAACAAGCAAGTTGAATGGAGCTCTGGTTGGAATCACCAGCCCTGCATCCTTCAAGTCTTTGGTGATGACAGTAATCTCTATAATCCCTTCAGAAATGAGGTATAGCTTTTGATTTACTAGTTTCCTAGGTAAAAGCAGTTCAACTCACCCTTAGAGCTGTCACTGCACAAGTCAAGGAACCAATGTGAGGATTCTGACAGCTGTTGAATGTATCTGTTCTAATTATACATTCCAGAAGTAGGGAAATCACCACAGGATGGGCTCAGACACCCAACAGGTCCACTATGAGATGGACTTGAGCTTAAACTGCCTTGATCATTTGACTTCCATTAGCCTCTTCTGGGGCTAATGGAACACAGTGATGTTTGGGGTCTCTTGGAATCAGTGTCAGTTCACGGCCACGCTCTAGTAACTCCTAAAATATCTGATTATTTCCTTCTTCTGAGTGCACGGTTACCCTGGCAAAAGGCTGTCAGTGCCTTTGTGGACAGATGAGAGAAAGATGAACAGTGTAAAATTTGGGGCGTGTATGAATCGTCCTTCCTCAAGGGGACTCAGCCTCTCCTACATTCGAGGAGTCCTGTTCTGGGTCTGTGTGCTGGCTTAGTTCTGGGAATGGAATGGGGGCTAAGACTCTGCTTTTATGATGCAGGTTAGACTTTTGTTCACTTTCTGCCCAGGAAGATCAAGTTAAGAATTTAGCAGGTTTCTATTTATTTTACTTCTGGGAACACCATGATCAACTAGCACACACCACAGGCCCATCTGGGTCAGCTTATTCTCACTGGTGCTCTGACTCTGCTATCCTTCATGGGAGTTGCACCCATCTTTCCTTTGGCAGTTGAACGCTTCTGCACGACCCCTTCCACTGCAGATCTCATTACTCGCATTGCGTGGGAGTTTCCCAAGTCAGTGACTGCAGTTCCTCCGTGAGGTCTGGACTCCAGAGGGGAGCATTCTCCGAGCTCCTCAGCGGATCTGGGCCTCCCATCACAAACTTATCTCATTAAACAGGTGAAAGGCACATTTTCTGGAGCCTCCTAGTGCAGGTGAGGAGATCCTTACTTATTTGTCTTTTCAAATTTTTAAAAAATCTTTATGGCAGCTTTCAAGGAAGCTCTAGGCCCTGAGAAATGCACTTAGGAGTTTCTTACACAGTACACTATGAAGTATGCAAAATTAGCTCTTTCGCTTATAGGGCAAGTGAGGGTTCTAGTGACAATTATATGAGGGATTTTACTACCCTTGGTTGGCCTTTTAAAAGCTTTTCATTTTATTAAGTGACTTTGTGAAGTCTACTGGGCGCGTTTGGGTGGTTTGCTTTATTTTTGCCTTTAGTTATGTTATTTCCATTCTCTGCTTCTGAACCCGCTGAGCAGAATCCCATCCTCATGGAGTTGTGAAACTCCAGGAGTTTTGTTTCTGAGGGTGTTGAAGCTTTTCAGAGGATCTATATGTTTTCTCCAATCCCCAGTCTGTAGTTAAGGGGTTCAGCCTACTCTGTTTATGCCTAGTGTCTCATTAGAGAGGGCCTGCCACATTTACAACACAAAGACATTAATCATCTTCCCCCTTCTCTCTTAAGCTTTCTCTTTAGGCTTCAGAAACTGAAGAAGGGGAATATATTCTATTGACTAGCTTTCCAGGTTTTTTTTTTTTTTTTTGGAGGAAGGTTCTCATATACAGGTTACATGCCATGACTACCTTGAATTGCTAATTTTTCTTTGTATTTCTTCCACTACTAGCTCTACTTGACATATAAAGAGACTATTAATTACATCTTGCTGAAAATTAGTGGTAAATTAGCTTTGCTGACGATTTCCTGGTATTTTGACTGGTGGTGATTTCTGAGTGCAATACTCGGAAGATTCATTCATGGAATGACTAAAGGTAATTTTCATTTGTTGTTGCCTTGAATTTTCAATATTTGTTGTTCCGTAAAAACCACTAATGCTTTTTTGTGTGTGTGTGATTTCATGTTTTCCTCTTTTGGTTCACAAAACATTGAAATGAAAAGTTCTCAGCCAATTTATTTATTCATTTATTTATTTTCAGCTGACTTCTTAAGTAACCAGTACCTATTCCAGTTAAGGGATGTGACAGAAAGGACACTGTGCAATTTGTCCTCAGATGAACCACACAAATACTAACCATGGGATTGTTTCCTTTTCTTACTTGGAATAATTCTGTAATTTTCAGTGATCTATTCTTGCACCTTAAAAAGTAACATTTTCGTCCAAAATTTGAACTTGAGAATGGGGGGGAAAGAACAGAAGGGGAGGTAGAGAAATGAAAAAGAGAGGAAAGTGGTCTGGAACATCAAGGAGAGGTCAGTTCCTGTAACTATATAAGGAATGAAATGAATGCTGGAGAAACTTTAACTGAAATACATTATTGAGTGGCTTCTGCACAGGCTTTCCTGAAGGATAATGCTGTTGAAGCTCATATATCAGAGTAGAGAAGAGCAGGGATGCTGAAGCCAGATTGTTAGGCTTTAAGCCCCTCTCCTATGGAGTATCAACTGTGCAACCTTTGTGTATTAGTTTCCTCAACTAGAAAATGAAGAAGCTGTTAGGACTTGACCCCTTAGAAGTGGTGTAAAAGCAAATGGACTGATCATGTGAGGCGGATAGAAGAGTACCTGGCATCTGGGAAATATTATTTTGTCTACTAACACAGGAGGTTTGGTGGAAGTCTTGAGCTAGTATCCTTACTGCAAATGAGTCATAGCTCCCTGCTCTGTTTCTCTCCTGCATATTTTAGGGCTATCTCTGATGCTCACTGAAATATATATTTTGGCTTGCATCATAATTCTTAGAAGCATACTGTATGATTTGAGTGGAAAGAGAGAAAATCAATTCATCTCTGGCATCTGCTTCTATTCTCGTTCATTTCTAAATATGATGAAACAGATTCGTTTTGGGGCAATCTGCTTCCATTGCAATATATTGGGATTCATTCACTTTGTTTCCTTTGTACCAGGTGAGCTTCTCTGAGGGGTTTTTATGTGGTTTATATTAAGGAAAACACATTGTAAAAGCTGGTCATCTTTGGGTTCCTAATATTATATTACTTTGTTTTCATGAAATCACTTATTGGTAGCTAATCTGAATGACTTCTTATTGAGGCCAAAATAAATTTTCATATTAGGAGAGAAAAAATTATTCAGAACTAATCAATTTTTAAATATTAGCTCATTATAAATACATATATTTATATATATACTTATATTAAAATATATATTATATATATATATATATACTATATCTAAGATTTAAGTCAACTTTTGGTAATTTTAGGTCTTTTGTTTCATCATGTTAATGGAAGTAGAAGTTTATAATTATTTTGGGGTAGCTAGTGCTTGCTGACATTAATCTTTTAAAGTACAATATTCTTGAAGAGAAACAACAAACATATTTGTGCTTTTGTAATTATCTCTGGATATCTTGAGGTTTGAATTATAGAGCAGTAATTCTTGCCCTGTGTATCTAATGATACTCAGCCTGAGGCCTCCCTCCTAAGAGTGCATAAAGTATTTGGCCCATAACTTATATTCTGCTGAGTCTTATTGCTTTGTTTATCAATATTTTTTGAACCTGCCTCCAGTCACCAGAAACATTATAGACTCCAAGGAAACTTTCTTCTCTGACATTATTCCTATTTGAATCTGCTTTTGCATGTTTAAATATTGTCCACAAGGAATTGTAGATAGTGTAGACAGTGAAAGAACAAATGGCTTTAGCAAACAGAATATTTTGTCACAAATAGCCATCTTCCTGTCTCTTAGAGCAGACAGTGGTAGGAGTAGTTAATGAGAAGTGAATTTAGTGAAAAAGAGAAGATGAAAGTAGCCGTTCTAATCAAATTCTGTCGTAATTTCTCAGGTGTCTAGAATTTATGACACACCATTCAGCAAATCTCCAATGATACATTTCCATAACAGGAGTTGTAAATCCATTGGCAGTTTCATTAATCAGACAAAGAGCTGCGCAGTTATTGAAATAACTCCTCAAATAATTGCCAACTTGCTGTGCTGTGACATCACTCTTAAGAGAAGTGCTTCGACAATTGATGATACAGGCCTGGTAAATTAGCATTTCTGGCATTGAAAAATCATTGCCGGGCATACCATGGATCTGAGGAAGTCCTTCCTGGAATTGTTGTTGCTCCTCAGAAGCAGGACTGAAAAAGAGGCAGTGATGAATAGTCCACTTGTTTTACATGTGTAGGCATTGCATTCATCCCTCTTTAGACTGTAGTTTCTATTTTAACCATGAAACTATTTTAAAATTAAAAATGCTGTCAATTTGATTGCTTTCATATGTGTTGAGTGCCTTTTGAGTGTGTGGACTCAAGTCTGCTAGGGATTTGGGAGAAGTGTGAGGTGACATCTCCTCCTAGATAGTTCATACCCTACTCTTCAGGGAACGATGGGATACAGTGGAGCAAATACTATTATGAAGGTTGCAAAAAGTGCTAAGAGAATATAGAGGAAGGAAGGATACGCCAAGACTGGCCACCACAATGGTGGAAAGTCCGGAAAATCTTCCAAAAGCAGTGAAGTCTTACATTAAATCTTAAAAGAGAGACGAGAAGAAATTCAAAATAGAGAGAAAAAAAATGTTAAGTGGGAAGAAGTTTGGAATGGTGGTTTAGATGTGTTCTCTACTCAACTTCTCTGATACTTTGAATAAAGTATACTTTGAACTTGATGTTCTTTCTTCAAATAGAAAGGTATTATTCTCATTTTTTATGGCAAATTCCTAGATAAAATTAAAAGTTGAGGGGCATCTGGGTGGCTCAGTGGGTTAAAGCCTCTGCCTTCGGCTCAGGTCATGATCCCAGAGTCCTGGGATGGAGCCCCGCATCCTGCTCTCTGTTCAGCAGGGAGCCTGCTTCCCCCCCTCTTTCTCTGCCTGACTCTCTGCCTACTTGTGATCTGTCTCCTGTCAAATAAATAAATAAAATATTTTTAAATAAATAAATAAATAATTTAAGCAGAAAGATTTCTGTGTGAGAGGAAAAGCTAGGGAAAACAACCCAAAATGTGGTTATCATGGATTTTATTAATGTTGCAAGTTGCCAAACTACATAGACAGAATTTTGACATGCTTCTAATAATTAAATAAAATTATGTGTCACAGTCATATTTATGTGAGCTAAGTACTTTCCTATAGTTATTTGCGTGTGTTCCTTTTAAATACTTTATATATACTCTTAGCTCGCGACTTAGATTTGCAAAAGACCAAAGTTCTACCCGATGAAATAATGAGAGAATAGTAAAGTAAAATAGCAAATGTCAAAACATAACACATACCACTGTCATCTCTTCTCAATGTATACCTTAAGATCAGCATTGTTTTTTAATAATTTGAATCTGATAATGGAAATACAACTTAAAAAAAAAAAAAAGTATATTATACTGCCACCTATGCATGGAACTGGTGTTTGGGGATGTTGTGCATTTTGAATGGATGTGAAGGTCAACAATGTATGTCTCCTTTTGCTACAGAAATTAACGTAGCCTTTTTTATCCCTTAGTTCCTATGTATCAAATTACTTTTCATAAAATATCTATGAGGTTTATATGTTTTTATATAAACAAAATAGTCAGGCGAAACATCAGTGATAGGATTACTTCTTTAATTTCGGTTTCCCTTAAGAGCATACCTTGTTAGTGTAAGCTGAGGGTGAAAACTTAAATATAAAAATTCTGATTTAAGAGCAGAAAGTAAGAGGCTTACCAAAATATGGTGGGATAGTTTAACAGAGTCTCATTTCTCAAGAACATTTAAGTAGTCAGCGGGGACATCAACTTGTTATTGACTAAAGAACTATTAATAACACCTTAACAATTTTATGTTTATTTTCATAAATAATTAATATGTCTTACTAAAATTCTTGTGTGTCTGGACAGCGTTCATCTCATGGTTACACTCAGTGAGTATAGCATATGATGTTACTAGATGAACTAAGGGAAATGTCAACATTATAACAAATATCAGGTATGAGTAGCTTTGTCAGTTCAATCAGATGATTGTGTTGAGTGGAAAATAGCTCTACCTTTCTAATTTCTGTTATGTACACCGAAAGACCTGAAATGTTTATTTTGCTTAATTTTCCATTTGTTCTCCTTGGTAATGGAGAAATGTAATCTTACTTAACAAATTGTCTGATGCATGTTTTTAAAGTTTGATAATAAGGTAAATTAGGAACAACGTGTGAACTATTACTTGGTAAATTACTTCTACTAAAATATTGATGGTGACTTTGATTTTTCCATCACTGTCAAACTTCTGACAAAGGTGAACTTAAAAGAAGAATGTGTTTCTTAAATAGAATTATTTTTAGAGTTTATTGAGAGCAGGATTTCGAGAACTAGGGGTTCTTACTGTTGTCTATAAAGCTCACTTAAAAATGACTTCTTTCCACGTTTGAAATCTGTACTTTAAAAAAAAAAATTATGTATTTGTTTGACACAGAGAGAGAGACAGATCACAAGTAGGCAGAGAGGAAGGTAGAGAGAAAGGGGGAAGCAGGCTCCCCGCTGAGCAGAGAGCCCGATGTGGGGCTCCATCTCAGGACCTTGGGATCATGACCTGAGCCGAAGGCAGAGGCTTAACCCACTGAGCCACTCGGGAGCCCCTGTACTTTTTTCTAACATTAACTAGTTTTGTGATTTATTTTAAGCAACAAAGTACTGTGAATTTTCAATTTTTTTCTTCCCTAAAAGTGCACATTGAACCTTCACCAAGATTTCCTTTGCTCCAGAAAGGCTGAAAATGGGCAAAATATGAGAAAAAAAAAATCAAGATGTCAAGATTTTTTACTGTCATCATCAAAATCTAATATCTATTTTGAAACTTAACCCACCATAGAAATCTTCAAAAAAAAAAAAAAAGAAAAAAATGAGAAAAAAGGAAAAGCAAGTCATCTCAGGCAGATCTCAATTATTTTAGATAGTTTTTGGGCAGGTGAAAACAATATCTGTTCAATTTTTTTTTCAGGAAAGTATTTTCCTTATCACTTTAGAAAGAAGAATCATTTTGCTTATTACTTGCCTAAATTGAAATCATATGATCTATGAATGAATGAATATACATTTTAGTGCTTGTTAAAAACTAATCTCACAGAAAGTAAAAAGAGCCTAATTATAATACTTGGCAAAGGGGAAATTCTGCTGTGTATAGTGTGAAACCTACTTTATTTTGTGGAATTACTGCAGCAGCCACACCACACCAAGTATTTTGTCCCATTTAGTCTAGGTGAACAGAACAAGACAAACGCACCCAATCTTCACTGCAGACATGGGCCGGGCAAGCTCTTCCTTGCTTCATCCATGCTTTTCATGGAAGTTCCCATCATTTTACAGTATTCCTAGACTTTGGGCTTTAAACACATAAAGCTTTTTACAGCAAAACTGACATTTTGGATAACTTCACCGATTAATCATTCCAACTTAGCTCATCTCTAGGGCTCAGGTCTTTAAATGATTATAAACTTGTAATTCTTTCCAAAAGGACAGTAATTCCCCTTAGGACATGACTATTAACATGCTGTTTTTAATAGCCCATGGCAAAAAATACAATGTTAAACCTGACATTATTTTGGATTTCTTGGTTACTGAAATGAAAATGAAAACGTTTGATGTTTTGCATTAATATCCTATGTACCTTCATTAAATTTGGTATGGTTTTGGTAAATACCAAAAGTACATATTCCATTTCAAAGTAAAAGAGAGAAAAGGATCTTATTCAGTGTCTTTTGTTAATCCACTGAAAGTAAAGATGAGTTAAATAGTTTATCCTCTTTTTTCTTATGTGGAAAAGATAGCAGATGCTTTGGGTGTTTGGAGCACACCTGGTTTTTATGCAAAGAAAATGTGTAATTTGGATTATCAAGTGAATAATTAATGTCAAATTAATTCAAGACACTTTCTAAAAAAAATCACATGTGAAATTCCTTGCTTTCTCTAGGAAATGCTGAAATAGGCATCTTTATTCTGAGTCTCCCTGCCCCCTACGCCAGGAAGTTCTTTATCTCAGAGATAAAGACCTTGTGCTGATTTCTCCCAGAAAAACAAAATAAAACAAAACATCATATTTGCTATTTTGTTGTTCAAGAATTCATCCAATTGTGTAAAATGCAGGTTTTATGATATGCTGTAACTTTAGCTGACATGGTGCTTTCCAGAAAAGGGCTATTATTCCCTGTGATAGAACCACAGGGATTTAAAGAAATGCCCATGTCAGAGTTTCTGCCCATATTTGAAATATTAACAACAATCTCTTAATATAATCAAAAGGAGTTATCTTATCATACACTTGGCTATACAGAATCCCAAATCTTGAAACAATGTGTGGGTTTAACCCCTGGCTTTCAGGGAATGGATTGGGCTGTTGTTTGATTGGTTTTGGTATTGAGTAATTCTGCTTTGCTTGTGTCTCCAGACAAATGTCCTGTTTTTCAGATAAACCATATTTATCTTAAAAGTTATCTTAAAAGCTGTTCCCTTTCTCCCCAGGAGACACAAGGATCGTCAAGATTTCTTTAAAAGTATTTAAGGAGAATGTGAACAAATAAGAGCTTCGAACTGAATTTTGTGGATTTAAATGCCAGCATTTTAAGATAAATATTAAAACAAATTAAAAGATAAAATGGGAATGAGACAACTTATGTGAATTTAAAAGTTAAAAACAGTAGTTGTGAGGATAAATATCTTAATTCCTAGAAAAGCGATATAAATTATACATTTTTAGTCATACCAAAATAACAATTTGGGGAAACACACACACACACACACACACACACACACACACGGTGTGTATATAAATATATATCAAACCCAGATACTGGTAGGTCAATCATATTGCATTTTTGAGTATCTGTTTTGTAATCATTGAAGCAATCTAAAAAAATATTCTTGATGTCTTTCATGCCTGATTCTCTCAGGGATGTAATAAATCACTAGGGAATTGTCATTCCAACCTATTCCTAAAGCTAATGATCTTTTCCTTTCCACTTGAGAACTATGCCATCAAAAACACACGGGTAATTTCCATTGATAGTTCTGTAAGGGGTGCTATAGTACATAGTATGTATATTCTATATTTATATCTATTGCTTTAATTCCAGTTGTCATGGACTGTCTTTTGTGTGACATAAGAAAGACACAAGATTTCACTTCTTTTTCAAAGATAGCGGTTTTGGTGGGTTCTTTGCACTTTTATCCTTAGCATGTTTTCCCGTAATGGTGGTCCTACTGCCTCTGCCATGCCCACCACTATCACACCATAAAAAACTTTTTAAAATCTTTCAATGTTAAATAATTAGTCATTGCAGAAAAATTCTACCCTATTTCCAGAGGAAAGGTTTCACTTTAAATATTTCACGCTATTTCTCCATGCACTCTGAAATCCAGCTCCTGGCCAGGCTTTAGAGGAATACTGGTGGTGTTCTGGATCCTGCCCCACAGATTCTGAGAGAAGACAAGCCTCTCCCCATGCAGCCAGTGAAGAAGAAACCTTGTAATCCAGGTCAGTTCCTATCAGTGGACACTGGTGCCTACTGTTAGGTTCTCCTCGTAGATAAGCATACCCTCAAAAGCTATTTTTATTTCCCTTAAACACCACAGTAGTCTCAAATCTTAAAAAAAAAAAAAAAGTTATTTCTCCTATACTAAGGATTTGGCCTTGTCTTTTAAGCAAATTAGGTTAAGTATTTGAACAACACCTCTCAGTGACTATCTCGGCAAAACCCACTCCACATGGTAAAGTTTTCCTTTGGGAATCTCAAAAAGAGTAGTTTGGTATTGATTAAATTCCTTTTGTGACTCCTAATCATTTCCTGATATAAAGAGGGAGAATTAATCAAAGTTACCACAATATTAAATAAACAAAACATTCAAAAATATTATTACCAAATGCAAGAATAAAGAGAAACCTCTCTGAACGTGTGGCAATATGTTATGGATAATCCTTTTTTGAATAGTTTCTGATGACATTTTAGATTACCTACGCACCTATTCTGTATCTTTTCATAAATTTTGTCTGAGTTGAAATAACTATTTCCACTTGTATTCCCAGCTCATGGGGAACATCATTAAAAGTAACTAAACACTCCAAACTTCTACATACTTTCATGTCGTTCTTGTTAAACAAGGTGTCAAACAAATAGTTTAAATTTTAGCAAATGGATTTATATATTGTCTTCATCTTTTTTATTGTTTTTTTCTCTTAAAACTGTTAATTATATATGTACACATTCAAAAATAAAGAAATACATCATAAACCGATTTAACCAACAAACAGAGTTTATTAGCTGAAATATTTTATGGTATTTGTGTCAGATTTTCTTAGGAATAATATTCTTAGGAATATTAGTCCTACTCTCTATATTCAATTCCTCACTTTTATTGGAGACAACTATCATCTAGAAACAAACACAAATATATACACACACATGTATGTGGAGATACATATAATCTTGTCAAATTAAAAAGAATATTTTTATAACAGACAAATGTCTCAAAATACTACAGATTATTTTTTGTGGGTTTCTAAAATACACATAAGTTATTCATATATCTTATATATCATATATCTATATTCATATATATCAGAATTTACATAGGTTATTCATATTGCTATGCATATATTCATATTCATATTGTTTATTCATATTGTTTCATATTCATATTCATATTGTGTCAAGTTGCTCCTTATTTTGTTCCCTTGGAATTATCATTTCAATATTTATATTTCATATATTATATATGTATATATAATATATATATTCCAAGAACTAATTAATTAATTTTAAAGGCTATATATTTCATATTTAGCTTACTCTATATTATCCCATGTGCAGTGACAGGACTTATGACCCCAGAGACTCAAGTTATGTAACAAACAGGTTAATGGAAAGGATGAAGATGAATCCCAACTCCAGTTTCCATGGACCCAAGTGTCCTCAACATTTCTAGTGCTGGTTTTCTTGAGGCATCTTTTAAAACTGGATTCTCGAGTTAGTATGTAAAAAAAAAATCTATTTTATATTTATTTATTCTGTTACATTTACTGTGATTACTGTTATCTTTTATTTTTTCTAGCATGCTAGTATTTTCTACTTGTTTTTTTTTCTTAGCTTCATTTTTCATTACTTTTTTTCTTGAATTAGTTTTGTTCAGATTATTTTGCCTCCTTTATTAGTTTAGTTGTAATTATGTTTTATTGTTTGTTAACTTTGCATTGTCTCATGCATACTTCAATTAAAATACCTCTATCTTGTTATTAATGCAGCATGGATATCATGTGAGAACAATACACACAGACTTTAGAATGATTTACTACTGTCTATTCTCTCATTTCACTTTTGATTTCTCCTTGTGTTCGGTGTTCTGCAGTTTATTTACCCTATGAGTGGGTAAATTTCTTTCTAGTTACTCTGTTTAGAAATCACTCTGATGCAGCCATCAAAAGAAATGAAATCTTGCCGTTTGTGACAACATGGATGGAACTAGAGCGTATCATGCTTAGCGAAATAAGTCAAGCAGAGAAAAACAACTATCATATGATCTCCCTGATATGAGGAAGTGGTGATGCAACATGGGGGCTTAAGTGAGTAGGAGAAGAATCAATGAAACAAGATGGGATTGGGAGGGAGACAAACCATAAGTGACTCTTAATCTCACAAAACAAACTGAGGGTTGCTGGGGGGAGGGGGGGTTGGGAGAAGGGGGCTGGGGTTATGGACATTGGAGAGGGTATGTGCTTTGGTAAGTGCTGTGAAGTGTGTAAACCTGGTGATTCACAGACCTGTACCCCTGGGGATAAAAATATATGTTTATAAAAAATAAAAAATTTTAAAAAAAGAAAGAAAGAAATCACTCTGAAATTTGGTGTGATATGCAGGGTTTTTTTCCTAAATTCCATAAGAAATCATAATCATTGTCTCTTTGAATATTTATTTTCCTCATTCTCTCCATGCTCTCTTCACAAATATGTGTCAGATATATAAACACACATACACACACACACACACACACATATTTTTAAAAATTATCATCTTTTTACATCTCTAAATCAGACTGTAAGTTGTTTCTCTAGGTCAGTATTCTTGTTCATCAATTTTGTTTTCAGCAAGATCTAATCTTGGCTGAAGGTTTTCACTGATTTTATTTATTTATTTGACAGAGAGAAACGCAGTGGGAAAGGGAACAGAAGCAGGGGGATGGGAGAGGGAGAAGCCAGGCTTCTCGCTGAGCAGGGAGGACCCTGGGATCATGACCTGAGCCAAAGGCAGATGCATAACAACTGAGCCAACCAGGCACCACTTTTTTCTTTTTCTTTTAGCAATTTTATTAGTTATATTTTCTAAAACATTCTTCCTTTATTGTATATATTTTCATTTCTTTCATCATAGCAAATATTTAACCATTGCCTTTTTGTATCTATTGAGATTATCATATGGATTTTTTTGCTACTTTGTTGATGTGTCAAATAATACAGCTTGATTTTCAAATGTTAAATTTTGCTTTGTGGGAAAATTCTCCACCTTATTATGATGTATTATAGTCCTAACATACTTTAAATTTAGTTTGTAATGTTTAAGAGTTTTGTGTATGGTTTCTGGTTCTATGAGACATTGTGCTCTGTGGGTTTCTTTACTGGGATGATTTTCTGGTTCTGGTGTCAAGGTAATCCTGGTATCATAAAATAAGTTAAGAATCTGGACAGGCCTATTCAGAATTGCCATTATTTTCTTCTTATCCTTTTGGTCAAATTTTCTATTGAACCTATCTGAGTTGGAAGTTTGTTTTTTGGGAAGTTTTTAACTATAAATATAATTTTTATCTATCTATCTAATGTTACAGATATAATTTTTTCATGATTAAGCTTCAGTATATCATGCCTTAAAAAAATATTCCATGTCACCTAGTTTATAAAAGTAATTGACATTAAAAATCTTACAGTATTCTTCTTCCTATTTCTATTGATTCATTAATGACATTTTCCTGATAATAGTAATTCGAATCTCTTATTGATTGATTGTTTGATTAAATGGTTGTGAGAAAAGCCCAAAAGTTGACCAGCTCTGCTTAAAACAAAACAAAAAAACAAACAACAAACCCTTTATTTCATTTATTTTTATTATAACTTTTCTGTTTTCCATTTCATCAATTATTATTTTCATCCTTATTCCCTTATGCACTGCTTACTTTGGGTTTGATTTGCTTGACCTCTAGTTTTTTAAGATGTTTAGATCATTAGTCATTAGTCATTGAAACACACTCAGGGGCACCTGCGTTGCTTAGTCAGTTAAGCATCTCACTTTTTTTTTTTCCTTCTCAGTGTTCCAGCATTCATTCCTTATGTACCACACCCAATGCTCCATGCAATACCTTCCTTCCATAATACCCTCCACCAGACACACCCAACCTCCCAATTCCCTCCTCTCCAAAACCCTCAGTTTGTTTCTAACAGTCCACAGTCTCTCATGGTTTGTCTCCCCCTCCAGTTTCCCCAACTCACTCTTTCCATCTCCCAATGTCCTCCATGTTATACCTTATGCTCCACAAGTAAGTGAAACCATGTAATACTTGATACTTGACTGTCTCTGCTTGACTTATTTCACTCAGCATAATCTCTTCCAGTCCTGTCCATGTTGATACAAAAGTTGGGTATTCATCCTTTCTGATGGAGGCATAATACTCCATTGTATATATGGACCATATCTTCTTTATCCATTCATCTGTTGAAGGGCATCTTGTTCTTTCCACAGTTTGGTGACTGTAGCCATTGCTTCAATGAACATTGGGGGTACAGATGGCCCTTCTTTTCACTACATCTGTATCATTGGGGTAAATAACCAGTAGTGCAATTGCAGGGTCAGAGGGAAGCTCTATTTTTAATTTCTTAAGGAATCTCTATACTATTTTCCAACTTGCATTCTCACCAACAGTTACACAGTTACCCTCTTACAGAGGGTTCCCCCTTCTCCACATCCTGTCCAGCACATGTGGTTTACTGTCTTGTTGATTTTGGCCATTCTAACTGGTGTAAGGTGGTATCTCAAGGTGGTTTTGATTTGAATCTTCTTGATGGCTAATGATGATGAACATTTTTTTCTTGCATCTGTTAGCCATTTGTATGTCTTCTTGGGAGGAGTGTCTGTTCATGTCTTCTGCCCATTTTTTTTCAAAGATTTTATTTATTTACTTGACAGAGAGAGATCACAAGTAGGCAGAGAGGCAGGCAGAGAGAGAGGGGGAAGCAGGCTCCCTGCTGAGCAGAGAGCCCAATATGGGGCTTCATCCCAGGACCCTGAGATCATGACCTGAGCTGAAGACAGAGGCTTAATCCATTGAGCCACCCAGGTGCCCCTGCCCATTTTTTGACATGACTTTCTGTTTTGTGTGTGTTGAGTTTGAGGATTTCTTTATAGTTCTTGGATATCAGCCCTTTGTCTGTACTGTCATTTGCAAATATCTTCTCCCATTCCGTGGGTTTCCTCTTTGTTTTGTTGACTGTTTCCTTTGCTGTGCAGAAGCTTTTGATCTTGATGAAGTCCCAAAAGTTCATTTTTGCTTTTGTTTCCTTGCCTTTGGAGACATGTCTTGAAAGAAATTGCTGTGGCCAATGTTAAAGAGGTTACTGCCTGTGTTCTCCTCTAGAATTTTGATAGATTTCTGCCTCATGTTGAGTTCTTTTATCAATTTCAAGTTTATCTTTGTGTATGGTGTAAGAGAATGGTAGAGTTTGATTCTTCTACACATAGCTGTCCAATTCTTCCAGCACCATTTATTGAAGAGACTGTCTATTTTCCATTGTGTATTTTTTCCTGCTTTGTCGAAGATTATTTGACCATAGAGTTGAGAGGGTCCATATCTGAGCTCTCTACTCTGTTCCACTGGTCTATGTGTCTATTTTTGTCCTAGTATCATGCTGTCTTGGTGATCACAGCTTTGTAGTAAAGCTTGACATCAGGCAACATGATGACCCCAGTTCTGTTTTTCTTTTTCAACATTTCCTTAGCAATGTGGGGTCTCTTCTGGTTCTATACAAGTTTTAGGATTGTTTGTTCCAGGTTTTGAAAAATGCAGGTGGAATTTTGATCGGGGTAGCATTGAAAGTATAGATCGCTCTAGACAGTATAAACATTTTAACAATGTTTATTCCTCTGATTCATGAGCAAAGCATCCCACTCTTGATTTCCAGCTCAGGTCATGATTTCAGGGTAATAATCTCAGGGTTATGACATTGAGCCTTGTAGGGGGCTGTGCTGGGTGAGCAACCTGCTTAAGGTTCTTCCTCTCCCTCTGTATCTCCCCCCTCTAAAAGAGAGAGAGAGATACACAGTTACCAAAGATGCCAATAAGAGATAAAAAGATATCAATAAGAAATATCAATTTGTTTATTAATGAAATTAATTTTGTAACTGAAGTTATCCCACAAACACAACTCCAGGCCCATATCGATAGATGACTTGTACATGAATGTTCACTGCAGTTTTATATGTAATATCCATAAATTGGAAATAATCCAAATCTCCATCATCAGGTGAATGGATAAAGAAGCTGTAATATACCCATACACTGGAATACCATTCAGCAATTAAAAGGAATGGATAATAAATACACATTATGGCATGAATAAACTTCAAAATATTTAGTCTGAGTAAACAAATCCAGAAAAGAGGAAGTACATACTATCTGATTCCATTTATATGATACTCTAAAAAATGCAAACTGAAGTACAGTGACAGAAAACCAATTCCCTGGGAAGGAACTACAAAGAGATAGATAATCAATTATTTTGATTTTCATGATGGTTTTCATGTGTGTACACACAGGGAAAAACATGGCCAAATTGTACATTTTAAGTGGATGTGATTTCAATTTCGTGCCACTTGTACCCCAACAAAACTTTAAAAAGAAAAAGAAAAAAATTAAGCTCCTTACTGAAAAATGAATTTCTGTACAAAAGTTTCTCTTGATTATGCATTGGCATTTCTTTCTCCATCTTCAAAACAGCAGGAAAAATAGTCATTCTGACATGCTTATGTAAGTTGTTGTGAAGATCAAATGGCATAATATGTTAAAATGCTTTGAAAATGTGAAGTGTTACACAACCATAAATTGTTATAAATGATCTGGTTAGATTTAAGCATTACGATTCATGATGGGCCCCATTTACATAGTGTGTGTGTGTGTGTGTGTGTGTGTGTGTGTGTGTGTGTGTGTGTTGGAAGTGGCAGTTGGGATTGTTTTAACTTTTTTATCTCCTCCCTTTGTTCCTGGTCTTGCCATTTCTTGTAAACTTAATGATGTTTCACACTCCCTCCCTAGCTCTTTTCATCCTGTTGGCAGGAACTCCTGACTGTATTTCACAGAAGGTTCTGATTCCTTCCTTGCAGGTGCTTTGCTTTAGTGAGAAATACAAAAAGGTAACTTAAGTGGGGGAAAACATAGCAGTTAGTATTTTCTTTAGTCCCTTGGGGTAAGGGGATGAGTGAAACATGATGGAATTGGCATGCAGGTAATATTTTAAAGGTGACAACCTGAATGAGGTAACATGGCCATCTGGTAGATGTAGCACAGCATCAGTGTCCAAAAATTTGATTTTTTTTTTTTTTTTTTTTTTTTTACTAACCTTGTTATTCCTTTGACCTCAGAGTTTCTTTCAGCTTCCATACAGGATGAATGTCTCCAAATTCCCAAATTGGTATTGTGTAAGAACTGAAAGATCAATGTTTACTTTATTGGAGCTGGGTAGGATGGCTGCGAGAAAAATGAACTAACATTTTTTTTTTTTATAGCTGTTACTATGGTCTACATACAGTTAAGTATTTTTGCTTCTATTTGGAACTGAATTCCAGTACTGGCTGGAAAAAAAAAATGTTAGTTTTCTTCCCTCAGGAGCTCTCCTTCTTAGCTTCTATAAAGTAAAAATATTTCTTTAAGCCTTACAAATATATACACAAAATATGCAAATACTACTGATACACAGGAGCATATGTTAATGTCACTAATGCCCTTGAGTCGAAGTATCCCCAGAAGGATATTGGAAATAAGATAACATGAAACAACTAGACAGGGATGGGGCAATAGCTATGATCAAATGCATATTCCCTCAACAGCCGCCGCCTACTTTCTTGCTAGAGTTGAAGTTGATTGAGCTCTCTGTCTACACATCCATTGTTGTCTGGTTCTCCTTAGAATTTAGAGGAAGAGCTGATATCCTTTTTTGAATCTCTGGCCTTTCTGACCAGTGTTAAGGTTTATCTTTGTGACAATATATAGCTGAAAATTAAGTGTATGTGTGTTTCATATTTTAAAATCAAACAAATATCCTTCTTACTGTTATGCTAGATTCACCACCTCCAGGTTTGGGAAGAGGTAACATTCCCAGGTTTGGGAAGGCCTTTTCCTTGACTTCTGCCTTCCCATGAACAGAATGAGGCAGAAGGTTTGTGGGGGTTGCTTGGTAGCTTAGGGACGAAATGAGTTCATAAAAATGGAAACCATTTCTTTCTCCTTTCCTCAGCCTTCTCCTGTGTGTGTAGAAAGGGATATACTCAATCTGCTCACCTCCAATTTGGGAGTGCCTTAAATCCTTGTGAATCTTTATGAATCCTTAAATCCTTATGAAACTGGAAGGGCATTTTAATTCCTGTCTGGTTGTTTCTGAGTCACCTCAATGCTGTCAAAACAAGAACGAAGAAGGAAGAGGGCAGAGCAGCACAGCAATTTGGGAAAGGGTAAATACTCCTCATCAGAGTTTTCTGAAGAGCCAAATCTATGTGTTCTGTGGGCTCAGGAAAGTGGAAAAAAAAAAAAAAAAGGACCTGAAGGCAGGACCTGGCTGTTAGCCTTCCCATCCCCACCCAAGACTGTCCAGGGCAACAAAGACTGATGAGCATCATGAGGGTGTACAGAGTCAGCCTGGCATTAATTAAGGGACACAGACATATTTCTTCTGCATGATCTCTAATAGTAAGCTTGTGGTAAGAATCTGCTGGGTCCCCAGTGACCAGAAAACAGACTCTAAAATAGAAAAGAGAGGTAGCCACCATAAAAGTAGGTCAGACTTTGATACCCAGCATTTGGAGTCAGCAGGGCCATAACCACAGATAGTAGTACGCTGCCCACATCCACCCAGGGACCTTTATGCATTTAAGTGGATTTCCTCATACATGTAGCCTCTTGGGCAATAAGAAAGAAGGTAGAAAGAAAGGAATAACTTATTTTTTTTTTCAAGTAACCTTATATAGTACAGCTTGAGCCAAGCAAGCAGGGAAGCTTTTGATTTTTCAGAGAGGATGAAGCTTGAGCCAGGAAATAATTCTAAAAAATACGAAAGATACCCAGAAAAAAAGAAAATAGGTATAACTTAAAAATCTCTAATTGGGACCTTTGGGTTGCCTGTCATCTTCATTCACTTCTTATTAGTGTCAAGAAAATGACACTAAACGTGGGATGCTGGAAAAGTAAAGTTATTATTCATATTTACAAAATCTGTATCTCCATTAACTCCACTAAATTGACATTATTAAAGAAACCAAATAAAATGAATGTCACACAAACAGCACAGATGCAACATTTTCACAATTAAGTGTATTTGTTGCCTTTCACCATTCTTCCTTCCGTGTTCCTTATTTCAGTAAGTTGTGTTGCTGACCATAGGGTTGATCGAGGAAGAAACTTTTCCCTCTTTGATTACTGTTTTAGTTGGTTTGGGCTGCTGTCACCAAGAACCTCAGATTGGGTGTCTTATCAACGGTAAGACATTTATTTCTCTCAGTTCTGGTGGCTGAAAGTCTGAGATCAGGGTGCCCGTCCGGTCAGGTTCTGGCGAGCTTGTGCTGTCTGGTTTGCAGGTTGCTGTCTTCTTGTATCCTCACGTGGCAGAGAGCCAGCGGAGAGAGTTCTTTCTGGTCTCTTTGAAGAGGGCACCAATCCCATTCATCAGGGCTGCTCCCTTATGGTCTAATCATCACCCTAATACCATCACAGTGGGAATTCGGATTTCAACATAAACATTTGGAGTGGGACATAAACATTCAGCTCCTAACAACCAATTCCACCCAACTATCACTGCGTCCGTCAGTTTTCCCTCCTATATATCTCTCGAGTGTAGTTACTGCTGCTCACTCATCTCCTTTGCCATTACCTTAGCTCAGACCTGTCATTTCCCACCTGGTTGTCTCGAGAGCCTCATAACTGGCTCCCTGCCATGATTACTGGTGAAAGTAATCTTTTTAAAGTATTACGTGATCACTCAACACCACCACCATCCCCTGTTAACAGTCATCATTATCTCTTTGTTGCCTTTGAGATGAGTTTTAAACTCATGGGTAATGTCAAAGATGAGCTGGCAGATGAACTTCAAAGATAATTTGCAAAGTCCTTCACGGTCCATCTGCTAGTTAATCTCCCTTCCTTTTATCTTTTCCATCACACTCTAGCTCAGTGGCCTGAAAACCATGCCCCAAAGAATGTGAGGCCTCCACAAAGCCCTTCCAGAGGCTGTTGAATGTGTGTGTGCTGTCTGTGCGTCTTTGTATGTTGTGAGTTTGTGTTGAAGGGTGCAGGAGCCCAGGGGCAGAGCTAAACTTCAGGATTGCTTTATAACCTCACATTCAATCAGAGTAGCTACCTGTGTGGGGAAGGGCGGAGAGTCCACAGGAGTACTTCTTTAAAGCAAGAGTCCCACAGCTTCAGAACTAATCAAACAAAACAAAAACCACTTTTAAGACCACTACTCTGCCATCCGGACCCATTAACAGTGTCTCGGACATTTCATCAGACTTTCTTTCAGCAGGTCCATGAACTTTCAAAGAATTTCATTCTGGAAGACTTTATTCTCTTCTTTGCTCTCTCATCAGTTACGCACTCAGGTAGTTCCCACTGATTTTTCAGCCGTCTCTCCGGAAGCCGTATTTTTCGGGAAGACTTTACTGAGTTTATAGCTGTCTTTGCTTTTGTTATTCTTTTAAAAAGCATCAATCAGAGTTGATTATAATTATTTATTTGTGTTCCAGACTGGATGGTAAGTCTCTGAAGCTAGGCATTTTGCAAATCTCATCATAACATTCAGAGATCCTAAAGGGAGTTCCCAGCATCTATTTATTTTCAATAAACTCTGAATAGAAAAGTTCTATTAGCCAAAGCAAGTCTTGGAAAGAGGGAGGAGACTCATTTACTCTGTCAGCTTTCTCCCAAATGCAAACTCAAATGATACTGCTTTGAAGAAATAAGCGGACAAAAACTGTTTGCCACTAAAGCAGTCCTCATCTTCTGCTTTTCCTTTCTGAGGAAGTTTTTAAAATCTTATCTGTTCTGTTTCACTGCCCACTCCTATAGACTTCGCTCTATTACCATATTTGAGTCTTCAGAGCTGCTGGGTGCTTTTTTGAAAGTATATTTTGCTAAAGAAAATCTTTAATGAATAAATTATGACATTCATTTGCTTGATGGAAAATACCTCAAAGCCCTATAAATAAAGAATGCTTATTTGTTTACTTAATTTATCTTATTCCTATCTCCTTGGCAAAATATACTTTTCAATATTTTTAATAAAGTATCAGATGCTTCACCTTCATTTGAAAATCTATTTAAATATTTTTCTTATAGATTTATGACAAATATATAAGACCAATAAACAGACCTAAGATAATGTGATTTCAGTGACAACAGAGTAAAAATAAATGAGGATCACTGCAGAAGCTTTTGTTTTTGAAAAGGGCTCCATTTACACAGAGACATGAAATTATAAGCAATTAAAATGCATGCATGGTTGAATTGAAAGGAACTTTTATAAGGCAGCCGAAGTAGAGGAATGGCAGGTGACCTTTTATATATTCCTGGGGGGGGGGGAAAAAAAGAAAAGAAATGGTGGAATAATTATAGAAAGCTGCATTTAATAAAAATGATTTTGAATTATTTCTTTTCCAGGAAATAAAAATTTCACATTTCTGGGTATCTTATTAGAATGACCCAATTTATTAAAATTATCCACTTGCGTTTAAAGACATATTAATCATCAGAGGCCCTAGTATTTTGTTTTCTTGTCCTATATTATTCAATTTGTGAAGCCTGATAAATCAGAACACCTTCCAGTATTCAGCAGTCACCAGGCAAAACCTTGTCCACATACCAGGCCCACTCCCAGAGGCATGTGACCTTGAACAGTTTGTATTTTTGTTCTGACCCCTAAATCTGTCCACTGACAAATAGAGGTGAAAATCTCTATCTCCTGTGTTCCTTTGTGTTTTGAAAACAGGAAAGTGTGCAATATACCAGGCACAGAGCCTGACACATAGCATAGGCTCCATGGGTACTGACACCTCCCAAACTGATGTAGCTATTCAAGGCAGTGAATTTTTGGGTGTTCTTTACAGGCTGGGGCAGTTCGAATTGTGGCTGTGATGGAACAGGCTCGGGTGCGCAGGAAGAGGAGCAAGAGCCCCGTCAACGGTTATTTGTATGTATGGGACATTCACATTTCATAACTCCGAGAGGGACTGAGCACTGCCAATGAACAAAAGTAGCCATGAAGAGAGGTTTCTAGTTGACAGGCTGCTGATAAAACAGCTTTTACTCTAATATGAGAACCAAGTTAAGCAAACATAAGATTGAAACTGCTGTGTGAAAAGGAATGCGAAGAAGATGCTTGTGAAGGGGAGAGTGCTACTCGCCTTCCTTGAACTACATGTATACTACCTGGACAGTGTGTGTTAATAGCAGGTGCACTCATATGTGTATATACAGAATATATACGTATATATACAAATATATTCATACACATTCACAATCCGTAATCTCTGTATTATGGGTTGACCAATCTATCTATCCACCTAGAACCGTTAGGATAGTACAAGGCCCATAGTGGAGAATTAAATGAAGAAATTAATTAAATGATTATATAGCATAATAAAGAGTGGGCTTCAAGAATGATTATCCCTACTGTATGGACAAATAAAGGAAACACCCCGGGGCTTAAATTTTGAATATTTTAACACACACACACGCGTGCGCACGCACACACACACACACACACACGTTTAAAACAAATAATAGATAGATAAACATCATGAAAGAAAGAACTAAATAGGAGAAATACTTGGATGTCATAACATCATTAATCTTGCTTTCTCTATGTCATATGATACTAGTGTTCAAACCCTTTTTTAAAATTCCTCTGTCATCATTGAACTTCCAGGCACCCAATAGTGTTCTTTTTTATTTACTAAATTTTGACTTTTTTCTAAATCATGTTTTATTTTTCCATTATATCCTTAATATCTCTTCTGGAATTTAGTCTTGAATTCCTGATAAATATGCACACCTCTCTACTTGCTACATGCAGATTCTCATCCCTTGCTATTCTTCCTCTGAAAATACCTGAGATTTCTTCTTCCCAGATTTTGCACTTGGCTGTTTGTCTCTTCTTTCATCTGTTCATTAATAAGTCTACATATGCCCCTTCATATTCAAATCTACTTCCAATTATTTTTTTAAGATTTTATTTATTTATTTGAGAGAGAAAGTGTACACATGAGCAGGAAGAGGGGCAGAGGGACAAGCAGACTCTCCACTGAGCAAGGAGCCCTGACCTGAGCTAAAGGCAGATGCTTAACTGAGCACCACAATCTACTTCCAGTTGTTTCCATCTTTCAACATGGTTTATATTTGTTTCTACAAAACAATTTCCCAGAATTGTTTTGGAAGCCATGCTCCTATTTCATGGAAGCAAGCTCCTATTTCTGAAGTGATTCCATGCTCGCTCTTTAGTTTTCAAGGCTGCATACATGAATTTTATGTCATTGTGAAGAGCACCCTGCAGTAAGATAGACCTGAATTCTGATTTCCACATGATTCTACCAATTATTTTTTCTGGAAAAATTATTCACAGCCTCTGGAACCTCAGTTTTTCCATTGGTAAATTCACGAAAATGAAAGTCTCCTCTTCTTAGGATGTTTTAGGATTCCATGATATAATACATATGGATATGTGGTGTAAGCTGCTTTATGTAAACCAACACACAGATATGTAGGTAAAGCACTTTGAATACAGATATACTTACATATCCACAATGTAATTATCATATCATTATCTTTAATCTTGTATAACACTCAATCCAGATTCTAGCATGAGAAACAGTGCCTAGTTGGCATCTTTTTTTATATTTACCATCATTACATGAAGTAATACATGTGAATTTGCCCATGATAGCACTGGTGTGTTACAGTAAAACTTCTACGCATGTTGGGTACCATGTCCCTTCTTCTGATGCCCCTGTTTAAAAAATAAGAATTGCTTCTTTGACTTCTATCATCTAACTTTGCCTTTTCATTGCTTATTAGCAATCATATCAAAAGGTGAGATGACAGACGGAAGGTGGACAAGACCAGAGTTAGCCTATTGGTAATTATGAACAGCTTCTGAAAAAATGTTTAGTGAGGAAGGGTATGCACTCTATCAAGGAAGGGGGTTAGGAGTAGTTACTCTCCTTTTCACAGAGAGTAAAAGTGAAAATCAGCTTAGAATATTTGTAATTCTTTTGTCCGACATAATCATGACATTGCATCCCAGTTCCTAGCAAGACATTGGGAAGTTCCCTACTACATTATAATCTTAATCTCATTTCAGATATAGAAGCAGGGTGAACATCCCAGTGTCAGAGAAACCAACTTAAGGCATGGTTTATGCGTGGCGTTACACCACACCTTCTAGAAAGCACAAAACAAAGACAAAACAAAAACCCTCTACAAGTTAATTATTTGTTTGGGATTTTGCATTTTGAGGAGAGTGAACAGTAAAATGGCTTTTTAGGGAGAGATGATTACAGTTTTCTTTGCTTTGCTCATTCAGTCTCTTAAGGGAGTGTAGAAATTAGGTTTTCTTCTGCCTTATAACTTTCAGATGGCAGAAAGTCTGCCAACCTGTCTTTATTCTGTTGCATTAAACCTCCCAAATATCCCCTTGCACCTGATGATATTAAGTATCAAGGACTTTCTGAGTCCTTTACCATGGTTCTCAGCATCAACCAAGCTTCTGGGAAGCTCTGAAATATTGTTTGTAGCCTCCATTATAAGGCCCACTACGGACAGAGCAATGATTAATGTTATAATTTAAACGGCACACAAGTAACATCCACAGACCAAATGACTTGACTGATATTATCATACCTTTTCTTCATTACTCGGGCAATGAATACTAATTTTCAATCAAGTGCAAAACTGTTGTGATTTATTTTATCCCCATTGGGTAAAGTCTAGGGTGGGTGGGGATGCCTGATTGCAAGGTTTCAGCATTTCAAAGCTATAAAAGTAAAGTGAAACTAGGACAAACAGAAATGCTGAGTATATAAATGCAAGAATGGTTGGGAGGATTAGGAATCCTTGGTCACCAGCAGGCGACATGGAGATTACAGAACATGATTTTGCCTTCCAGCTTGGCCTAAAGTGACAAGATTTGAACTAGGTTAAAGGGTTGCAGTACAAGTGAAATAAATAACTTGCTTTGGATTTTGTGAACATATATACTTTTTCCTGTGTTACAGTGTGCTTGCTTTCTGTGTTACACTGTGCTTGCCAAAATATTGAAAACCTATTCTTCACTGCATCATTTCTCTCCTCTGAATAGTGTTAAATTTTTTTATAACTTCGAAGAAAAACTTCATGATAGGAAATTCAGAAAATACTAAGTATCACAAATGAAATAAAAATGATCTCTAACCAACCAGTCAGAAATAACCATCACTAAAATTTTTCATGTAGTCATATTTTTCTCCTTGTATATATGTTCAGGATTATATTTTATAATGTGCGTTATCTTTTAAATTTTGTGACATTATTTTCATATGTGTATGCATCTGTCTACAGTATTTTTAAAGAAATATATTTTTGATATATGTTTTTAATAAATTATAATTTATTTAATCAGTTCCTCTTTCTGCATATGCATTTGGTGTCTCACATGGAGCAATTACAAGACAATGCTTTAACTAATCTCCATATACACAAATAATTTGGGATGTATTTTCTTTCTTTCTTTCTTTCTTTCTTTCTTTCTTTCTTTCTTTCTTTCTTTCTTTTTGCATTACATAAATCTCTATGCTTATAAATGATCTGGGGCACCAAAGGTAGAATCACTGCACCATGGGGCTATGGATGATTTAAAGACTTCAGTGTATATTTTCAAATTTCCATTCAGAAAATTTGTGTAATGTGTGAGTGTCCACAACAGCACACTGAAATGCAGAAAAATCAATGAATATAAAAAAAGCTGTATAACAAATGTAAGACAAGAACTTATTTTTTAAATATTTTAAATATTTTAAAATGTCTCTTCGATTGACTTATTTCGCTAAGCATGAGACCCTCTAATTCCATCCATGTCATCGCAAAAGGCAAGATTTCATTTCTTTTGATGGCTGCATTGTATTCCATTGTGTATATATACCACTTCTTCTTTATCCATTCATCTGTTGATGGACATCTAGGTTCTTTCCATAGTTTGGCTATTGTGGACATTGCTGCTATAAACATTCGGGTGCATGTGCCCCTTCGGATCACTACATTTGAATCTTTAGGGTAAACACTCAGTAGGGCAATTGCTGGGTCATAGGGTAGTTCTATTTTCAACTTTTTGAGGAACCTCCATGCTGTTTTCCAGCGTGGCTGCACCAACTTGCATTCCCACCAACAGTGTAGGAGGGTTCCCCTTTCTCCGCATCCTCGCCAGCATCTGTCATTTCCTGACTTGTTGATTTTAGCCATTCTGACTGGTGTGAGGTGATACCTCATTGTGGTTTTGATTTGTATTTCCCTGATGCCGAGTGATATGGAGCACTTTTTCATGTGTCTGTTGGCCATCTGGATGTCTTCTTTGCAGAAATGTCTGTTCATGTCCTCTGCCCATTTCTTGATTGGATTGTTTATTCTTTGGGTGTTGAGTTTGCTAAGCTCTTTATAGATTTTGGACTCTAGTCCTTTATCTCATATGTCATTTGCAAATATCTTCTCCCATTCTGTCAGTTGTCTTTTGGTTTTGTTAACTGTTTTCTTTGCTGTGCAAAAGCTTTTGATCTTGATGAAATCCCAATAGTTCATTTTTGCCCTTGCTTCCCTTGCCTTTGGCGATGTTCCTAGGAAGATGTTGCTGCGGCTGAGGTTGAAGAGGTTGCTGCCTATGTCCTCCTCAAGGATTTTGATGGATTTTTTTTTCTCACATTGAGGTCCTTCATGCATTTTGAGTCTATTTTCGTGTGTGGTATAAGGAAATGGTCCGATTTAATTTTTCTGCATGTGGCTGTCCAATTTTCCCAGCACCATTTATTGAAGAGGCTGTCTTTTCCATTGGACATTCTTTCCAGCTTTGTCGAAGATTAGTTAACCATAGAGTTGAGGGTCTATTTCTGGGCTCTCTATTCTGTTCCATTGATCGATGTGTCTGTTTTTGTGCCAGTACCATGCTGTCTTGATGATGACAGCTTTGTAATAGAGCTTGAAGTCCAGAATTGTGATGCCACCAACGTTGGCTTTCTTTTTCAATATCCCTTTGGCTATTCGGGGTCTTTTCTGGTTCCATATAAATTTTAGGATTATTTGTTCCATTTCTTTGAAAAAAATGGATGGTATTTTGATAGTGTAGATTGCTTTGGGTAGCATAGACATTTTCACAATATTTATTCTTCCAATCCAGGAGCATGGAACATTTTTCCATTACTTTGTGTCTTCCTCAGTTTCTTTCATGAGTACTTTATAGTTTTCTGAGTATAGATTCTTAGCCTCTTTGGTTAGGTTTATTCCTAGGTAATCGGAGAAAGACAACTATTGTATGATCTCCCTGATATGAGGAAGTGGAAATGCAACATGGGGAGTTAAGGGGGTAGGAGAAGAATAAATGAAACAAGATGGGATTGGGAGGGAGACAAACCATAAGTGACTCTTAATCCCACAAAACAAACTGAAGGTTGCTGGGGGGAAGGGGGTTTGGAGAAGTGGGGTGGGGTTATGGACATTGAGGAGGGTATGTGCTATGGTGAGTGCTGTGAAGTATGTAAACCTGGCGATTCACAGACCTGTACCCCTGGGGATAAAAAAATATATGTTTATAAAAAAAATTTTTTTAAATTTTAAAATGAAAAAAGTCCCCTAAATTTTGTGAATATACAATTCAAGCTTGAAATTAAGGAAAGGGTACCAGCACATGGGTGACTCGGTAGGTTAAAGCATCTGACTCTTGATTTTGCCTCAAGTCATGGTCTCAGGGTCCTGGGATTGAGCCCTACCTCAACTCCAAGCTCAGAGGGAATTCTGCTTGAGATTTTCTCTCTCCCTCTATCCTGCCCCTCCCACACAGTGTTCCCCACACTTTTCTTTCTTTTTCTTTCAAATAAACTAAAAAATCTTTAAAAAAAAATGAAAGAAAAAGAAAATAAGGAAAGGGTAAAAGGGGTAGTTTCTTGTTTTTCCCTAAAGGAAAGGAATTTTGGAGACAACACAAAGCTGTTTCTCTGATTGGAAACATTCCCAATGCTCCTGAGAGCACAAACCGATCAGCCTCATTCTCCTCTTCCAAGAGAAAAGCTTTATGAAGGACTATAAAGGGTTCAAGCAGAGTACATATGTGTGTGCAAATTACAGTGAGAGCCCAGCAAAGCCTCAAGGGAAATTACATTAAAGATGGAGATTTTTAATGAGCTAGGAAAATGAAAAGAGTGCATAATTCTATCAAAGATCTCTCCTACATTTTTTACTTACGAATGGGAATTGGTGTAAGAGAATACTAGACTCTATTTCTAAATAGAAATATTTCTATTTCTATGTGTATTTCTAAATCACATGCTTTTTATATGCAAACACTTATATGTGACATGGAAGCCTGTCATATAAACCTGAGAGTCTAAGATCATTACTGTCTGAATTATTCATCAACACATATTAATTAAATTTTCATATAGGAGCAATTTGTCCTTTGGAAAGGACAGAAAAGTTGATTTTGCTAATAGTTTTGGTGTAAAAATATGCCAGTTATTACAAATGGTTCTTTTTTCCTTTGGCTGGTAAACTGAGATGGACCTTGACAATCTGCATATGTAAATTCCACTCAATGCACAGTTCTTTACTAAGAACTGTGTCTAAATTGGTAGCACAACTAAGCTGGTAGTTAAATTGTAGAGAATGCTGTAGGAAAGAATTTTATGTAGCATAACAAAGAAAAGGACTTCAAGAATGATAATTACCCTTGACAATACGCCACTATTTTATAATGGTCAGTTACTGAAAGGACAGAATTTGTTCAAATTGTTAATACCATTTCCGTATTTGCACTTTAAAGCCCTAATTAGGTACCACTCATTGGAATTTTTCTTTATGTGCTCATTTACAAAGTGATAATGGCTGCAGCATCAGCAGAATCAACAGAGATCGCAATCCAAACCTCTTACGGAAAGATTAACTTATCTCTGTTATATAGAGAACTTCTTTTATGTCCTCTACTCTGGCAATGACTTTCCCGGAGCCCCAGCCCCTAGCCCAAATGGCTTGGGGGACCTACACACACACAAACACCATTTAAAAGAGCAGCTAGACTATGAAAGATCCAGCCAAAACTCTGCCAAATCATGCAGGAGCTGCTCAGACACTCTCTCAGTGAGAGGGGCTGGGGAGCACCAAGGTTTATTTTCCAGCATTTATTAAAATGTGCTGAATGCAGCTTTGATTGAGGTTGAAAATATAATGGGTATTAAATATATATTTTATAGATATAAATTTTATATATGCAAATATATAATATAACATATATTAAATAACAGTATATTATATATATGCTATATATAAAATGTATATTAAATAACAATGTATGCTATATATAAAATATATAAATATATAGATATAGATATAGATATATAGATACATGCCAGACATTTTGTAGGATGCTATACATGCATTATCTCTGCATTTTAAATCTTGTGGCTAAAGAAATAATTCCAGGTAACATTTAATTAACATTATTAACAGTTAATAAGTGTCAGGCAGGGACGCCTGGGTGACTGTCCATTAAGCACCTGCCTTAGGTTCAGGTCATGATCCCAGGTTCCTGAGATCCAGCCCCTATTCAGCAGGGAGTTTCCTTCTCCCTCTGATCTTCCCCATAGGTCCATTTCTGGATTATTAATTATTTTGAATCGATCATTGCCATGAAGCAGATGCTTGTGTCTCCTCTCCCTGCAAATTCATGTGTTAAAACTCTTGAAAGAAACATTTGAAAGAATATCATCATCATTATTTTTAATTTCATTAATTTGTATCATCATCATCATTATTATTATTAATTTTTTTATTGAATATACCTAACCCCTTACATCTTCTTTCATCAAACTCACACCCTTCTTTCAGGACTTATAATAAGCCATGCCAACACTCCCAGAGGGGGACCATGTCCATTCTCTGTGCTCCCATAGAATCATCTTCTATATAATTTTTACATATATCTACCATGATAGTTACCCATCTATTAGTACTTATGTGTCCAAATAGTTATATACCTAATAATTACATACACAGTTAAAGCTGGATGTATAATTTTTTTTAAATAAAGATTTATTTATTTATTTATTTATTATAGAGAAAAGGAGCAGGGAGAGGGCAGGGTTGGAGGGAGAGGAGAGAGAGAATCTCCAGCAGATGACAGCTTTGTAATAGAGCTTAAAGTCTGGAATTGTGATGCCACCAACTGTGGCTTTCTTTTTCAACATTCCTCTGGCTATTTTTGGTCTTTTCTAGTTCTACATAAATTTTAGGATTATTTGTTCCATTTCTTTGAAAAACATTGATGGTATTTTAATAGGGACTACATTAAATGCATAGATTGTATTAGGTAGCATAGACATTTTCACAATATTTCTTTTTCCAGTCCAGGAGCATGGAACATTTTCCCATTTCTTTATGTCTTCCTCAATTTCTTTCATGAGAACTTTATAGTTTTTTTGAGTACAGATTCTTTGCATCTTTGGTTAGGTTTATTTCTAAGTATCTTATGGTTTTGGGTAAAATTGTAAATGGGATCAGCTCCTTAATTTATCTTTCTTCTGTCTTGTTGTTGGGTGTGTAGAAATACAGCTGATTTCTGTGCATTGATTTTATATCCTGACATTTTACTGAATTTCTGTATGTGTTCTAGCAGTTTTGGAGTGGGATTTTTGGGGCTTTCCATGTAAAGTATCATATCATCTGCAAAGAGTGAGAGTTTGACTTCTTCTTTGCCAATACAGATGCCTTTTATTTCTTTTTGTTGTCTGATTGCTGAGGCTAGGTCTTCTAGTACTATTTTGAACAGCAGTGGTGATAGTGAACATCCCTGCCATGTTCCTGACCTTAGGGGAAAAGCTTTCAGTTTTTCTCCATTAAGAATGATATTTGCTGGGGGCACCTGGGTGGCTCAGTGGGTTAAGCCGCTGCCTTCGGCTCAGGTCATGATCTCAGGGTCCTGGGATCAAGTCCCGCATCGGGCTCTCTCTCAGCTGGGAGCCTGCTTCTCTCTCTCTCTCTCTCTCTCTGCCTACTTGTGATCTCTGTCAAATAAATAAATAAAATTTAAAAAAAAAGAATGATATTTGCTGTGGGTTTTTCATAAGTGGCTTTAATGATATTGAAGTATGTACCCCCTATCCCAACACTGTGAAGAGTTTTGATCAAGAAAGGATGCTGTACTTTGTCAAATGTTTTTGCAGCATCTATTGAGAGTATCATGTGGTTCTTGTTCTTTCTCTTATTAATGTATTGTATCACAGTGATTGATTTGTAGATGTTGAACCAACCTTGCAGCCCAGGAATAAATCCCACTTGTTCATGGTGAATGATACTTTTAATGTACTGTTGTATCCTTTTGGCTAGTATTTTAGTGAGAATTTTTGCATCTGTGTTCATCAAGGATATTGGTTTGTGATGGGGTCTCTGTCTGGTTTGGGGGTCAAGGTGATGCTGGCCTCATAAAATGAGTTTGGAAGTTTTCCTTCCATTTCTATTATTTGGAAGAGTTTCAGAATAGGTTTTAATTTTTATTTAAATGTTTGGTAGAATTCCCCTGGGAAGTCATCTGGCCAGCAGGAGAGAAACAATAAAGATCAGAGAAGAAAATCAATGAAATAGAAACCAATAGAACAGTAGAACAAATCAAAGATACTAGGAACTGGTTCTTTGAAAGAATTTATAAGATTGATAAACTCCTGGCCAGTCTTATCAAAAAGAAAAGAGAAAAGAATCAAATTAATAAAATCATAAATGAAACAGGAGAGATCACAACCAACACCAAAGAAATACAAACAATTGTAAAAACATATTATGAGCTACTAAACATCAGCACATTTGACAATCTGGAAGAAATGGATACATTCTTAGTGCCATATAAAGTACCAAAACTAAACCAGGAAGAAATAGAAAACATGAACAGACCCATACCAGTAAGGAAATTAAAGTAGTCATCAAAAATCTCCCAACAAATAAGTGAAGACTTTTTCAATTTTTTATTCTAGGTGTTTAAATTTTTGGTTTCTTTGTACATTGTCAGAATTTTATCATAGTTCAGTAGAATAAAATATATTTTTTCTCATATTATACATATTAACATCTTTTTTCTATAAGAAATGACTTCAGAATTTTATATATCTGTGATAGTGTTTTCAATAATTTCTAAAATAAAACCACAGAAGAGCCTGAAAGTTGATGCAAAGTAAATATTTTCCAAACAACTGGTACAGAACACATTAAAATATAAGAAAATGGTATATTTTTAAAATAAACTCCAGAACATTGTAGACTCATTAAGTATCAAAGTGGCTTACTTATGGGGCACCTGGGTGGCTCAGTGGGTTAAGCCGCTGCCTTCGGCTCAGGTGGGATCGAGCCCCGCATCGGGCTCTCTGCTCGGCAGGGATCCTGCTTCCTCCTCTCTCTCTCTCTGCCTGCCTCTATGCCTACTTGTGATCTCTCTCTGTCAAATAAATAAATAAAATCTTTAAAAAAAAAAAAAAACAAAGTGGCTTACTTATGCATCATTCTTTATTTGCTTTTGTTCATTAGTTGGAGAAAATGTTTTTAGATTTTCTTCTTTTTTTTTCTTCAGATTTTATTTATTTATATGTCAAAGAGAGAAAGAGCACAATCATTGGAGCTGCAGGCAGAGGGAGAAGCAGGCTCCCCACTAAGCAAGAAGCCTGACTTAGAATTTGATCCCAGGACTCTGGGACCAGGACCTGAGCCAAAGGCGGATGCTTAACTGACTGAGCCACTCAGGCATCCCGATTGGAGAAAATTTTAATACACTTCATTTCTAAATATAATCTTGTTTACTTTTAGACATGAAATTTTCACTTTTCTTCCCACGTGTTCTTTGTTAATTATACAATTAAACAAACCCATTTAAAGAGAGTCTGTTACTGCTTTTCATAGAGCCATAAAAAGATTGTAATGCAGAAATTTATACTTTTATTTGATTTTAGAAATCAGCTGGTGTTTCTCATCTAACACATCTTTTTATATCTTTGTGTAATAAGCTTTTATTGCAATATAGTGAATACCATGTTACCAATTTGTTTTATTTTAGGTTGTATTTAGATATTCTTTTTATTTTTGGAAATTTCAAACAAAAGAAAATAAGTAACCATATGGTTCTCTCACTCAACAACTATCATTAATGGATCATTTTGTACCAATGTTTGTCATATATATTGAACATTTTTTGACTTTAGTCATCATTCATGTTTCATTACTTTCTTTACTGACTAACTTAAAGTATTCTCATATGTTTCTCCTGCTTTCATGCCAACACTGTTTTTTTTTTAATATTTTATTTATTCATTTGAGAGAGTGTATGAGAGGGATAGAGAGCATGAGTGGGGGGAGGAGCAAAAGAGAAAGGGGGAAATCTCTAGCAGATTCTGTGCTGAGCACAGAGCCCACCTGGAGGCTTGATCCCATGACCTTGAGATCAGGACCTAAGCTGAAACCAAGAGTCAGATGCTTAACTGACTGATCCTCCCAGGCACCACATGTGCCAACACCTTCTAATCTGATCCTATATTGTAAAACTGATCTATCAGTCCCTGGTCTAAAATATTCCATGCCTTCAAATCATCTTAAATATGGAAGACCTTTCTTGACTTGTCCCTGCTTCCATCTTGTTTCACCCCAGGCCACTCTAACATACATTGTGTCCATCAATTGCCATGAACTAAGTTTTACTTTCATCAACCACCCCTTGCTGTCTCACTTCTAAAACTTTTCCTGTGCATTTTCTCTGCCCACACTGCCTTAGCATCTCCATTTTCTTCACCTGCACAATTCCTACTCGACTTTCAAAGTTGTTCTCAAGTATTTCATCTTGGGGGATGTTTTCAAAAAATGTACCCCAAACTTAAGGCTACATTAACTGCCTCTTTGGTACTTTTATAAGATCCTATATGAAACTGTATCAAAGTTTTCATTACTAAGCATTATACTTTAATATCAGTTTGTATTTCTCTCTCATTAGACTGATGTCAGATATTTTAGCTGATTAATACCCCTCTACATCTATATTAACAGCCAACACCACACACAAACATACAACATATTAAAGTGCATATTATCCTGTGTGTGTGTATTATGTTCATATCTTGAGGGTGATAAACTTCTTAAAGAACTTTCCCTATGTCTGTTTCTCCTGTCTCTTTGCTCATATGTAGCTCAGGTGGAACACTATGCAATGAACCGATAATGTGACCAGGTATTCAAACTCCATATTGAATAGTAGAATGAGCAGAGAGAAATAAGTACAAATCATGGATCTGTCAGTTACTAACTGTTTCAACTTGCAGATCTTGTTTAAGCTATGAATTTTAGTTTCCTCATCCATCAATAGGCATAATGTCATTTGTTTCATAGAGCTATTGTCAATTTAGCTCACTTAATGTTTATAAAGTGTTGAGCACTATGAGGTCATATTTATCTAACTTAGATTATGTGAACTTCAAATTGTGGGGTAGAGCTACATTAATATCCCACTTTATGAGTAAAATTGGAAGTGCTGTAAATCTTTATGGCCAGTGTATTGTTGGTTATTGTTCTCGTTATATGATAACACAGCTTTAACTAGTAAATAGAAATATCTACTATGAACCTTACTATTGATGATATACAATAGTATTTCCTCAAGATATTTTGCAAATATTATTCTTATAATTTAAGGTGTTTTTATTTCATATAATGATTTCATTCTGATGTTTATAATCCATATGATATCATTAATGTTCACTAAAGCATCTAAAACCAATAACTTTGGAATTAACAGAAATAAAATCAGAAATTCAAAAAAAAATCTCTAAGAAAAATGTCAAACTACCACAAAGTCAAATTTAGGAGATAGTGCTCCTAAAACTTAGAGATAATGCTAGATTTTTTTTTCTTAAGTCCTAAGGCATACATTTAAGTTTGCAAAAATCAATCTATTTTCAAGTGCAGATCATGAAAAAATTGGAAAAAATATTTATAATAAGACTACAAATTAATACTATCATAGTATGCCTCTAAGACATCTTTTTTTGGTTATTAGGGCACAGAGAATTCCTGATGTTTGAGAAAAAATGAAAAGAAAATTTACACATCAAATTCTTTTTTAAAATACTAAGTGCCTGTTTCAAAGCAAAAAGCATATTTGCAGTTTATGTACTCCAAGAAGACATTTTCCCTTTTATATTTATTGATATACAAGAATCAGTCTTAAAATAAGTGAGTTTTATTTTTATGCAAGCATCATAACTTTTCCATTCCTGAGCAATTCCTAGTACACAGTAGACATTTAGTGTAATATATCTAATATGATTATGGTACTGAATTATTGATTTTGCTTTAAGTCAAAAGTTAAGTTCCCTATGAAGAATTTTTGAACTTCATTACTTGGTGTGAATAGTGTCATTTCTCTGGAAACTTTTTGGATTTCTGTATTATATTTAGACTCCCTCCTGCTTTTTGCTGCTTCCCAGCCATAGCCTTAAGGTCAGAGCAAGTATCTGGGTGCTAAGACATCTGGTCTCAGCAGTTGGTTCTCTCTTCTGCCACATCCCTCAGTTCTCTTGTGGGACACAAGTTATGATGCTTGCATGTGTGGCCAGCTCCCCTAGTGTCTCTTGGTCCAGTTCTTTTCTGGAAGGGATAATTGCTTGGGGTTGCGGGTGGAAAGAACATGAAACTTCTCACCATTGCTTGAAAATTAGGTGTCAATGTCTAGTTGTAATGTTGTGAAATCATTTTTGAAAAACGAATCTCAGTTCTCTTTTATCAGATATTAAAAATATGATTCTAATGACCCAATTTTTCACCATTTAAATAATGTTGCCTTTTAATGAAAGTCTAGTTTTTTAAATAACTAAAGAGACAGATTATCCTATTCAAATCTCTTATTCTGTGTGACAAGAGATATATAACTTACATGTTCATATTCTTTATCACTGTTTTGTACTACATGTTACCTAGCTATCTGTAGGAAGAAAGCATCATTCAAATCTTGCAGAATGAATTCTTCAAAAAAAAAAAAAAAACAACAAAACACTCATATTATTTAGGATTCATTAATATAACCAAACCCCAGAGAATATACCTAAGGACTGTTTGATGTCAGGGACTGACAGTTCTTGAGTAGCAAGTATTCTTATTTGTGAACTACTCTGTCAGTTTTTGAAATTGTCAAATGCCTCTTTTCATCTCAGAATAGACCAGAAATACAAGGGAACAGGATGAGTTATTATTTTTAATGTACAGATGTAGTAAAAGCCAGTTGCAGAACAAGATGGAATGCAGGGTATTTTTCAAGTTCTATTAATAGATACATGCATAAATTTCTAAGACAGTCAAATACCACTACTTATATTTCCTTTTTAAAAATGCTCTACTAAATTTATCTTGGCACATTAACGGTATGAGTTTCAAAGTTTCTTCTTTAAAAATATACTACCCATCTGCTTCTTCTGTGTTTCTAAAGAGGCCATTGGTTTTGAAAGTATAGATACACTTTTCCTACTCCAGGGAAAGTTTACTTAAGTATATCAGAGTGGAAAACTACAGCAATTACATGGATTCTTGAGTTAAAAACATAAATTTTGCCAGAAGTACTTGAATATATGGTTAATACTTCTGGCTGACTCAACCAAGCTTACTTTGCTAGATTCATTAAGTTATAAACCAAAACGTAAATAGCTGCATCAGGGCATTAGACATAAAGTGAATTACATTTCAAGAATTATTATTTGAGTATACCATAGACCCTAACACACTGGGATCAGCCCACAAAAGGGGAGTTCACTTGACCATCAAAAGCTGTGATTATTTTTATTTCTGACACCAGATGGCGCTCGGAGATTTTTAAATCCTCTTTGATCTCTCTTGTTTCAAATTTTCCCTTCATCTCTTCTTTCCAGGAAGCTTTTGCTTGAAAGATTAAAGTTCACATATGTTTCCTCTCATGTAAAATGTAAGTGAAGGCTTTCATGAATTGATTAAACCTCACAGCCCATTTTAGGTTTTTTTTTTTTTCTTCATTGGGCAATATTTTTAAGAATACTAAATATTACAGAACGACTGATAAGAGTCTCTGCATTAGTGACCTGAAGGAACTGTCAATACCGTCACTATCTAATCATTTAGAAATGCAATTCATTCTGAAATTGTTCTAATTTTTAAAGCAATTTTAGCCTGCATTCCATTCTTCTCTTTTATTAGTATAAAAAGAAATACACTGAGAGCTAGGAATTACATTTATCCATCATCCAGAAGAGAGCCCTGTCTATGTGCAAATGAGTTTTATATGAAGCCCCATGGGTGTCTGAAATTATTCCTCCTATGAACACTCCCTTGTTCTGCTTCCTTCTCACATTTCCAGATTTGTGTCACTTTATTCCACTTAAACCATAAAACAGATAATAGCATAAAATTAAGCTCTTTATTATAAAGAGCAGTGGCCATTCCTGCTTTTCTTTTTCTCCCTTTGTCTTTGAACTGATTAGAATTTCTTTTTACTTGGGAGGCAGGTGGCATGTTGTAACGAATCTGTTCTATAAGCTGTGACATTATTTTAATACAATCTTTGCATGTAGGCTTTAAGCCCTTAGAGTAGTTTCTTTCCTTGGAATTATAGTTTATCAACAACCTTTGAGACCTTCCTTATTTGAAACAGGAGTTCCCACCACCCAGGGTAAGAAAGAAGCACATACTCCTGCAATGTATATTGTAGAAAATTGACAAAATGCAAAATTGAAGACAACTTTTGGTTAGTTTTTGGAATTCGTATTCTCTATATCTGGCTTTTAGTGGAAACTGTCGCTCTCGCCAGCAAGAATGACCAGGAGACCTCAGCGAAGCAAGCTTTATTTCTGCGTAGCTGTTGGGCTCTCTCCCTCCCCCGCCCGTGCATGTCTATATATACCAAGGTTGCACAACCAATCACTTGCAGCCACATAGATACAAAATCCTAAGTTCCGCCTACTGGCTCGCATCCAGCTGCCATCTTAATGGTGTGTTTACTTTCGGGCAGTGAAAAAGTCCTGCGGCGCCCGCCCCCCCCCCCCCCTGCGGGCCCAGCCGGAGCAGCTCCGGCGGCAGCGACAGCTTGAGGCAGCGGCGGCTGAGGCAATGAGCGGGCACGGGGAGCCCAGAAGCATTACCGCACATGCGCTACAAACCGCTCGGGCACCAACATCTCCCCCTTTTCTTTTATATTAGGCATGCAAGGCAGGAGACCGTGCCTGTCTTAGGTTGTCAGCTGCCATGAACATGCTTACCCGTCATCGGATAATTCCCCCTGGTTGGAGAACTCCTGGCTTAGGTTGCTATGTGCAGCCAATCTTACCCATCATTGACTACCGATCTAGTGCTGCCAGTCAGATTTGGGGAAATGTACCAGCTTCCAGTGCCATGCAAGCTTGTACTAGCGCCAACTGTTGCCTACATTGTTGTTTACGTAATGATGCAAAATGGCGGAACATAAGGATTTACAACAGATACCCAATCCCGTAATGGAGCTATGTCAATCTCATCTGCTTAACTCTTTCAACAGATTCGCAGCAATAGAAAGGTCATTATAGGCCACGGAGGTTATGCAAAGTCCAGAAAGTGATTGGATGCATCCGGTCGTCAATAGTTTCTGGAGAATGTCCACTTGTTACAGATGTGGTGAGAGCTACAGCCGCTGCAGTTGCCGCAGCTGTGGAGGCTGCTACAGCCGCAATAATGGCTGCAGTGATCCCAAAGTCTCTTTTATGTCTTGAGAGCAATACAGGCGAATTGTTAGGATTTACAGAAACGGGCATGGGAATGAAAGTAGGTATACAGGAGGGAGGATGGCGGACTCATTCGTCAGTGGCATGGGGAATGGCCAGGCTTTCACTATTGCCCATTGGTGCATCTGTTGAAGGGATGCTGGTGTCGCCAAAATCACTATCAGGCCGAGCATCAGGACGGGGCGGGCCATGTTGATCGATTCTTCTAATCAGTCACTCTGGGATCCAGATAGGCACTTGGGCATCCTGTGGAAAAAGACAAAGAGAACCTCGGTGCCATCTTAGGACCAGGTCAGGGCCTCTCCATTGGCCCATGAGTATATCCTTCCACTTTGCCTGGGCTAGAGTGCGTTCAGTAACCACCGCATGCCTGTCCACTGCAGATGTACCATTATGGTCCAAGGACAAAAAATTTAAAATGTAAAGGGTGAGAGATGTAAGATCACAGGGTGACTTGTAGGCATCACCTATTCCCCCTTTTCTTGTTTTTTGTAAGCATCGTTTGAAGGTGCCATTGGCGCGTTCAATTATTCCTTGACCTTGTAGATTGTGAGGTATACCTGTAGTATGGACTATACCAAATTGACTTAGGAATTGATGGATAGATTTTGATGTATATGCAGGTCCATTATCTGTCTTTATTTGTTTTGGGATACCCCAATCTGCGAAGCATCGTAGGCAGTGTGTGATGACTTGTTTTGAATTCTCCCCCATGAGGGGAGTAGCCATTATGATACCCGAATAAGTGTCCACTGATAAATGTACGTACTTTTGTTGCCCGAATTCAGGTACATGTGTGACATCCATTTGCCATAGGTGATTAGCTTGAAGGCCTTTGGGATTCACCCCCTAAGGAAGGCTGAGGGAGTAATGTGGCACAATTCCCACAAGTCCTTACTATATCTCTTGCCTGTTCTTTGGTGACATGGAATCTATATCTTAAGGTATTAGAATTCACGTGCCATTTGCTATGGAACAGCTTCGCCTGTTCTAAGGTAGGGCAAATAAGTTGGAAACGACTATTGTGGTCTGCTAGAGCATTGCCCTCAGATAATGGTCCTGGTAGGCTCATATGGGCTCTGATGTGATCTATAAAAAATGGTGCAGTGTGCAGTTGCACAACCTCTTGTAGTTGCCTTAAGATCCATGGAATAGGTGAATCACTTAAGGAGAGGATGGCTGTTTCAATATTTTTTGTTGCATTTACCACGTATTGACTATCAGAAATAATATTTAGGGGAGTGTCTGAAAATCTTTGGAGCACTAGGAGCACTACTAGTAGCTCTACTTGTTGAGCCGACCTGGCAGGAACTATGATTGGGTTCACGATTCCATTTATGATATAAGCTCCTGTGCCCTCTTTACTTCCATCTGTAAAGACAGTAGAGGCTTCTTTTAGTGGTGTCAATCTACTAATTTTTGGTAGTATGAATTCAATACCCTTTGTGAATTCTATAAGTGGGTGTGAAGGATAATGATTATCAAATTCTATTGAGTAAGAGGTGGTCAGTATCACCCAATCATCTAGGGTAGCACATAGTAGGTGAATCTGTTCCTTAGTATACGGCACGATGTAATTGTCAGGTATGATTCCAAGAGTAGAAATACAAACAGTGATCAATTTGTTAGCTAGCATGGCTACTACAACTGGATATGTTGTGATTAACCGAGGAAGAGTGTTTGGGAGGTACAGCCATTGTAAGGGCCCACCTTGCCATAGCACTCCAGTAGGTGAAGAAGGGGATGGAATCACTATGGCTTGGACTATCTGGTTAGGATCACATCTATCTGCTGAAGTCAAGGCAAGCCTGTTCTCCACAATTTTCAAAGCCTGTTTTGCCTCCAGAGTAAGGCTCCTAGGAGAGTCTAGACGGGCATCACCCTTCAGAATATCAAACAATGGTTGTAATTCTCCTGTAGTTATTTCAGGTAGGGTCGGATCCAATTTATGTCCCCCAATAACTTTTGGAAATCATTGAGTGTTTGTAATTTGTCAGTTCTGATGGAGGCTTTTGAAGGTTTTACCATGATATTGTATAGTTTCATGCCTAAATAGTCTTTGATGTTGGAAGCCTGCATCTTTTCGGGGGCTATAATTAACCCCCATGAATTTAGCTCCTTTTGTAACATTACTAAGGCTTCCGAAACTGTAGTAGAGTCAGATCCACACAACAATATGTCTTCCATGTAATGGTAACACATTAAATCAGGGTAAGTCTCTCTAATAGGCTGTATGGCTTTAGAAACATATAATTGACACATAGTGGGGCTATTAGCCATGCCCTGAGGGAGGACAGTCCACTCATATCTTTGGTTAGGCTCTGCATGATTAATAGAAGGTAGGGTAAAGGCAAATTTAATTGTATCCTCAGGATGCAGAGGGATAGAGAAAAAGCAATCTTTTATGTCAACCACTATTGATGGCCAGTTTCTCGGTAAGGCGGTTATCATGGGTAATCCCAGCTGTATTGGTCCCATGTTCTGCATTTGCCTATTAATTTCTCTAAGATCATGTAAAAGTCTCCATTTACCAGATTTCTTTTTAATAACAAAGATAGGTGTATTCCAAGGTGAGGTAGAAGGTTTCATATGGCCCACCTCTAACTGTTCCTGTACCAGGGCTTTAGCAGCTGATAGTTTTTCGTTAGTAAGGGGCCACTGAGGCACCCAGCAGGGCATATCTGTCTTCCATGTTATTTTCATTGCCTCAGTGGCCCTTACCGAAAACCCAGGCCTTGCCCCTTATATTCTGAGGTGAAAGGGATGGTGTCTATTTTACCTTGCTCCTGTTTCCCTAACCCTTTTCCTGGTATCTATCCCATTTTTTGCATCATAGCTATTGATTGGGGGCTGTATATAGTTTCAGTTGTCAGGCGGACGCTCATCTGTTCCAAAATGTCTCGTCCCCAGAGGGAAATAGGAATATTGCAGACATAGGGCTGAAAAGTTCCCCTATGGCCTTCGTCATCCTCCCACTCAAGGGTAGCTGCACTTTGATCAGGACTTTGAGCGATTCCTAAACCCCTGAGTGTTTGTTTTGCTTGTGTTAGGGGCCATTTCGGAGGCCACTCTTGTTGGCTGATGATGCTCTTATCGGCGCCCATATCCAGTAACCCTAAAAATTTCCTTCCTTGCACCTTGAGGGTAATTATGGGCCTATCAGTCATATCCAGGGTCAGGCATGTTAGGTCAACTCCCGTAGACCCCAAACCTCTCGTACCTTTTTCTTTTCCGTTACTGGGAAAGGCTTCATGATGGCTAGGGAGTAGAGAAGTTGAGCTATCTGATCTCCTGGGCTAATTGCAGTAACTCCCCTTGGTGAAGACACCAGTATCTTGATCTCTCCCTCATAATCGGAATCTATTACCCCAGGGTGAACTATCAGACCTTTGAGATAGGTGGAGCTTCGGCCAAGTAATAAACCTACAGTACCATGAGGGGGGCCCCCTCTTAGATCGGAGGCCAATGCTTGAATGCCCATCTCCGGAGTTAGGACCATTCGGGCGGCTGCTCTAATATCGAGCCTTGCTGATCCAGAGGTTGCGCGCCTTTCTCCGAGGGAGGGTACCATGTCCTGGGCATTTGCGTTAGTGCCTCATAAATTTGTGTTGGGCCCCGGGGCGCGGGGCCCTGCTTCCCGTTTTTTGAGTAATTGGATTGAATCCAGTTATTCGGTGGCAGGGGATTTCCTTGAATATCTTTCTGGGACCTACATTCATTAGCCCAATGATTCCCTTTACGGCAATGAGGGCACAACCCAGGTGCGGGCTTGACTGGTCTAGGAGGTTCTTTACCCTTTGGACAATCCCTCTGAAGATGACCGTCCCTTCCACAAAGAAAACAAGCCTTGGAAGAACTCCTGGTTCCTCCACTGAAACTTCTTATCCCTTGGGCTACTGCTGCTGCCACAACTTGGCCCTGAACAACTATATCAGTGATGTCTCGACACACTTTGATATTTGTAATCAGGTCCTTAGACTTCCAAGGGCGGATAGCCTCTTTACACCATTTATTTTCTTGTTCATAGGCTAATTGTTTAACAAGGGACATTGCTTGGTCCACATCCCCAAATATGCACCTTGCTACTTGGAGCAGACGATCTACAAAGTCAGCATAGGGTTCATTAGGCCCCTGCAACACCTTGGAAAGTTGTCCCTGCAAATCGCCAGAACCCTGTATGGTCTTCCAAGCCCTAGTGGCTGCAGCTGCTATCTGTACATACACCCCTGGGGGTACCCAATCTGATTGTTTTGTCTCACAAATTGACCTCCTCCCATGAGCATGTCAATATTCCAGTGGGGATTCCCTGACGCGGCGTTACGCTGGGCAGTTTCTGAGCTACACTCTTGCCAAGCAGTTTTCCATATCAAGTATTGTCCACCAGACAGAGTTGCTTTTGCCATGTTAGTTCAATCATCTGGGGTAAGGTTCATGCTACCGACTGCTTCCAAAAGTGAAAGTGTATAAGTAAGCAGCCTGTGGCCCATAAGTAGTGACTGCTTCCTTAAACTGTTTAATAAGTTTGAAGTCTAGTGGTTGATGAAACCTCTGTTGATTTTGATCTTCTAACACTGGGTATGAAAGAGGGGAGGGTTTAGTAAAGTCTGTAATGTCCCTCCATCCTGCATTTCTACATTCTGGACAACCGCATGCCCCTCGAGAGCATGAAGTGTTATATGGTGGCGGCCATTCTGCGCTATAGGCCTACATTCAGGGGTAGGAATTCTTGACCTTCTGACAGAGGGCGCTAGGGAGTCATATTTTTTCCTGGCTTCTTTGTATATCTTTCCCTTTAAAGGTTCGTTAGGGACTTCCTCTTTTAATTTTAAGTGTGTCATGGCTTCCCCAAGCTCATCTTCAGAGGAGCTCTCCTCTGAATTTTCTCCCCCTCTGCTAGATCCTGCCTTAGAGGCTTCTCTGACCTGCTCCTCGATAACATTTTTAACCGTTTTATGGTTAGAGTCTAGCGGAGTGCCGTTAGCCTTAAGCACCTCCGTCAGTAATCCTCCCATCTTAGTAAACTTTGATCCCATTATTTCTTGTCCTATGCCTAGGAACCCTTTTACTTCTTATCCTATACTTAGGAACTTTCTCACTTCTCGTCCTATACTTAGGAACTTTCTCACTTCTCGTCCTATACTTAGGAACTTTCTTATCTGAAATTTTGTGCACACTTACCAGATCGTTGCCTTCACTGAGAACTCCTTGGTGTAGGTTTCAGGTTTCCTGGGTTTCGGCACAACTTGTCGCTCTTGCCAGCAAGAACGACCAGGAGACCTCAGCGAAGCAAGCTTTATTTCTGCGTAGCTGTTGGGCTCTCTCCCTCCCCCGCCCGTGCATGTCTATATATACCAAGGTTGCACAACCAATCAGTCGCAGCCACATAGATACAATATCCTAAGTTCCGCCTACTGGCTCGCATCCAGCCGCCATCATAATGGCGTGTTTACTTTCGGGCTCCAAAAAAGTCGTGCGGTGCCCGCCCCCCGCGGGCCCAGCCGGAGCAGCTCTGCACCATCGCCACCCGGCAGCAGCGACGGCTTGAGGCAGCGGCGGCCGAGGCAACGAGCGGGCACCGCGGAGCCCAGAAGCATTACCGCACATGCGCTACAAGCCTCTCGGGCACCGACAGGAAACCAGTGGGGAAAAGGTAAAAATTATTAAATGCAACTTACAGAAAAGAGGCAATAATGCCATCCTGTACAATCAGGGTCAGTGTGAGAAGAAAGAGAGAGCTGCATTTTAAAAAGCTCTATCATATTTCCTCTTGCTAAAATGCAAATTGTTCTCATTATGATGAGCCCCTTATCTACCTCAAGATGTCACTTAGAAGCTCACATTTTTCCCTGTTAATAGTTGAGAGGGTTATTGACCAAAATGCACTGACTGACTGTTACATTAATGATAGCATATGAAATGGGAGAATGGACTTAGCACCACAGGCTTCTGGAGAATTTTGATCTTGTCTTTTCCAGGTAAGTCTGCATTACCATTTGGAAATATTCCCACACAAACAAAGTGTTTTCTTTGGACCAGTTTTCCCATTGGCAGCTCTTTCCTGATGCATAGAAATTTTAGTCAGAGTCACGCTTTAAAAAAAAGAAAGAAAAAAAGAAAGAAAAGATTATTGAAATATAGCAAGATTAGGGAAACATACCAGAGAAGAGAAGGCATTGGGCCATTTTTTGACAGACATAACATTAGGCCCTTCCATTATTCAATCCGCACTCATTTAAGGAACTGGGTCTCCTCCAACTTAACAGGGGCTTCCCCAGTAGCAAAGGTGATTTGAGTGGTAAGAAATCATACACAGTGGCCTAGCCCAACTTAACTGGTAAAGAAACCACAGTAGAATCAGATCTATAAATACAAAGAACAAACTAATGGTTTACCAGAGGGGAGGGGCTTGAAGCGATGGGCAAAATGGATGAAAGGGAGTGGGAGATACAAGCTCTCAGCTATGGAATTAGTAAGTACAGTGTAAGGAATATAGTCAGTGATCTTATTATAGTGTTGTATGGTGACACATGGTGGCTACACTTACGGTGAGCATAGGGTAATGTATAGAGAAGTTGAATCATTATGCTGTACACCTGAAACTAATGTAACATTGCTTACTATACTCACATTGAAAAAATAAAAATGGTGTCTGGTTAGAGGGACTTTTTCCATGGTTGTGGCAGAACCAGCATTTGAGAGAGACCAAGAGGCCAGGTGCTGACTTCTATAGTGTTCTTTCTTTATCACATGAAATTATTTAAACAGTAATTTTGCCCCAAATCCCTCAGGCCCCTCATTTTCTTCAGAGGAAAAGCCATTTGCCTTTATAGAGCTCATAGTGCTATGTATGTGACATCTCCTCATTCTATTGCCTTTCATCTTATCCCCTCCTCCTCCACCTCCACCAAATCCCTTAAAATCACCCTGTTCCATCACTGCTGGCCTCCTTGCTATTGTCCTCAAACACAGACCACAGTGGCAAAGTTGGGATAATATTCACCCAGATAGCTGCATTGACTAAATTTCTTTAAGTCCTTGCTCACATTTATTTTCTCAATGAAATGTACTCTGACCACCCTACTTAAAATTACCCTCTCTACCTTTGCATCACTCTGGATTTTTCTTATCCTGCTTTCCATAATTTTGTATTTATAAACTCATAACAGATTATATAATTTACTTATTTTGCAGGATTTTTTTGATAAGCCAAGATGGAGATATAGACAAATAATCACAGTTGTCTAATAAAAATAGAAATAATATTCTTTTTTTAAAATTTTTTATAAACATATATTTTTATCCCCAGGGGTACAGGTCTGTGAATCACCAGGTTTACACACTTCACAGCACTCACCAAAGCATATACCCTCCCCAATGTCCATAACCCACCCCCTTCTCCCAAACCCTCTCCCCCCAGCAACCCTCAGTTTGTTTTGTGAGATTAAGAGTCACTTATGGTTTGTCTCCCTCCCAATCTTAAATCAACGTCAGTAGAATGCCTTTTTATTAAATATAAATATGAAGAGATGTCATTGCTCTTAGATCCAACTTTGAAAAGAATCCCGATAGTCACTCTATTGTCTAAGGACCCAGATCTCCATTACAGGAGATTTTCCTATTTTTGAATGTGGAAATACATGGAAACAACCCAAATGAAAACAAACAGAGGCTCTTTATTTAGAGCTTGATATGGTAATGGAGCTAGGCACCATCACTGTGTTTGGCAGAGACTGAAAATCAAGCAGGGAAGTGAGAAAGCTTAATAAGGAAAAAATAGGGAAGACTTTAGATATGCTCTGACTGGAGGTCATTGGCAAAGACCAACATGGCCAAGTTGCCTTCAGCTTGACTGAATTTTAGAGGCTTCTGCCAGACTGTAGGCTCCTAACTTCTCTTTTGGTAGAGCATTTCTTTTTTTTTAAAGAAAACTTGCAATCGCAAATCCTCTGCTACTCTAAGATATAAATCTTCTACATTGCAAGAATGTCTTTCTCAAAGACCTGGGAGCCAACTCTTCGAAATGTCATCATCAAGAAAGATAGGGTCCCTGTCTCCTACTTTCTGTGGAAGAATAGGCGCTTATCTTTGATAAGGATTAGTAAACACAGATGGACTAATCACAGGCCTACATTCCATTCACATCCTCCAATATTTTTCCGTAACTCATTCCATCATTTAAAAATCCTTTGTTTCAATGGAGTTCAGGCCAATCTCTCAATAGTCTTGACCTCTATTGAAATAATCATGAATATATTCTTGCCATTTTAATCAGTGTCTGGTGCAGGTTTTCCTTTACAGAATGAGGAAGCTGGAGGTAGTCTATCTAACTGGAAGCTAGGACATTCTATGTGATTAGTTTGAAGAGTGTATTTGACTTTCTCTGGTTGGTCCTGAGTTGGAAGCAGGAACAAAAATTAGGGAAGATGACAGTCATTGACCAAATCCTTACCATTTAGGCACATTGCTGCAGAGGTTTGATTTTCTGGCCTAACAGTTACAGAAGTTGTGAGTCAGAGTTCTGTTGCCATGTATTGTCTCGCCATTATCTACTTGTATATTTAGTTTCTCACAAGAACACTGATATGTCTGGCTAAAATAACAGATTCCAACACTAGGGAAAAGGAAAGAGGAAGAGCATGTTATGCACATGTATATCCTACTAAGCTATTTCTTCCATTCATTCTATGGAATATGCAGAAGAATCCCAGGTGAGAGAGATTAAATAACTAATGGTAGGGGACTATTACGAGAAAATTGAGAAATTGCAGTTCTCTCTTGGGGTAAGACAAGGTTACTTCTTCCTTCTCACAAAGCACGAACTGAATTACAACCCTTTACTGAAGATTGTCATTCCACAAACGCAAGGATATAGCTTCAGTGGGATGGTCAAGAGAGGAAATGACTTGTATGGCATATATAGGTGTGTTCTTTACAATCCAGTGGGAAACCCAGTGGAGGGTGTTTTCAACATAGCTGCCACAATTGTGGACAAAACAAGTGGACACCCAGATTGTCCTAGAAACCAGCACAAAGCTTCTGCAATACAAAGGAGGTACCCAAACTAAACAATAGAAAGACAAACTATAAAGCCAGAATGAATAGAATCACTTGGAACTGGATGACTTAGAGCTGACCATGTATTACAGTAGATGATTTCTTATCCTCTGCTTTGTCTTGATGAAAATTTTAGTCAAGCTTCTCTTTCCTATAGGTCCTGAACTCTGCACAAAAAAGTGGAAGGTGCTTGCTATGGTCTGAATGGTTTTTCCACCCCCCTTCCCCCACTTCATATATTGAAAATCTAACCCCAGTGTGATGGTATCAGGAGGTGAGGCCTTTGGGAGGTGACTAGTCATGAGGACAGAGCCCTCATGAATGGGATTTATGTCATATAAAAAGAGTCATGAGAGCTTGCTCTCACTCGTTTTCTACTATGTAAGGATACAATATGAAGACAGCCGTCTACAAGCCAGGAAGGGTTTCCTCACCAGACAGTGGATCTTTTAACACCTAGTTCTTGGACTTCCCAGCCTCCTGAACTATGAGAAATATATGGTTCTTATTTAAGGTACTCATCTATGATAATTTGTTATAGCCGTCTGAACTAAGTGTTTTCTAATCAGCTTTCCCTGGGAGTCAACTAACCACACAACAAGCCCCTTTTCTTGTCAGATCCCACTGGTCATTTCCCCTTGTTTGTTCAGTTTCCCCTTCAAAGAGTTTGCTTTTCCTTTAGCCCTATAAATTTAAAATGTTCGTTTGAATTAAGATAGTTGCAGATTTGTAGGCACAGTGTTCTCCCTGCTGCAACAGTCCCTTCCCTTTTTTACACTAATCCTTTTGAAAAAAAAAAAAAAAATGTCTCCTTACTAAGTCCTGACTTGTTTTTCTTTGACAGAACCCACAGGAGTACTATATTAAAGAAGACAGTCAACATTTTTGGAGAGTTTACTCTGATAGATTATGTCAGTATTACACAGATTATTTCCTTTAAATATTCCAACAACTCTGTGAAGTAGGTATTATGACTATGAACATTTTGCAGATGAGGAAACTGAGGTGTGGATAGTTTACTTGCTCAATGTGACATAGCTGATAAGTGGCAGAGGTCAAGGGCAGAAAGAAGCATTACTTGACCACATAGCTGGTCTTTTAGTGGTCACACTCTTATCTCCAGAAAGGAAGACCTACACAGGAGGACTTTCTCATTGATGCGATACAAATAGCAGAGGGGATGGCACATGCTTTCGTTTTAAAGAGGGGAGGGGTTTTTTCCCTTCTCAGAAAGAAACCCATATTAAAGGAAAACTTTTTCTCCTTTGTTAGTTTATGAGACTTGAGGACAAGTCACTTCCATTTGTTCTCAGCTCTTTCCCTTTCCTGATACGTGGTGATAAAAAGAACAGGGGGAGTTGTTTTGACAGTTTCCTGCATGTTTTATGCAGCTGAGTTAGAGCTTGCTTCTGCTAGACAGGAACCCTCAAGCTTTTCTGTCTGTGGCTGGCTAGGCAAATCTAGTTGACCCCAATCTGTAATTCCAGGTTTTCAGTTGTTAAAGGGGACGGGGCACAAGAAGTTTCATCTTAATCCTGGTTTTAAATTGCATGTGATTACTTTTAATCAAGGAGTTGTTTTTCTTTCCAGGTGGTTACTGTGTCAGTTTCTCAGTCACTTCAGAGTAGTAAGGGGGGAAGGGTTGTAATTAAGTGATACCTTAAAGGAATGTACTTTAGATTTCATGTTGCATTACCAGTTGGAAAGCTTTATGTGAGGTAAACCTCTCATCTGCATTTCTAACAGATTTCCCTTCCAGTGTATTGTAATCTCAGGGTTTCTTCCAGAGGCAACATGGCTACAAATTTGTTTTGTTTTGGTTTTGCTTGTATCTACTGGTCTAATCAAAGAAGATACAAGGGTCACATTGATTTGCTTTCAGATGCATCTCTGAGCAGGGCATAAGCTCTCCCCCCGCCCCTCACTTAGTAGTTTTTTTAAAAAATTAAATTTAATTTTTTTTTAGTTTTCCAAGATACATTGTTTATGCACCATACCCAGTGCTCCATCCAATACGTGCCCTCCTTAATACCCACCACCAGGCTCACCCAAACTCCCATCCCCCTCCCCTCCAAAACCCTCAGTTGTTTCTCAGAGTTCACAGTCTCAAGGACTGGAGGAGATTATGCTGAATGAAATAAGTCAAGCAGAGAGAGTAAATTTTAGTTTTTTAATTTGTGAAGAGGTGAAAGTGGTGCTTATGGTAGAAACTTTTAGTAGAATCACTTGGAACTGGATGACTTAGAACACAATGGCAAAATTATGAACAAAAGGAAGATAAAATATCTTATGAAATGTACAGAGTATATATTCTCTTAGCATAATTGTGTTATTTTCCCATATGCATCTAAATTTCAGTAGAGAACATTTTAAGAAATATAACTTATGTGGAAACATTATACTACCAGATTGAAGGTTTTTTTTTTTTTAAGATTTTATTTATTTATTTATTTGAAAGAGAGACAGAGATATCAACAGAAACAGTGAGAGAGAGAGCGTAAGCAGGGAAGGGAGAAGTAGGCTCCTCGTTGAGCAGGGAACTTGATGCAGGGCTCGATCCTAGGACCCCAGGATCATGACCTGAGCCACCCTGGTACCTCCAGATTGCAGTTCTTGATAACAAATGACACCTACTATGTATGTTGAATAGAAATTGTACCTGGCTTTCGGTTCCTGATGATGATCATGGTAGTGCTTTTGTGTAGTCTGAGCATAAATACTTAATTAGGGCCACTATTAGCACCATCTAAGAGTCAATAATTGTGCAGTAGCTACAAAATACATATAGGTAAATGTTTTTTCTTATAAGTGGATTTTTTAATAGAAAGATACCTGGATCCAAGGTTATATCAGCTGACAAAGTAAGCTTCAATATTTCTTTTTTTTTTAAAATAATTAAATTAGGGCTCCTGAGTGGCTCAGTTGGTTAAGCGACTGCCTTCGGCTCAGGTCATGATCCTGGAGTTCAGGGATCAAGTCCCGCATCGGGCTCCCAGCTCCATGGGAAGTCTGCTTCTCCCTCTGACCTCTTCCCCTCTCATGCTCTCTCTCACTCTCTCTCAAATAAATAAATAAAATATTTTTAAAAATAATAATAATAATTAAATTAATTAAGTTATTTTGATGTAGTGTTCAACCATTCATTAGTTGCATATAACACCCAGTGCTCATCACAACATGTCCACTTCTATCTCATAAGCTTTAATATTTCTAAGCCTCTTGTAAGAATATGGTTTTGTAGCTGAAGATCTCTTCCAGAGAAGACAAAACCTCTTCTAGATCTTCAGCTACAAAACCGTAGTCTAGTGTAACTTACTAGCTAGTGTCTACTTATAAGCATAGCTTCAATCTTGCCACATCTCAGTTTTTTCATCTATTAAATTAAGGTAGTAATACCTGCTGTGAGTAGGTGTTTATAGTTTTCATACTCAGAATCCATTTACTTGTTCTGATGCTGTCAGATTTCTGTTGAGATCCTCTGCTCTATTCTTAGAAAAGTTATTTGGATAAAATGCATTCTAGTTTTAGTTGTGTGGCTAAATCAGACTACTTTTAACCAATCAGTCTATGCCAGTAATAGAAGGGTAAATGATTGTATTCAGCCAATAAGACATGAGAAGGCAGTGTCAGAGCATCTGGGAAAAAAGTCTCTTTTCTTTTCTGTAGATGTTGTGAAAAGAGATCTTCACTAGGCCTCTAGATAATGGGGGTGAGGATATGTTGCCTAGACATGAGGTCTAAGGAGGCCATGCTGGTGTTTGTTAAGCTGAGTAGGACCACTGTGTGAATGAAACCAACACATGAAAAAGTATAGAAATGAGAGAACCACAGAAACTACATTTGCTACCTTGATGACTACTAATCTTCAGATCAAAACTTGTCGTACCTCTTTCTGGACTTTTGTTTCTGTAAACTATCTTATTATTTGTTTATTTAAAGATATCTAATATTTACTTTGTTGCTTTTAATTCAAGAGTCTAAACTGATAGGGTTGTTCCAAGGGTAAAATAACCACTTTACACATGAGAGCTATATTTCGTAATGTTGCAGCATCCCTCTATAATTACGGTGTTAAGGGAAAAGAACAAGACATAGAATATACCCCCATTAATAATCAGGTGTTTGTGAAATGTAGTTTAGGGAGCATGTAGTTTAAGCAATGGTTTATTTGAGCCCACATAAAAATGAGACGGTTTGGGATGCCTGGGTGTCTCAGTAGATTAAGCAGCTGCCTTCAGCTCAAGTCATGATCCCAGTGTCCTGGGATCTAGCCCTGCATCGGGTTCCCTACTCAGCGGGGAGTCTGCTTCTCCTTCTGCCCCTCCCTTTGCTTGTGCTTTCTCTCTCCCTCAAATAAATAAATAAAATCTTTATTTTTTTAATGATGTTTAACCTCATTTTGCCATTAGAGAGCACACGCTAGCAAATATGTTGAATGAAATATTTAAAATGAACAAATTTATGTAACTGAGAAGTGAGAAAAGTAAACAGTTTTTGCCTTACACATTTAAATATCAGAATAAATTTTAACAAATAGAATTAGTGGCTTAAAGTGGACCCTCTTATTAATTAAATTTGATAGCATTTTGTATTTAATTCCCTAATACTTTCCTATCTTAAAATAATATCTAATTTACAGGTACTTTTAACACAGTGATATCAGTGTTCTCAGATTATCACCCAAGTGGAAATCAAAACTTGAATTCATATGTTACACACTCATCAGTTGGATGTCTTTCAGTCAACTCCTGACTTTGTTTTCTATGTAATTTACATGAAGTGGGTGTAAATGTAAGGGGATGTCTTTGTTTATTAAACTGAATTTTTAGGCAGGCTTTACTTTTAAAAATATATATGCATTAGGTTTGCATGATTTCATGGCATCCACATAATTCATTGGTTTAATTAAGCCAGTGAGAAAGAAAGAACCATTGGCTCTTTATCAGTTGATCCAAACAAATGGTTGATAAAAATAAAATATAATAGCTAATAGAAATAATTTATAATTTTTAATGTGTTATATCAAAAGAAACAGTATTCATTAGGTTTTAGCTATTAAAGTCAGCAGTTTCATTTGCCCCATTGAGTATCTTTTTCTGTTATAGCCAGAGGTCTGTTTCACTGCAGTAAATGGATATTGTGTTGTCTGTTGTATAGAAAGATATGTTCAAAAATTAAATCACCTGATAGGCATTAGAATTAAAAAAGAACTTTAGGAATGCCGTAGTGAGTCCTCCAATTTGATGAGCTGGCCTATGATTGATCTGTTTTGGAGAATAGAGTTCTGTAAAGGAAGATACAATTTTACATGCAAAACTGCTTTTGCTTTTTCTTCTAGGTACTTTCTAAGTTTGTGATGCTAGACACTAAAAATAGAAGAGTCCGAACTTTATCTCTCTGGATCTCATTTTAATCTATCATTCTTCCCCTTTCCATTGATGAGTATTTTAGAAAGTTTTATCAAGCCTTAACATAACTGTCAAGGGCTGTGTTGTGTCTCCCCAAAATCCTTATGTTGAAATCCTATCCTAGTCTAACACCTCAGAATGTGGCTTCCTTTAGAAATAGGGTCATTGCAGAGGTAGCAATTTAGGATGAGGGTATACTGGAGTAAGGTAGCTTTTAATCCAAAATGTAGAAGAAGTGAAGTCCCATCAATACATCTACAGAGAGACAGACATATCTATACATCCACAGGAACAGAGTCTTCTCTTATAGCTATCAGAGGATACCAACACAGCTGACACCTTGATTTTGGGTTTCCAGCCACCAGAACTCTGAGACAATAAATTTTTGTTGTCTAAGACACCCAGTGTGAGGCATTTTATCATGACATCTCTACCAAACTAATACAATCACCAAAAGGGAAGCCTACAAAGAGAGATTCAACCAGAAACTGGCTCCTCATCCTTGGAAGAACATTGATGTTAAGATGGTGACTTCCATCTTGTACTGTCTGGAAATAAAAAGGGAATGATACAAATGATCAAGAGTCTTCCAGAAACATTTGTTTCTTTAAACCCCAGTGATTTATCCCTAGGAGTTCTTTTTCACTATATATATTTTTAAAAAAAGAATCAATGTTTATAAAGTATTTTGAGGCATTTAGAGGTGCAAGGTCAGATGAATTTATTTATAATCTATCACAATTAATGGCTCTGATTAGAATAGTTGCTATAGCTCTGGGTGATTCAAATCCTTCTACTACAAATTGTCATTTTTCTTTTCTTCTTCTTCTTCTTCTTCTTCTTTTTTTTTTTTTTTTTGCCACCATTCTACAATAAAAAGATGAAATGTTTCCTTTACAACTTAAGATTTACTTTGGAGGAAATATTTAACAGTATATAATCAAGAGTGGGAAATCGTTAGGAAATAACTGTGCAGTCCAGTGAGATAAGGAAGAGAAGGAGCCGGGTGACCAGAGGTGTAACTTCATGGTTGCCTCAACCAAGCAACTTAAGGAGAAGCCTAGAGGCAAGGTTCTCTGGTGAAGTTAGACTTTTTGACCTGATAAGAGTGAACAGGTGAGTATCATGGGACCTCATTGCCTAGCTCAATGGAGAGGGTTAGAGAATTGCTCCAGGGCCTGCTTCTAGGGGCTGGCAGCTAGTGATTATTTGCAACTTACATTTCTATGCATGTTTTCCTTCTATTATAACAAAATATGAAGGCAGTACAGATAAGTTTCTTAAATGTGAATGCATCCTCCAAGTGAGTGGGTGGCAAAGGTTAGCACTGGTGGTCTTCAGAGTGTTCCTGTGTTCATTCTTCTGTAACCTTTGCTCGCCTTTATTTTAACGTGTTCCAAAACTTGTTTCAGATACTGAGCTCTTCCCCTGACATATGCCCCCATTTTCTATAAGTGAACATTTGAGCAATAGCTTTCTTTGTTCCCATACCAAGACTGTAACTTTTATACTAAAGAAATGGTTTTCTGAACCTCTGTGAATGTTCATGGTGAAAATAATATCCTAATTCATAGACAAGGTCACTGAGACCCAGAAAAATACAATTACTTGGCAATGGTGACATTTGAGCCGGTTTCTGAACTTCTTGTCAGACATTGCTCAGCCCCTGGTAGTCAGTAATGACTAGCGAAATTGGGAAGAAGATTGACATAGTTTGTCTTCAACATAACCCCATTTTCCTCCTTGAATTTCTGCTCCATTTTCCTTCTTGAGAATATTATCTTGTTCTCAGCTGGTGACATGCCAATCACTCCTAAGCTTTTACTATTAAGTGTGGTGCTTGCTGACTAGGACTTACTGAAGATGGCACACCACCTGGAGACACTGCATTGAAAAGACAACTTGATGCTGATAGTATTAAAGACCTACTGCTGGCATGGCAGGCAGTGGGATTGCTACTCCATGGGAGACACTGCTCAGAAATCCCTCCAGTTACATCCAGGCTTTCAACATTACTTGCTTAAAGACTCATCCCCAAATGTTATTCAACCCAGATAACCCTCTCCCATGTTTAAGGGCTCAGTTATTTCCTATCAAGTTCAATTAACAAGCCTGTAGAGGTTGGGTATTTGACTATCTTTGGAGCTCTGCTTACTACTATGATTAAGTTCCAGAGCTGACCCTCAAATTTCTTTGCCCTTTAGCTGTAGGAGTTATGATTTATATGCTACTAGGCAGGTCCACCAGCTCCCATATATATAGTCTTTAATAGACAGTTAATTATTTTCAGCCTTACATTGTCTCTCTCTCAAGTACCAGTTTTCTCTAGCAACAACCATTCGTTTCCATTATTTTTATTACTGTATCTTCCATATTTTTCAAATGACTGATTTATAATTGTCTAGTATATTTCCTTCTATAAGTATACCTTCTAGTTCACCAGCAGTAAGTTTTTATAATTTTACAACCACTTGGTGCCTGCAGCTAACTTGATTTTACCCATACACTTTAATAGAGTAACACATTGCCAGCTGTAATGTGGTTCCCCAAAATTGCCATCTCTGGTATTTATACTTGTATAATCTCCTTCCTGTGAGGGTGGGATAAACCTATTGATTGCTTCTAATAGAATATGGCAAGATGATGGGATGTCACTTCCATGATGGAGTTACAGAACACTGTGACTTTTGCTGGTATTCTTTCCTGGCTTCTCTTTCACTTGCTGCGATGCCAGCAGCTTGTCATAAGGTATCCTATGGAGAAGCCCTCATGGCACAGAAATGAGAAAGGATTCCAGCCAACAAATTATGAGGAACTAAGATCTTAGTTCAACAAGACATGAGTAACTAAGTCCTGCCAACCGCCATGTGAGTGATCTAGAAAACAAATCCTGTCCAGTAGAGCTTTCGGGTAACTGAACTTTTAGACTCCAAGGCTGAGGATCCAGATAAGCTGTGCCCAGATTCTTGACCAGAAACAGGAAGATAATAAATGTTGTTTAAGCCACTAAGTTTTGGGGTAATTTGTTGCACAACAATATATAAGTAATGCACCAGCCCTGTGGTGAGCAATTGTTATACTCAGCCTACAAGATGGCTCCAAATGACCCCTACCTTCTATTATTCACTCACTCCCTTGTGTGGTCTCCTCCATACTGTATGAGGATTGCCCTGAGATCCATATATGCTGTGGATCTATGTATACTATGGCAATAATTTTGAATATGTCACTTCTGAGATAATGTTCTTAAAGGAGTATGGCTTTGGTATTAAGCTCTCACCATCTCAGATCATTTTCTCAGAGGGAAACCAGGTGCCATTTCTTGAGGCAACTCTGTGGAGCAGCCCATGTGGTGTGGAACTGAATTCTCCACCTAGTAGCCGATGAAGAACTGAAGCCGTCCAACAAGCATGTGACAAAACTTGGAAGCAGATCCATTAGCTTCTGTGCAGCCTTGAGCTGAATGAAGTCCTGCCTGAGAGCTCAGCCACAACCTTAGGAGATACTTTAATCTAGAACTACACAGCTAAGATTCCTGACACTAAGAATTCATGTGAAATGACAAACGTTTGTTATTGTTGTTGTTGTTATAAACTGCCAAGTTTTGAAGTAACTTTTTTTTTTTTTATTTTTTTTTTTAATTTTTTTATTTTTTATAAACATATATTTTTATCCCCAGGGGTACAGGTCTGTGAATCACCAGGTTTACACACTTCACAGCACTCACCAAAGCACATACCCTCCCCAATGTCCATAATCCCACCCCCTTCTCCCAAACCCCCTCCCCCCAGCAACCCTCAGTTTGTTTTGTGAGATTAAGAGTCACTGATGGTTTGTCTCCCTCCCAATCCCATCTTGTTTCTTTTATTCTTCTCCTACCCACTTAAGCCTCCATGTTGCATCACCACTTCCTCATATCAGGGAGATCATATGATAGTTGTCTTTCTCTGCTTGACTTATTTCGCTAAGCATGATTCGCTCTAGTTCCATCCATGTTGTCGCAAATGGCAAGATTTCATTTCTTTTGATGGCTGCATAGTATTCCAATGTGTATATATACCACATCTTCTTGATCCATTCATCTGTTGATGGACATCTAGGTTCTTTCCATAGTTTGGCTATTGTGGACATTGCTGCTATAAACATTTGGGTGCACGTGCCCCTTTGGATCACTACGTTTGTATCTTTAGGGTAAATACCCAATAGTGCAATTGCTGGGTCATAGGGCAGTTCTATTTTCAACATTTTGAGGAACCTCCGTGCTGTTTTCCAGAGTGGCTGCACCAGCTTGCATTCCCACCAACAGTGTAGGAGGGTTCCCCTTTCTCCGCATCCTCGCCAGCATCTGTCATTTCCTGACTTGTTTATTTTAGCCATTCTGACTGGTGTGAGGTGATATCTCATTGTGGTTTTGATTTGTATTTCCCTGATGCCGAGTGATATGGAGCACTTTTTCATGTGTCTGTTGGCCATCTGGATGTCTTCTTTGCAGAAATGTCTGTTCATGTCCTCTGCCCATTTCTTGATTGGATTATTTGTTCTTTGGGTGTTGAGTTTGCTAAGTTCTTTATAGATTCTGGACACTAGTCCTTTATCTGATATGTCATTTGCAAATATCTTCTCCCATTCTGTCAGTTGTCTTTTGATTTTGTTAACTGTTTCCTTTGCTGTGCAAAAGCTTTTGATCTTGATGAAATCCCAATAGTTCATTTTTTCCCTTGCTTCCCTTGCCTTTTGCGTTGTTCCTAGGAAGATGTTGCTGCAGCAGAGGTCGAAGAGGTTGCTGCCTGTTGTCTCCTCAAGGATTTTGATGGATTCCTTTCGCACATTGAGGTCCTTCATCCATTTTGAGTCTATTTTTCTGTGTGGTGTAAGGAAATGGTCCAATTTCATTTTTCTGCATGTGGCTGTCCAATTTTCCCAGCACCATTTATTGAAGAGGCTGTCTTTTTTCCATTGGACATTCTTTCCTGCTTTGTCGAAGATTAGTTGACCATAGATTAGAGGGTCTATTTCTGGGCTCTCTATTCTGTTCCATTGATCTATGTGTCTGTTTTTGTGCCAGTACCATGCTGTCTTGATGATGACAGCTTTGTAATAGAGCTTGAAGTCCGGAATTGTGATGCCACCAACGTTGGCTTTCTTTTTCAATATCCCTTTGGCTATTCGAGGTCTTTTCTGGTTCCATATAAATTTTAGCATTATTTGTTCCATTTCTTTGAAAAAGATGGATGGTACTTTGATAGGAATTGCATTAAATGTGTAGATTGCTTTAGGTAGCATAGACATTTTCACAATATTTATTCTTCCAATCCAGGAGCATGGAACATTTTTCCATTTCTTTGTGTCTTCCTCAATTTCTTTCATGAGTACTTTATAGTTTTCTGAGTATAGATTCTGTGTCTCTTTGGTTAGGTTTATTCCTAGGTATCTTATGGTTTTGGATGCAATTGTAAATGGGATTGACTCCTTAATATCTCTTTCTTCTGTCTTGCTGTTGGTGTAGAGAAATGCAACTGATTTCTGTGCATTGATTTTATATCCTGACACTTTACTGAATTCCTGTATAAGTTCTAGGAGTTTTGGAGTGGAGTCTTTTGGGTTTTCCACATATAGTATCATATCATCTGCGAAGAGTGATAATTTGACTTCTTCTTTGCCGATTTGGATGCCTTTAATTTCCTTTTGTTGTCTGATTGCTGAGGCTAGGACCTCTCTACTATGTTGAATAGCAGTGGTGATAATGGACATCCCTGCCGTGTTCCTGACCTTAGTGGAAAAGCTTTCAGTTTTTCTCCATTGAGAATGATATTTGCGGTGGGTTTTTCATAGATGGCTTTGATGATATTGAGGTATGTGCCCTCTATCCCTACACTTTGAAGAGTTTTGATCAGGAAGGGATGCTGTACTTTGTCAAATGCTTTTTCAGCATCTATTGAGAGTATCATATGGTTCTTGTTCTTTCTTTTATTGATGTGTTGTATCACATTGACTGATTTGCAGATGTTGAACCAACCTTGCAGCCCTGGAATAAATCCCACTTGGTCGTGGTGAATAATCTTTTTAATGTACTGTTGAATCCTATTGGCTAGTATTTTGTTGAGTATTTTCGCATCTGTGTTCATCAAGGATATCGGTCTATAGCTCTCTTTTTTGGTGGGATCCTTGTCTGGTTTTGGGATCAAGGTGATGCTGGCCTCATAAAATGAGTTTGGAAGTTTTCCTTCCATTTCTATTTTTTGGAACAGTTTCAGGAGAATAGGAATTAGTTCTTCTTTAAATGTTTGGTAGAATTCCCCCGGGAAGCCGTCTGGCCCTGGGCTTTTGTTTGTTTGGAGATTTTTAATGACTGTTTCAATCTCCTTACTGGTTATGGGTCTGTTCAGGCTTTCTATTTCTTCCTGGTTCAGTTGTGGTAGTTTATATGTTTCTAGGAATGCATCCATTTCTTCCAGATTGTCAAATTTATTGCCGTAGAGTTGCTCATAGTATGTTCTTATAATAGTTTGTATTTCTTTGGTGTTAGTTGTGATCTCTCCTCTTTCATTCATGATTTTATTTATTTGGGTCCTTTCTCTTTTCTTTTTGATAAGTCGGGCCAGGGGTTTATCAATTTTATTAATTCTTTCAAAGAACCAGCTCCTAGTTTCGTTGATTTGTTCTATTGTTTTTTTGGTTTCTATTTCATTGATTTCTGCTCTGATCTTTATGATTTCTCTTCTCCTGCTGGGCTTAGGGTTTCTTTCTTGTTCTTTCTGCAGCTCCTTTAGGTGTAGGGTTAGGTTGTGTACCTGAGACCTTTCTTGTTTCTTGAGAAAGGCTTGTACCGCTATATATTTTCCTCTCAGGACTGCCTTTGTTGTGTCCCACAGATTTTGAACCGTTGTATTTTCATTATCATTTGTTTCCATGATTTTTTTCAATTCTTCTTTAATTTCCCGGTTGACCCATTCATTCTTTAGAAGGATACTGTTTAGTCTCCATGTATTTGGGTTCTTTCCAAACTTCCTTTTGTGGTTGAGTTCTAGCTTTAGAGCATTGTGGTCTGAACATATGCAGGGAATGATCCCAATCTTTTGATACCAGTTGAGTCCTGATTTAGGACCGAGGATGTGATCTATTCTGGAGAATGTTCCATGTGCACTAGAGAAGAATGTGTATTCTGTTGCTTTGGGATGAAATGTTCTGAATATATCTGTGATGTCCATCTGGTCCAGTGTGTCGTTTAAGGCCTTTATTTCCTTGCTGATCTTTTGCTTGGATGACCTGTCCATTTCAGTGAGGGGAGTGTTAAAGTCCCCTACTATTATTGTATTATTGTTGATGTGTTTCTTTGATTTTGTTATTAATTGGTTTATATAGTTGGCTGCTCCCACGTTGGGGGCATAGATATTTAAAATTGTTAAATCTTCTTGTTGGACAGACCCTTTGAGTATGATATAGTGTCCTTCCTCATCTCTTATTATAGTCTTTGGCTTAAAATCTAATTGATCTGATATAAGGATTGCCACTCCTGCTTTCTTCTAATGTCCATTAGCATGGTAAATTCTTTTCCACCCCCTCACTTTAAATCTGGAGGTGTCTTCGGGCTTAAAATGAGTTTCTTGGAGGCAACATATAGATGGGTTTTGTTTTTTTATCCATTCTGATACCCTGTGTCTTTTGACAGGGGCATTTAGCCCATTCACATTCAGGGTAACTATTGAGAGATATGAATTTAGTGCCATTGTATTGCCTGTAAGGTGACTGTTACTGTATATGGTCTCTGTTCCTTTCTGATCTACCACTTGTAGGCTCTCTCTTTGCTTAGAGGACCCCTTTCAATATTTCCTGTAGAGCTGGTTTGGTATTTGCAAATTCTTTCAGTTGTTGTTTGTCCTGGAAGCTTTTAATCTCTCCTATTTTCAATGATAGCCTAGCTGGATATAGTATTCTGGGCTGCATGTTTTTCTCGTTTAGTGCTCTAAAAATATCATGCCAGCTCTTTCTGGCCTGCCAGGTCTCTGTGGATAAGTCAGCTGCCAATCTAATATTTTTACCATTGTATGTTACAGACTTCTTTTCCTGGGCTGCTTTCAGGATTTTCTCTTTGTCACTGAGACTAGTAAATTTTACTATTAGGTGACGGGGTGTGGGCCTATTCTTATTGATTTTGAGGGGCGTTCTCTGAACCTCCTGAATTTTGATGCTCGTTCCCTTTGCCATATTGGGGAAATTCTCCCCAATAATTCTCTCCAGTATACCTTCTGCTCCCCTCTCTCTTTCTTCTTCTTCTGGAATCCCAATTATTCTAATGTTCTTTCGTCTTATGGTGTCAGTTATCTCTCGAATTCTCCCCTCGTGGTCCAGTAGCTGTTTGTCCTTCTTTTGCTCAGCTTCTTTATTCTCTGTCATTTGGTCTTCTATATCACTAATTCTTTCTTCTGCCTCATTTATCCTAGCAGTTAGAGTCTCCATTTTTGATTGCACCTCATTAATAGCTTTTTTGATTTCAACTTGGTTAGATTTTAGTTCTTTTATTTCTCCAGAAAGGGCTTTTATATCTCTCGAGAGGGTTTCTCTAATATCTTCCATGCCTTTTTCGAGCCCGGCTAGAACCTTGAGAATTGTCATTCTGAACTCTAGATCTGACATATTACTGATGTCTGTATTGATTAGGTCCCTAGCCTTCGGTACTGCCTCTTGTTCTTTTTTTTGTGTTGAATTTTTACGTCTTGTCATTTTGGCCAGATAAGCGTAAATGAAGGGGCAAGTAAAATACTAAAAGGGTGGGAACAACCCCAGGAAAATATGCTTTAACCAAATTAGAAGAGATCCAAAAATCGTGAGTGGGGAGAAAGGGGATAAAAAGAGGTTCAAAAAGGAAGAAAGGAAAAGAAAAGAACAAAGAAAAGAAAAAAAAAAAAAGAAAAAAAAAGAAAAGAAAAAAATTTTTAAAAAAGAGAAAACACCTGAGAAAAATGTAAAAAAGAAAAAATATATATATATTAGATAAACTAGTAAAAAATCGTTAAAAAAGTAAAAGGTAATAGTTAAAAAAAAAAAAAAAATTACCCGAAGGCGAGAAGAAAAAAAAAAAAAAAATGAAAAAGAAAAAATTCAATTAACTGCAAGACTAAAAAAATCACAGGAAAAAAGCCATGAGTTCCGTGCTTGGCTTTCTCCTCCTCTGGAATTCTGCTGCTCTCCTTGGTATTGAAACCGCACTCCTTGGTAGGTGAACTTGGTCTCGGCTGGATTTCTTGTTGATCTTCTGGGGGAGGGGCCTGTTGTAGTGATTCTCAAGTGTCTTTGCCCCAGGCGGAATTACACCGCCCTTACCCGGGGCCGGGGTGAGTAATCCGCTCGGGTTTGCTTTCAGGAGCTTTTGTTCCCTGAGCGCTTTCCGTAGAGTTCCGGAGGACGGGAATACAAATGGCGGCCCCCTAGTCTCCGGCGGCCCGGAGGAGCCGAGAGCCCAGGACCCCACTCCTCAGTGCGCCCTCAGAGAACAGCGCCCAGTCACTCCCGTCTGCCTGACCTCCGGCCGCGCTCCGAGCTCACCGAGCCTGCGACCGGTTCAAGGTAACACCGAGCTGTGAGCTTACTGTCGGCTCTGTCTCTGTAGCTGGCTTTCCTGTTCCAATACCCGCAAGCTCTGCGACACTCAGACACCCCCGATCCTTCTGTGACCCTGCGGGACCTGAGGCCACGCTGACCCCGCGTGGGCTTCGCCCCGGTTTAGCCTCTGGAGCAATGTCCCTCAGCGGAACAGACTTTTAAAAGTCCTGATTTTGTGCGCGGTTGCTCCGCTGCTTGCCGGGAGCCGGCCCCTCCCCCCGGGCTCTATCTTCCCGTCGCTTTGGATTCACTTCTCCGCCGGTCCTACCTTTCAGAAAGTGGTTGTTTTTCTGTTTCCAGAATTGCTGTTCTTCTTCTCTTCGATCTGCCGATGGATTTTCAGATGTTTGCAATCTTTAGATAAGCTATTTAGCTGATCTCCGGCTAGCTGAAGCAGTCTCAGCTTGCTACTTCTCCGCCATCTTGACTCCTCCTGAAGTAACTTTTAATGCAGAAATTGATGACTAATACAGGGATTCATCACAGCAATAAAATTGTAGTGTCTGTTTACTTTGGCCAGTCCTCACTCAACCTTACATAGGGATTAGAATATAGGAAGTTTATTAGAGAGTGCTATCAAGATACTGACTTATGGAAAGAAGGAAAAGAAACAGGATCAAACAAAGGGTGAATTTGTCCTGTGGTGCACTCATAAGAAAGCTTCAGATGAACCAGTAGAGTAATCTGAAATTGGGATAACCATTCAAAATTAATGGACAATTTGAGTGGGGATCAAACATATACCGGCATCCCCACGTAATTGGATGTAAGATACAAAGCAATGGGTGCATGAATCTTGGGTAAAGGACCACTTTTCTTTTTTCTTTTTTTTTTAAAAGATTTTATTTATTTATTTGTCAGAGAGAGAGCGAGCACAGGCAGTGTGGCAGGCAGAGTCAGAGGGAGAGGCAGGCTCCCTGCAGGGCAAGGAGCCCCATGTGGGACTCGATCCCAGGACGCTGGGATCATGATCCGAGCCAAAGGCAGCTACCTAACCAACTGAGCCACCCAGGCGTCCCTAAAGGACCTCTTTTCAGCTGAGCAAATTCCCAGAGAAGACTGACTGCTGAGATCTGTCAACTACTGACCTTCCTGAGAGACAGCACATTACCCCAAATGCAACAGTCAATATGGCATAATTTATCCCCTCAAAGGAGAATGCTACAGTAGTCATATAAAGCAAAAATTAAATAATATGATTTAATGCAACTTTTTTGAACTAGAAGATGTGAAGCTACATTTTTAAAGGGCAAAAAAAATAAGAAAATTAATCCAGGATAATGAAAGCTATGACATAGTGAAAGCTAAAGGCTAGTAAATTAAGAAAATAATGAGACCCTTTAAATCACTTCTATGTAAGTAAATTTGAAATCATTTAAAAGTTTAGTTACCTAGGAATATATAATTTATAAAAACCAGAAATAGTATATCCAAACTCAATGACTTCAAAGAAAGTTTCAGAACAATTCTTTTACTTTAACCAAAGCAGAATACATTGGAGGGACTCAGAGAAATTTTACCAACTTTTAAGGAAGAGATAATTCCAATGATTTAAAAATTCTCCTAACTCTGGTTTCTCTTCAGATCGTATAAATCTTTCGCCTTTTAAAAATTCTCCTAGAGTATCAAAAAAGAAAGAAAATTTCTAATTCTTTCTATTATGTGGGTATAAAATTAATTTTTCACAGAAATTAAAACTACAGCTTATTTGTAAATATGAAGGCAAAAACACTAAATGAAATATTGACCTCCATAGTGGATTAAAACAGTGATATATTTTTTAAACAATGGGTATTATTTCAGAAATGCAAGGGTAACATAAAATTAGGAAATGTTTTAATGTAATTTATTAATTTATCTAAGGAGAAAAATCATGTTTACCAACTGAAATGTTTAAAAAAATCAGTCATATCACCAAAATAATAGACAAGATTCTCTGATTTTAAAATTGAAATAAATATACATTGTATTTAATTAATCCAAAACTAATATTTATTAGTAATTTCTATATACATTGCACTATATTAGATTACTCTTCCATATATGCTACTTAATATTTACAACAAAAATGCTAGTAATTACTTTCTGTGTGGCTTCAGCAGTTAAAGACATTGTTTATTATGTTATAAATGGTATAGCAAAAATCAATAATGAGAAAAAATGCAGAAATCACATCAAATTTGGGAGCTATTTTTCATTATAAAATATATGACCAATATATTTATAGGAAAATATTTCACTTTGAAATTTTCTGCCACAATTACCTGCTCATCCTTTCCTGTAATGGATTTTGAGACATGTCTCCAATCACAGAGTGAAGATGACCCAAGATGCTGGTGGTACAAGGTGTGAAGGGTTGCTTGAGAGATATTTCTTTCTGCGCATGCTCCTCCAACTGACAGACACCACTTTAAAGTCTACTCTGATATTCACATACCCGTCCACAGAATTACACCCCAGAATGATGTGCCACAGCATCACAGAGCTGTTGAAAGAGCCCCTAAAGGTGTTTCATGTGCATTAACCTCTCAAATAGCATAGACTCTAACATCTCCTTTCCCATTACATGATCTTTCTTACTTCACATCTTTTCAATGATGCATAGCTGATTTCCTTTTGGAAATAAACAGTAATGGTAAAAAAAGAAAAAGAAAATATGTGGCTGCCCAAATTAGACAAGAATGTAACATTATATTTCATTCAGCAGCTTCCAATTTCTTTGGACATGTGAATATGAATGTATACAAAGATAAGCCATTTGCTCTCTACAATGTTTATTCCCTTCCAAGATATGTTAATTGGAATTTTGATAAATTTAACTTGAAAATATATTTACAAAATATCTTATATATTTTTTATTCTTTTTTATTGGAAAAGCAATAAAACAATGGAGTATTTGAGGAGAAAAACTTGAAATCGTGGTTGTTTACAGCTTGCCATCCCACTGAAGTTTTATTAATAAAATTAAATGGACAAAACAGAAACCAAACTTTTTTTCTTTAGTTTGAAAAAATATGTATATAAGCTTTTATTTTTCTTTGAATAATGACTAGAAGCCATAAATTTTTACTGGCCCAAAAATAATAAATTCTGGTTTAATTTGTGACTTTTTGTTCTCTCTCTCTCTCCTATTGCTAGAGTTTCAACGAAGTATAGACGTACCCTGAGATTTAATCAAAGAACATTTTTTAAGTCTGTTCTATAGGTGGGAGTGTTAGATTTTTGCATGGTATATCTAAGGGTCCATGAGTGGGTAGTATTGCCTGGGACCACAGAAGTGGTCATAGCTTCTTAGAAAAAAAATATTTAAGGACAAACTAAATAGCTAATCTCTTCGTTTTGTGAAGCCTTGTTTGTAACAAAAGATGTTTTCCAGTTGCTTTTTTTTTTTAAATGCAGTTATAGTCTAGGATGGTAGGTCATAGAAGGAGGCATATGGCTACAAAACTCTGTTCCTGTCAGGGTATAGAAGTTGTCCATAAATAAAATAAAAAAGAACATAAGTGAGCAATAAGGGAAATCATTCAAACCTCTATAACTATTTTATAGACTGATACTTATACTTGCATCATGTGTAATTTAAGTTTCATGGTGATTAGTAGTTCCTTATTGTTTTTCCTTAGTTATATACTTCATATTTTAGTTACATAAATATTGTTTCGTTTCTAGCATTCATAGCTCCATTTGCCTCAGTGACAAATACACTTTTTAGCAAACATACCAGTTATTTTCCTTCCTTGAGTGAGAACAGAAATCTTTGGACGGGGGGAACCTCATAAATGTGTGAAGAGATATTTGCTTTCTCTAAATATGTAGCCTTGACATACATATACTTTTCTTTATTTTCCAAAACACCTTCTCTATCTATACTATGAGGATACTTTATATTAGCATACCTAGTTCTTCTGCCTACAGATTAAATATTCATGCAATATAAACATTCTGAGAGAAATCATAAGATTTAGAAGTAGAAATAAGATTTAACATTTAAAATTTTTTTAAGATTTTATTTATTTGACAGAAAGAGAAAGCCTGAGAGGGAACACAAGCAGAGGGAGTGGTAGAGGGAGAAGCAGGGTCCCCACTAAACAGAGAGCCTGATGAGGGACTCAATCCCAGGACCCCAGGATCATGACCTGAGCTGAAGGCAGACACTTAACAACTGAGCCACCCAGGCACCCAACATTTTAAAAGTATTTTTTAAAGTTGGAAACAAAAATAGACTCTTTAAAATACTCATTTAATTTTCTTTTTCCAAGATAAAACAGGATATTTTATGGTTTTGTTTGTTTGTTTGTTTTTAAGATTATGTTGAAGAGTAGGGAGAAAAGCCAGAAAGACTTAAAAGATGAGGAACATGATGCCTGGACAATTTTAGTGACTGTTGCAATCTTGCTATGGAAAATTAGATTTCATTTAGGAGACTGTGTGTGCAATCGCATGACACATCTGGCTTCCAAGCATCTATTGGCATGAGGTGATATGCATAAGGATTTTGATATTTCACTTATTAAGAAAGAATAAGGAGAATCAGAATGGTGAGAAAGTAGTTAGGGAGACCAATTTTGAAGGAAGGAGGAGAACATAGTTGCACAGATGCTTGGAAGAAGCAAGGGAGAAATGAAAATGAAAGGACTGGTACAACAGTTGTCCCTGCCTCTCACAAGAGACTGGTGCTGAGCACCTGTGGCGAGAGAAGTTGTACCTTGAAACAACATGGCTCTCCTCTCAGAAATGTTGCAGACCTAGAAAAGAAGGTTGTGTTAGCCGAAAATTTTAAGAATATGTGTGCATTGTAGAAAACCTCTCTGAAATCCTCCAAATTGTTGAGGATACACTGAGAGATGTAGGTTGAGTTTAAATATTATGCTAGACTGGGATAGCAAACTAGTGTGATTTAAATATGTTATTTGCACCTAAACTGATGAAGATAAAGACATGCATATTATTTTCACACAAAGCAAAATGAGTTCTAAAGTTTCCAAACCTAAAGAAAACTGATTGGCCTAAAATAAATCACATATATTTCTCATTAGTTTACATTCTGTTACTAGGGCTTAGCACCTAACAACAAATGAGCATTATATGTTGTTAAATTTCTGGTTTGTTATGGTTTACCAAAACCTTTTATCTACCTTAACTTTCACTCTTTACCTACAAATATCTACTTTCAAATCACTTCTTCATACTCACACATAGATAAAATTGAGGGTAAGCTCCACGATGACAAAGAAGGACTTGGTCCACTTTGCATATAGCTCCATCCTTGGTCCCTGGAACAGAACATAGCATTTAGTAGTACTAAATGGATACTCGCTAGAGCACCTGGGTGATGTAGTTGGGTGAACGTCTGACTCTTGGTTTTGGCTCATGTTGTGATCTCAGGGTTGTGGAACTGAGCCCTGAATCCAGCTCCATGTTCAGCAGTGTCTACTTGGGATTCTCTCTCCCTCTGGTCCTCCTGCTTGTGCTCTCTCTCACTCTCTAAAATAAGTAAGTATTAAAACAAAAACAAACAAACAAACAAACAAACAAAAAAACGCTGAGTGAATGAATTTTTTAAAAAAAGGTTGTTTTAAAAAATCTTAGTGTATTATCTCTGACATTAAAAAAATGAATGCATTTCTCTTCATAAAATTTAGTGATTATATACTGCATCATCTTTAGTTGATATTTAATAGAATGGTAGACAGTTACATTCTTCACAGTACTTCTATGTTTCTTTTTTGGATAAAGACAGTATGATCAAGATAGAGTTAGTAATCAAAAGCTTTCCAACAAAGAGAAACTAGAACCAAATGACTTTACTGGTAAATTCTATCAAACATTTAAAGAATTAATATTAAAGCTTTCAAACGCTTTTAAAAAAATAGAAGAAGGAACATGTCCATGCTCTTTCTATGAGGCCAGTATCATCCTGATATCAAAGCCTGATAAGGACACCATAAGAAAAACAAACAAACAAACAAAATATAGCCATATATACCTAATAAACATGGATGCAAAAATCCTCAATATTAGCAAACCAAATTCATTAACACATTAAAAGGATCATACACCATGATCAAGTGGGATTTTTCCTGGGATGCAAGAATGGTCCAACACATCCTAATTAATTAATGTGATATAGGATATTAAGAGAATGAAGAATAAAATAATATTATTAACTCAAAGGACATAGAAAAATCATTTTACAAAATCCAATATCCTTTCATAATAAAGTTTTTCAAAAATGAGGATAGAAGGACCTTACTTTAATGTGATAGAGGTCATATATGAAAAGCCCACAGCTAACATTATACGCAAGGATGAAATACTGAATATTTTTCCTTTAAGATCTGAAACAAGGCAAGGATGTTACTCTTTAAACTTTTATTCAAACATTGTACTGGAAGTCCTAGCCAGAGCAATTAGACAAGAAAAAGAATTAAAAGGCATCCAAACTAGAAAGGAGTAAAATTATCTGCTTGCAGATGACATGCTTCTAAATGCATCCATTAATACATCCCTATATACATATCCCTAGATACCCCCCCAAAAAAAAAACTATTAGAAAAAATAAATGAGTTAAACAAGGTTGCCGGATACAAAATCAACATGCAATAAAAAGTTTAACTTGTATACACTAACAATTTATCTGGAAAATAAAGAAAACATTCAATTTATAATAGCATCTAAAAACATTTGAGAATAAATTTAGCCAATAAACTTGTATGCTGAAAACTATAAAAAAGTGATGAAGGGGGTGAAGGCAGACAAAAACAAAAAGAAAGACGTTCTATGTTCATGCCTTGGAAGAATTAATATTGTTAAATGGTCCATACTACCCAAAGTGTTTTACAAATGAAATGCAATCCTTATCAAATTTGCTGTGACACTTTTAATATAAATAGAAAAAGAATTTCTAGAATATATGTAGAACCACAAAATATCCCAAAATTTAAAGCAGTTTTGAGAAAAAAGAACAAAGCTGAAGACATTACAGTTCCTTGTTTCAAAATATATTACAAAAGACAGGACTGGAAGAGATGATGCTAAGTGAAATAAGTCGAGCAGAGAGAGTCATATGGTTTCACTTATTTGTGGAACATAACAAATAGCATGGAGGACAAGGGGAGTTAGAGAGGAGAAGGAAGTTGAAGAAAATTGGAAGGGGAGGTGAACCATGAGAGACTATGGACTCAAAATCAATCTGAAGGTTTTGAAGGGGCGGGGGGATGGGAGATTGGCAGAGCCAGGTGGTGGGTATTAGAGAGGGCATGGACTGCATGAGCACTGGGTGTGGTGCAAAAACAATGAATACTATTATGCTGAAAAGAAATAAAAAATTTAAAAAAAAAGAAATTGATCTACAAAAAAATATATTACAAAGGTATAATAATCAAAACACTATAGTATTGGCCTTAAAACAGATGTACAGACCAATGGAACAGAATAGAAAGCCCAGAAATTAATCCTGAAAATATGGTCAATTAATTTATGATGGAAGAGTCAAGAATACGCAGTGTAGAAGGATAGTTGCTTTAATAAATGGTATTGGGAACACTGGATATTTACATACAAAAAAATGAAACTGGGGCACCTAGATGGCTCAGTGGGTTAAAGCCTCTGCCTTCGGCTCAGGTCATGGTCTCAGAGTCCTGGGATCGAGTCCTGCATAAGGCTCTCTGCTCAGTGGGGAGCCTGCTTCTTCCTCTCTCTGCCTGCCTCTCTGCCTACTTGTGATCTCTATCTGTCAAAAAAAAAAATGAATGAAATTGGACACATAAAAATTAAGTCACTGTGGATTAAAGATTTAAATGTAAGATAAGAAATCATAAAACTCCAGAGGAAATCAGAGAAAAAACTTCTTGACATTTTTCCTGTCAATGAGTTTTTGGATATGAAACCAAAAGCAAATATACCAAAAGCAAAAATGAACAAGTGGGACTGCCTCAAAGCAAAAGACTTCTGTCTAGCCAGGAAACAACCAACAAAATGAAAAGGCAATCTACAGAATAGTAGAAAATATTTGCAAACCATATGTCTCATAATGATTTAGTGCCCAAAACATAGAAGAATCTCATACAACTGAATATCAAAAACATAATGATCTGATTAAAAAATGAATGAAATAACTAAATATACATTTCTCCAAAGAGACACAAATATGCAATAGATATATGAAAAAGAACATAATAATCATCAGGAACAGGCAAATCAAAATCACAATGAGATATTAGCTCACACTTACACACTTTTCATTAAAAAGAAAAAAAAGATTAAAAATGTTATAAAGAGGATGTGGAGAAATGGAACTTTTATATAGTGTTGGTGAGAATGTTGATTCAGCCACTATGGAAAAGGGTATGGAGATTCTTTTAAAAAAGTAAAAATAGAACTGTCATATGATCTTGCAATACCAATTTTTCATATAGATTACAGAGAAATTTAAATTAATATCTTAAAGAGATGGCTGGATTTTCATATTTATTACAGCATTATTCACAATAGTCAAGACAGGGAAGGAAACTAAACATTAATCAATGGATGAATAGATTAAAAAATGTGGTATAAACATAAAGTAAAATATTATCAAGCTTTAAAAAAAGGGAATCCCTTTATTTGCTTTAATATGTTTGAACCTGGAGGACATGCTAAAATAAGCCAGACACAGAAGAGCAAATGTGACCATTTATATGAGCAATCTCAAATGGTAAACCTCATGGAAGCAGAGAGGAGAATGGTGGTTGCCAGGGATGGGAGGGAGGAGGACAGAAGCAGCTAGGCAAAGGATATCGTTATGGTTATTTATACAAGATAAGTAAGTTCTAGGGATCTATTTTGAACAATATAGTATCTATAATTAAGAATACTGTATTGTATACTAAATTTTTGCTATGAGAACAGATCTTATGTTAAATATTCTTATGACTACTACTGCTGTGGCTGACAAAATAAGGGAGCAGAAAGAAACTTTTAGAATAATGGACAGGTTTATAATATAGATTGTGGTGCTCATTTCATAGACCTATACTTATTTCCAAGGCCATCAAGTTGTATACATTATTTACAATATTCTGGATGCAAAAAATAAAAATAAAAATAACCCAAAAATAAAAAAAAACAGAACAAAACCAAAACCCAAAACAATCATGGTATGCTAGCATGGAAATAGCATGGAATTTTGAATCAAATAGAACTGAGTTCAAATATTTATATGATCATAGGCAAATTACTAACTTTGTGAAGCTTGTGTTTTTCTTTTGCAAAAAAAAAAAAAAAAAAAGAAAGAAAAGTAGTATTTTTCTCATGGTGGCTATGTTAGAATTATATTGTAATACATTTATATTGAATTATTGCATAGAACAGAACCTGACACAAATTAATATGAATGTCTGTTATTTCTATCTGCTACTAGTAAACATTGCTTCTGCCTATGGCCATATAAAGATGGGTAAGTGAAAGAGGGCACAGCAAGTTCTCCAATTTTCTTTAGAGGAAGCCTAAATTCAGCCTAGCCTATAACAAGCTAATGCACTCAAATTACCTTTTCATAAGGTGGTTCATGTCTTAGAGAGCATTGGGTTCATGCCGTAGAGAGCACTTATCCAATGCTAAGTAAGGGTGTGGAGGTATGACTCTGCTAGATGAAACTGATGAGCAGACAATGACCTACGGGCTCAAAGATCCGAATTATGTATAAATCATTCACAGGATCATAAGACGACAAAATTTTCACACTCAATCCTATGAGTATTATGGCTCTTGAGTAGCTTATCTTTCTAGACATGAAAATCATTCTATCCTGGGTTACCAGAAAGAACATTTTAACACGGAAACCCCCTTTCCTGGGGTGGGAGGAGGGTCTTTATGAAAGACACGAGCACGGTGTCTATGAACACTCTCTATGAAAGACACCAGCATGGTAACTCATTACTCTTGCTGTCTAGATATGATATACAGTCAGATTTGTCTCTGGAATTTTACTCACATTAGAGTTTGGTTCTGTGTTGATTAGGAGTTAAAATTTGATAACTACCAAAAAAAAAAAATTCTCTCATTTCTTGTGATCTTTTCTTAGTTCAGTACTTCCATTCACAAGGGACACTGTCTCTACCCATTGTATGATCTGGTTAAATTACCTGGAAATACAGTTTTTACCTCTTCATTTGCCAAAAGGGTCAGAGTCTATCAATGACTTCTGCCTTAGACCTGAACAGAAATAAACAAGAATTTATTCTTTACTGAGTTGTCCAAATTGGAGTACTTTACAAGAAGATGGACAAATATAAGTGGGAGAAGATTGAGATAGAATTTAAAATTGGATCTATATTGCCTAGAGCAGAACAAGGTGAGAAGAAATGACAGAAAAGAATTAGGGATGATTCTGGGTCAAGCGAACACAGAAAGTTCTCATCAGATGGCTTTTTAAAATTTCATTCCTGTCTCTCTCACTTTTTCCCCATACCCTCTTCCTTTCTCTTCACAATTATTTATTGACTATCTACAGTGAGTTAGGGGATTGGTATGCAAATAATATTCAAATAAAATAATTTGCTTTAATTGAGAAAAACTTCATGCTCGGAATAATGTATTTTTATATTCATAAGTTCTCAATTATTTTTTTGTTTTTTCATCCCTTGTCCTTAGTCCCAGGTATCAATATTTTATTCCATAATAAGTATATAACCCCAAATATTCACTGGTTTTATCCAGTTTCTCAAACTTTTCAGAGTTGGCTTTCATGTTATATGTGTACTTTCAGTTCCTTGGAAAATTTTTTTCTGATGTTCATCTTCTAGGAAAGAGACTAACCACTTCACTCTCAAAGATGTTCTTAAAGTTTACTTAGCCTGAGCAATCCTTTTTTAAAAAATATTTAATTAATTTATTAATTTGACAGAGAGATCACAAGTAGGCAGAGAGGCAGACAGAGAGAGAGGAGGAAGCAAGCTCCCTGCTGAGCAGAGAGCCCAATGCGGGACTCGATTTCAGGACCCTGAGATCATGACCTGAGCTGAAGGCAGAGGCTTTAACCCACTGAGCCACCCAGGCGCCCCCTGAGCCATCCTTTTAAAAAATATTTTATTCATTTATTTGTCAGAGAGAGAGAGACAGAGAGTACAAGCAGGGGGAGTAGCAGGCAAAGGAAGAAACAGGATCCCCATTGGCAAGGAGACCAATGTGGGGCTCAATCCCAGGAACCTGGGATCATGACATAAGCCAAAGGCAGATGCTTAACCAACTAAGCCGCACAGAGTCCCTATCCTGAGAAACTCTTACACTTAGTTTTGATGCCAATGCAAAAAAGAGAACAGAATTAATTTAGCTAAAGATATATTTAATTTAACAAATAAAACATTTCTACTTTCCATTAAAAAAAATCAAGCCAATATGTTGTATATTTGGAATATGTGAAATGCTTTTATATAATTAAAACTGAGCACTCATTGTTTTAAAATATATAGCTATAACATCTATAATATTTTGGAGAAGAAAGGAAATAATGTTCTCTAATATTGGAGAAAATATAAAGAAAAAGTCATGGATAAGGCCTAAGGAGGAAAAATGGTGTATTTATATTTACTCAATTTTTTTTTCAGAAATATAATATAGAGTTCCCACGGAGCTTTGGAAGTAGTTTGGAGCATTAAGGGAAACTTTAATCATTGCTATGGCACGCTCTGGAGAGGTCATTTCTCTTATGTGACTGCATGATAAATGAAGGTGCATATTCTGGACATCTGTGGCCAGCTTGACTTTTCTCTCTCTCTCTCCCTCTCTCCCTCTTCTTGCTTTTCTGACTTGCCTGAGAGGTTTCTGGACAGCATCAGCTCTTGTGGATAAAAGAATTCTTCAATTCTGTAATATAGAGATACTTTTTCTTATGACTCTAACCTCTTAGATCTCTCCTTATTGTTCCAAGTTAAAGCATAGATTTCATCCTAAGGAAGCCTCCCATTCCTGGTATAAGTAACTATGGGATAAAGGACAGTGTGCTGCAAGTTCTTATTCTAACAGGCTACTATCTTCTCTGTACCATTGTAAATTTTTCTCTTCGGAAGCAGTGCAGCTCTGAAGGTCCCTAGATGTCCCAGCAAGCGTTTCCATTAACTGCAGCAATCAACAAATATTGCCACCTTAAAGAAATAAGGTATCTATATACAGGAGAACATCCTTAGATTCTATTGCAAAATATATAATGAGAATTTTCTTGATTCAGTTAAAACATCTGTGGTTTCTGTATGCTGTCATATGAGATTCCCTGCTTTTCTCATACATGGTTCTCTCATTGGTAGGAAAAAAAAAAAACTTTAGAATTTAAAATAATCCCTCTAAATATTTTTTGCTTTGCTCATCTGCCTCTTTCATGTATCATGTTCACCATTCACTGCTCTCGGACAAGCCACAGAAACTGAGAGGCTCAGATACTCATTCAATATAGGGTGATAATACATTTGTTTCATATGAAATCAAGATGATCAGTTGATAAAACTTTATGTGAAAATTATAATGAGCTGAAACACTTAATGCAACTTTTTATTAACTTTATCAAGACGGGCTCAAACTTTCGATTTTATCTACTGAGGATTGTTCCTCTTTATAGGGCTCTAAACAGACTATTAGGTTTGGTTAGCAATTGCTGAGTTTTATGCTTAAATTTCTTCCTCTCTTTTCTTCAAAAATTGGTGAAGCCTGTTTTCCTAACTTTACTCCACTTTAAACACAAAACAAATAAGCAAAAAACCAGTGATAATTAAACCCATGGGATAAATGTCACAGTGGATAAGGAGAGAATAATAAACCTTTAAAAATACCCTGAAGTCTCAAAAGATTAAAATCATTATGAATCCAATATTCCTTTCCTTATTCTTGAGGTTAGGGGAAGAACTAAGAAAACAACAATGATGACATCAATGACAACAAAAAACAAAATAACAGTATCATATAGTCATCAAAGACATATTTGAGAAAGTTGTATGCCACTTTCATGGGCTGTTTAAATTATATGTGAATACAACAAGTGAAAATAATCTAACCTGTTCCTATAAAAACTACAAAATTGGCTGGGGCGCCTGGGTGGTTCAGTGGGTTAAGCCGCTGCCTTCAGCTCAGGTCATGATCTCAGAGTCTTCGGATGGAGCCCCGCATCGGGCTCTCTACTCAGCAGGGAGCCTGCTTCCTCCTCTCTGCCTGCCTCCCTGCCTGCTTGTGATCTCTCTCTGTCAAATAAATAAATAAAATCTTGAAAAAAAAAAAAAAACCTACAAAATTGGGGCGCCTGGGTGGCTCAGTGGGTTAAGCCTCTGCCTTACACTCAGGTCATGATCTCAGGGTCCTGGGATGGAGCACCGCATTAGGCTCTCTGCTCCGCGGAGACCCTGCTTTCCCCCCACCCCCCACCCACCTGCCTCTCTGCCTACTTGTGATCTCTGTCAAATAAATAAATAAAATCTTAAAAAAAAAACCTACAAAATTGTCTCAGAAGAGGATAGGATGGTATGACTTTTAGGAAAAAAAAGAAAGTATAACATGTATTCAACAATACCAACATAGTGGAGAGGTAAAAAAAGGAAGGAAAAGAGACCTATTAAGCTTGGTAAAAATTATTTTCCCCTTCTCCACCATGTGACAGCAGTCTTCTCCTTTACAATATTTGACACTTAAAATTACTGGGTCACTTCTAATTAATTGGAGTAATTTGTCCTTTGGCATCCCACCAAAGAGCAAACTTCATGAGAATATGGACTGTGTTTGCTTACACACGTACCATCTTTCTGCCAGAGTGTGAAATACACAGTTGGAGAATATCCAGTAAATATTTGTTGACTAAATCTCTGAATGATAGGGTTGTCTGGGAGATCAAAAGAAATATGCATAAGAAATTCCTTTGTAAATAATAAATTAATGATAGCTTGATAATTTTATTTGTATTGCACATGTGAGTAGGGCCAAATGAAAAAAATGAACTAATGCTAATGCATTAAGGAAATGTTACTAAAATATATGCAAAACCCAGTGCAAACATGAGAGCATATATTGCAAGATTTGGAAATGCATTATGATTTCATGTTAACAATACCTTTCTCTTTAAAACTACTCATTCAAAATGTATATTGCCCAGTGATGTTATTTTAGTTATCTGCATGTTTTGCTTCTTCTCTCAATAAGTTTAGCTGTTTTCCTCTTTTACTTAGTCATCACACACATAGCTAAAGATGAACAAAAAACTTGCTGCTTGCCTGTGGAGATCAGGATTACTTTTAATGGATTGCTCCTTTTGAAAGGGGAAATAAAACATGAGTTAAAACAAGAAAAGAAATAACTTAGACCAAACTTAAAGCTTCCTTAATACACATTCCTCCTGTGCATATTCGTTAGAAAAGTGAGATAAATTTACTCTCTCACAGTTTGTCTTGTGACTATAATATTGGTCCAGAAATACTGTACTACAGGTTTTTCATAGTAGAAAACATTTTACTTGGCTGAATCTCATAGACCATTTGTTTACTGTATCAAAATTGCCATCAAAATCCCTGGGGCCTGGGGCACCTGGTCGGCTCAGTGGGTTGTGTCAGACTCTTAATTTGGCTCAAGTCATGATCTTGGAGCTCTGAGACAAGCCCTGCTTTAACAGTCCGCGCTGAGAAAGGAGCCTGCTTAGGATTCTGCCTCTCCCTGTTCTTCTGCCCCACCCTCCTTCCTCCCACCCCACCCCCTGCTCCCTCAAATAAATAAATAAATCTTAAACAATAAAACACCTGGGACTTATCACTATGACGTGATAAGAGAGACTACGAAATCTGTTTTTAGTTTTTACCTCAACTTTTTATAAATAGTAAAATATTATTATGCCGATAATAGTGATTGCAATATTTCTCCTTTTTTTCTCAGATTAAAGTAGGAGATACTAGACATCAAAATAAAATGGACATTCATCCTCATGTAAGAACCTTGGTGAAGTTTTATGTTTTTTGTTACCAACCAAGCCAGCTTTGATTTTTGCCTTCCAGAGCTAGGAGACCTACTTCAAAGTTTGTTTCGAGGCTTATGTTCCATGGTGTTCATTCTTGCCAGTGAGTTGTACCAAAAGCCAGCTGGCCGCACAAGACCTTGAATATGGTTCTCATCCTCAAAGGATAACAAAAAGAGGAAAAGGACATTTGAGCCGTGCAAGCCAACTAGTATATGGAAGTAGACTATTCTCTGGCTTGGAAGATTAATGTAGGGAGAAAAAAAGACCAACATCCTCTCATCCAGTTGCCAAGGGCAACCACAGTCTTTTTTTCTATACTTAGGTTTCATTTACAAACTTATTTTACTAAGAAATAACATGTATTAGATAATTAGGCTTCTTAATTTTTATGCATATAACATCTCAGATGGATCACAAAAACATGAAAATTAAGTAAAGAAATCCACAAGAGATCAAATAAATTGTTATTAAATTCAGATAGAGAAAACAACAACAACAACAACAACAACAAAAACCTTAATACTTAACAACGCATACCTAGGTTGTAAACACAAAAGGAAGCAACAATTATCTCTAGTTGGGAGACATGTATCAGGACACAGACAGGGCTCCTCAGATGCTGTCGATCTTCAATTTCTTGACCTGCACGTTGGTCACATGAACTTTGGTATATAATCGTGAATTAAACTATCCATTACATTCATGTTATGCATTTGTCTTATGTGTGCAACTTCCCATTAGAAAGTTTAATAATTGATTATTATATCATTGGAATTTTTATTTAATGAATTTTACAAAGTCACCAGTCTTGGGGTGCCTAGGTGGCACAGGTCATGATCCTGGGGTCCTGGAATTGAGCCCCCGTTCGGCTCCCTACTTGGTGTTGGCAAGGATCTTGCTTCTCCCTCTTCCTCTGCCTGATGCTCCTTCTGTTTGTGTTCTCTCTCTCTGTGTCAAATAAATGAATAAAATCTTAAAAAAAAAAAAAAAAAAAAGCACTCTTGAAAATTAAAAGAGATGGGGCACCTGGCTGGGTGGCTTAGTAGGTTAAAGCCTCTGCCTTCAGCTGAGGTTGAAACCTCAGTGGCAGTGGTCGGGTTCTGACTTTTACAGATAAGGAGAATGTACTCATGATTAATGGCATGAGAGGGAGAGAAAATCTTTCTAAATTCAGTCTACCCTTACATTTTGGGTCTTGTGATCTGAGAATCAATCTGCCAACTTACATTTAGAAATACAGCATTGATATTGCAGTGACTATGCCTCATTCATCGATTGACCCCTGTCTCATATGCATGCGCATATACAGACATGTGTATAATTAAGTTGTATATCATGTTCACTTATAGGACACCCAATGGGAAGGAGAAATGTACAATGATAATGTTGGTAAAGCCTGTGAAAAGCTAAAGTTTAATTGATTTCCAATATGGAGGATCCTGATTCTGTAACTTAGAGCAATAACTATTCATGATTTATATTTACCAATTCATGTGTAAAAGTTTTATAGAGGATAAGTAATGCTTTATCTGTACCTTCCCAAAGCATGACTGATGTTACTCATTGACAGTCAGAGAAGTGAGCCAAACCAAACAGATGTTCTCCCCACCCAAGGACAAACTAAGGTTTGTTACAACCAAAAATATTGCTAAACAAAATTTCAAACGAACAGACTTGACAATTCACGTCTTCCTGGTTCCCTTCTGCTCCACTATGGCATACATCCACAGAATACCCAAACCCTTTGTTGTTCTCCATTGCTCCTAGTTTCCTTCAAAAAAATCCCGGAAATTTATTTTGAAACTTCCACGCTTTAAATTTTTATTCTTTTATTTGATTAGCAAAACTCACCGTCATGTGTAAGCAACCAATAATTCACTTTTTCACTGTTCTTGCCTATTTCTTTAGTTTCTTAGTATCAGACATGCTATTTTCCTGGCACTTACTCCGCCTATCTCACCTCTCACCTGTTCTTTTATCTCAGAACAATTCAAATGTGAGAAAAAGAACACAAAATTTGTTAAGCTGACCTTCTCTCAATATGATAGCAATCTTAAACTGTGTTCCACAGAACATTCATATCCCTTGATCTATTAATAAATACTCTCCAAAATGAAAAGTGTGTAAAGTCAAACAGGTCATATGCACAGTAACATATTTAAATAGATAAATAAAATTTTCTAGAAACACCAATTACTATTAAAATCAGTCAGGACTCCAGATTTAGGTGGACTACAGCTTGGAACATAATGGAAGATTTTGATTTATATTGCCTTTCATGATGATGCTTATATTGTTCTATTTCTGGCCATTGAGTTCACAATGGTGGGTGTAACCTGTCCTTGCTCCAACCCTGGATTGTTATTTACTCAGTGCTGGCCCCTGAGTTCTGTGTTGGACTCGGTGATGGCTAATGGCTGTGCAGGTCGTCTGTTATTCTAGCTGAATGTAGTCCATGCCCAGCATACGACTGAATGCGCAGTACACCTCTGGGTTTCCTTGAGGGATCCATTATCCACTTTACAGTGATTTTTGCATCTGATTTTAGTGTCTACATTATACACACATACATTCACACATATTTACAAACATAATGAAATTCAAATGACATTCTGGACACATCTTTATTGACTATTCTTTTTATGTTTCCAAAAGGGCTTTGAAAGAATTACTGAAGTGATGTGATTGACAAGTGCTTTAAGAATCAGCTAATTAAGTAATATCTGAATATAGATGTTTCCTGGGAGGTTCATAATATGTCTTCATTTTGGCTTTTAGATTTTTTTTCATTTAAAAGTCAACTATTTTAAATAATTTAGCTTCCATATTAGTGAAATATATAACTTTGCCTCAGAAAGCATATCAAAGAGAGTTTCATACAGGTTTAGAAGACCTCTAGATACAATATAAAAGTACTAAAAAGTCAAAATTTCTTTTACAGATGTGTATAAAGTTTCCACAAATTTGGGCCAAGACACACTCTTTTTTTTTTGTATTAGCTATAAATTTTAATACAATATATGACAATATAGACTATAATGCTTATATTGGCTTATAAACTGAGTATAGTTCTAAAAAGAAGTACCAGAAATACTTGGGTTATTAGCAGCATGGCTGAAATGATGAACATGTGGCTTCCTAAAGAGACACCTTGAAAAGGTAACACTAATTTACATGTATTTCCTTAGTATTACCACCTACTGGGCCTTCTACATCTTTGCACATAGAGAGTTAACAATTGTTCAGTTGAACTAATATGTCCCATTAATTACCTAGACATGAATGTGTGTGTGTGTGTGTATAGTTACAGTTACATATATATATGTAACTATATATACATATATTCATACATACATATATAGTTACAGTTATATATATATATATATATATAGTCTCAGATATGATGAAGACAAACTATTTAGATGGACCTCTTTAAAAGCAAGGAAGGGTAATGCATAAAATATTAATAATTTCTATCTCTTTAACATTTAATACTAATAATAATGTTATTCATTTCTCTGGTACTTTTTAAATTTTCAGGATGCTGTAAGTATATAAGGCAGAGATCTCTACTTTATAGATAAGAAATCTGAGAAAGGAACAATTAAGTAACTCAGTTAAGGTAACTCACATGTTGCCTCTGGGAGTTGAAATCAGCTACTCTAACCCAAATCCTGAATTTTTACAAAATCTAAAACCCAGCTGACAAAGCCTGAGAACATTACATATGCCTGTGATTTTTTAAAATTTGGAATTGAGAAGGTCAGTCTTTTTCAGGTGAGAATTGCTGTCCATATGAGGTTCAGGAACAATTGGTGGTCATTGTTTCTCACTCTATAAAAAAAAAAAATCAGTTTTGTGATAAAATAATATACAAAGGTAGATCAATGTAGAAGGTCCTGACAGCATTGAATATTCTCGTTCCGTAAGTTGCTGAGGTTGAGCTGCATGTCTGTGCTTTAACAAATGGGCTGTTAATCTTTCTTGGATTCTAAGGGCCAATAAATCTCTCCCTTTCCATGAGATGGGTTTGTGTCCCTTGTGTAAAATCTGACTAATTCATACAGCTAGCCTGAAACGTTCAAGGATTTTGATACCATTCTCTTCTGTTCAAATTAGGAATCTATTCTCTTTTCTGAAAATAGAAACTATATTATTGATTTCTTTTTTCTTTCTCTTTCTTTCTTTCTTTCTTTCTTTCTTTCTTTCTTTCTTTCTTTCTTTTTTTTTTTTTAGATGGCTTGGTTGTTCAGGCCCTACCCTGGGAGTTTTCAAAAGATGCATTTTCTAGTTTTCTAGCAACTTTCGTCTATTGATACTACTCTTCACAGAAAAATCCAGGTCTCCAGTTTCAACTTAAAATATGACATTGATAGTTCACAAAAAGAATTTATTACCAATTTAAAAAATAGCTTTTTCCAAAGTAAAGATCTTTGAATTAAAAGCTAGATCACTTGGGAGACTGATTTCCTTCAACAGTGATTTATCCAAACCCTATCACATTTAGAGTATGGATTGGGGTGAAGACTGTGGAGACTGAAAGGGGATTATAATACAAAGAAAGAGGGATTTATCTCTTCTTATCTTCAGCCTATGTCACAGTATTTATCCAGGGAAAGGCCTGACCATCCCAATCTTCTTCCCAGAATCATGACACTAATTTTAAAAGCTGTTAAGATTCTGTCATTCAAACTGGCTCATCATCTTTCAAAATTATCCTAGGAATTCAAAGAACCAGTTTGGAGAGGGGTCCTTGGTTGTAGTTAAAGATTATATATATAAATATCTTAAATGATTGTCATTTGAAATATATATTGTTTAGACTGCATGTTTATACATAGAGAAGTTTGTTTCTTAGAAAGGATGCATTTGTGACCTTTTTGGTCTGTGTGCTATTAAAAATAGCTGCCCTAGTAGAAGGAAAACTTGAGAGTTTCCTTTACTGCCCACAGGATGGCATCAGAGTTCTCTTCATAAATCCAAAGGTTAGTGCTTTTCTCTGACATTTATGTGCTAGACTCTTAAAGTAGAAAGTTTCAGATCTGAAGATTTGAGTATTCATAACATCTTTATTATGGCTGGTCCTCATATCTCCATTTTGATGCTAATTCTGAGTGTAGTTACATGGGTGAATAATCAGCACAGCACTAAGAGGAAATATAAAACTTGGCCTGAGCAAGCTTGAATAAATGTGAGGTTTTAAAGCACATACTAAATGTAAGGAGAGGGAAATATACTTTTCTGATGGCAGGGGTAGCAGTAGCTGTCTTGATGATTGGATGTTTAACAGAGCATATAAATTCAGCTACAGATAGTTGCCAGGAGCAGTTGCATAATTCACATGAAGCAAGTTTGCATCAAAGGAAGTCAGTGCATCCACTGCTTGCATCAAACTATACTTTCTCTCAAAGAGGAGATACCTAGTTTCTTCAATATTCAAGGGCTGTACAAACAGAATGGACAGTTGTTTTCTCATAACAATCTAAAGTAAACTTAATCTTAACTCCTAAGATGTACTCCAGATGTAAGAAATAAGGGCAAAAAGATGTTTTCCAAATTTCAAGTGGAAGCAAAAATGTCTAAAGACCTGGATCCTGAGCCTCTCGTTGCTGTAGTGCAAATCAGATCTCTGACCAGGCATTCAGTTAGCTACTTTTATTTTTCAGAAATGCTACCTAATACTGAATGGAGCCCTATATGGGAATCTCTGGGAATAGGCCTCTCATGGTGGGTATTTTGCTAATCTCATATATGATTTGCGGCAAGAATTTTAACTAATTTCTGTCTTAAGTTTTTGTTTGTTTTGGTTAAATTCTAAACTTAATAGATGCAACCACATGGTGTCTAAGACACCTTTTTGCCTCAGAATGATCTTTTTCCATGGATGTAATAATACATTTAGAGATTATCTTTCCTAGCTAACAGCAAGCACTACTCAATCTCATTTCATGATGAGATGATAGTTCATAATGACAACTATAGTTCAGTAAGTAATGTAAAAACTGTTACTTAATATTATTCATTCACTCTTGTAAAAGAGACACAAAGAATAAAAGCTGGGGTTCATTATCAGGAAACTGGAATAACTTCTGACAAAGGGAATTTCAGCGAAGAATGAAGTCTAGAGACGGACTTCAACTCAACTATGAAGGATAAAACTGAGATGAGGTTTGGAGAAATTTCACTGATAAAGGCTCTAGAACGTAAGCAGCATTTTCTGAGCAGGAACAGCTCTTGGAGTTTTGGTTTCTCAAGGAGGGAGAGATGAGGGGCACCTGGGTGGCTCAGTCATTAAGCATATGCCTTTGACTCAGGTCATGATCCAAGGTTCTTGGGATTGAGCCCCACATTGGGTACCCTGCTCAGCAAGAGGTCTGCTTCTCCTTCTCCCATTCCCCTTGCTTGTATTCCCTCTATTGCTGTCTCTCTCTCTCTCTCTCTGTCAAATAAATAAATAAAATCTTAAAAAAAAAAAAAAAGGAGGGAGAGATCAATTGACACACATAAATTAGATGTGACCACTCATATATGTAACTGAATTCCTAAATCACATTGAATAAAAGTATTATATCACTATTTGACAACTAATCATATACTCATAAAATAAATTCTTATCCCACAGTAAGTAAATAATAAAAATTTGCTAAATAAAATTGAATTCCAATTTGTTTAAATTGCATTGCACATATATGTCGGATATTTTATAAGACTTGCAAAGATGGTTCTGGCTCATTTATAACATGTTAAAATATATTGTACACTGATCATTAAAATATTAACAACAAGTAATTTCAATGTAGATAAGACATTGGATAATCACAGGATCTGATTTTTAAGTGGGAAGTTGGTCATATGGTAAGGGGAGGAAAGTTTAGGAAGAGGATGGATGCAAAATGCAGTGATATGGAAGAACATTCAGTGTATTGGGAACTATGAATAATTTTCAAAAGGAGTGGTGGTAATAAAAGGAGTTGGAAAGGTTGTTTTGATTAAGAAGGGTCTTGTAAATAAGGTATGCATAGCATGACAAAGAGGAGACAATCTGTATGCTCTGGTAATTAGCAGAGAGTTTATAAGTATTTGGACTAAGGAAAGAAGAGATTCCAGAAATATTCAATTATAGGATTTAGTGGTATGATTTCAAGAAGTCTTATTTTTGAAAGGAAAATATACTTTTTGAGTGAACTAGGATGGGTTATGCATGTAGTTAACATAAATTGGGGTAAATGGTGACTTGTGGAGGAATTAGTTTGAATTCATTCGGTAAGCTGCTAAAACAATAAACAAGCAGTGCAAAGGATACCTTTGAGCTCAAAGACACCGTGGGGTAGATGCAACTTTCCCTTGTTCTTTCATAAAGGTCAACCTAAAGTGCAGTAACCTCAATTTGTGGATCTAAAAACTCCAACAGTCTCAAAGGGATGTAAAAATCCAACACTCAGAAAACCCCAGACCCTCAAGCTTGATGACTCCTGTATGAGTGACTGGAGTGGGAGAACAGTGAATACTTAATAATATAACTTCTTAGCACAGAAGGAAAGCTTTGCTGAAATAGGGTTAAACACTTCTGTATTTGAATTCCCAAAGAATCATCAAGCCTATGGCAGGCCTAACTTGCCTACTTTGTGAAGAAAAATATAGCCGCATACAGGAAATATTTTATTAACTTTAGCTAGAGGCATTTTTTTCCATTGTCAGCCGGAGAAAAGATAAACATGAAGCTTCTCTATTCAATTTCTGTATAATCTTATATGTTCCACGTTGGAGCACATCTAGTAATTATATGCTTGTCGTATATTAAACTTCTTTCTTTCTATGAAATATTTTGTAGAGGCATTGCAGAACATCCGTGTGCCTCACATCACACAAAACTGAATTGGAATATTCAAAACGTGCATAAATTACCTAAAGAAGTTATTGTATAATAGGAAGAGATAGGAAAGTATCACAGGGAAGAATGCAAGTCACATCAGTGGTGGGTGACGGTAACACAGAATTTCAATTACTCCTATATTCATGGTAATAGGAATTGATAAATGACTTGGGAAGGCCAGCTATCTATGGAGATAATACAAGGCTATTTCTTTACCTAGTTCAATAGAAAAACAGTAAGATCACTCTTACTTGCCAAGTCAGAGCAAACATGTTAACAGAAAGAGTAGTAAGAAATGTGTGGCTGTGAGAAGATAAAACCAGATATGAAATAGTCCTAATTTCAAAAAGAAACAGAACAAACGGACGTGCACTTGAGGACTGACATGAAGACTGACTTGGAAAAAGACTGCATTGGAAGAATCAAGTTTTACAGTTACTCTCCATGCAGCATCTACAATGTGAACAGTACCTCGCAAGATAGTGGCATAGGAAGATCCCGAGCCACCTCATCCCAGGGACACACAAAATCTATAGCTACATATGAATCATTTCCCTCTGAAAAAGATCTGAAAACTAAATGAATTCCTTCTCCACAAGAAAGGATTAAAAGACCATATTGAGATGGGTGAGAGAGGCAGAGATACAGTCTCATCAAAAATCCCACTCTCAGTGCAGCAACACAGTAGGGAGGAAGCTCGCTAGTCTGGCCCTTCTCCTGGAGGAGTAAGGTGTTGGTGCCCCACATCAGGCACCCCAACCTCTGGGATATATACCAAAGAGGTGAGATCTCAAAATATCTAGCTTAGAAAAACAACAGGACTAACATCCAAAGGATGTTATAGGAAACTGAGATTCCCTCCTTAAAGGACTCATGTATAGTTTTACTCACTCTGAAACCCAGCAAAAATTAACAGTGTGAAAAGCACCTGGGCTGTATGTGAAGGGGATTCATTTGCAAATCTAAAAGCAATTACTGGAGGGGCAGGAAACTGTTGAAAGACAGAAGGGCTGGCAGATATCTTTTTTTTTTTTTTTTTTTTTACTCAACTCTGGCTACATTGGCAAATTCTACCACTCAAAGATTTAATACCTATCATCAAACTCCTCAAAAAAAAAAAAAAAAAAAAAAAAAAAATGAAGAGGAAGGAATGCTTCCAAACTCATGTTACAAGGCTAGCATTATCCTCATACCAAAATCAGATAGACACCACATAAAAAAGAAATATAGGCCAATCTTCTTGAAGAACATAGACATAAAAATCCTCAATAAAATGCTAGCAAACTGATTTTTAAAATATATTAAAAGGATTATACACCATGATCAAGTGGGATTTATTCCAGAGATGCAAGGATGGTTCAACATTTGCAATCAGTGTGACATACCACATCAACAAAAGGAAAGGCAAAAATCTTATGATCACCTTAAAAGATGCAGAAAAAACATTTGACAAAATTCAACATCCATTTAGGATAAAAATGCTTAACAGAGAATGTATCTCAACATCATAAAGGCTGTAAATGATAAACCCACACCTAATATCATGCTCAATGATAAAAAGCTGAAAGCTTTTCTCTAAGATCAGGAGCAAGACAAGAATACCTACTCTCCACACTGTCATTCAACATAGTATTTGACTTCCTAGCCAGAGCAACTAGATGATAAAAAAAAAAAAAAAATCCAAAATAAATAAAAGACATCCAAATTGGATAAAGAAATAACTATGACTATTTTCAACTGGCATGATACTATCTAGAAAAAACCTTAAAAACTCTACCAAAAAACTGTTAGAACTAAGAAATGAATTCAATAAAGTTGCAGAATACAAAATTAATATAGAAAAATCTTTTGCATTTCTGCACACTAATAACTATCAGAAAGAGAAATTAAGGAAAAATCCCATTTACAATCTTATCAAAAATAATACAAGTATGTAAGAATAAATTTAACAAAGGTGGTTAAAGACCAGTGCGCTGAACACTAAAACAGTGATGATAAAAACTGAGGAAGACACAGATAAGTGGCAAGATATTAGTTGCTCATGGATTGGAAGAAATAATATTGTTAAAGTGTCCACACTATCCAGTCTATGGATTCAATCTACAGATTCAATATTAATGGTATTTTTTTTTACAGAACAAGAACAAATAATTTAAAAATTTATGTGGAATCACAAACGATCCTGACTAGACAAAACAATTTTAAGGGAGAAGAACAAAGCTGGAGATATTATGTTCCCTAATTCCAATCTATACTACATAGTAATCAAAACAGGATAGTACTTGCATAAAAACAAACACATAGGTCAAAGGCTCAGAATAAAGAGCCAAGAAATAAACCCACACATATTTGGTCAATTAATTTATGATAAGTGAGCCAATAATATACAATGAAGAAAAGACGGTCTCTTCTATAAATGATGTTGAGAAAACTAAACAGCTACATGCAAAAGAATGCAACTGGACCACCATCTTATATCCTATATAAAAATTAACTCAAAATAAACTAAAGACTTAAATGTAAAACCTGAAACCATAAAACTCCTAGAAGGAAACATAGGCAGTAAGCTCCTTGATAGAGGTCTTAGCAATGTCTTTCTGGATCTGAATTCAAAGGTAAGAACAACAAAAGCAAAAATAAAATATTGGAATGACAACAAAGATCTTCTGCCCAGTGAAGGATGCTATATACAAAATGAAGAGGCAACCTATTAAATGGGTAAAGATATTTGCAAATAATATATCCAATAAAGGGTTAATAACCAAAATATATAGAACACTCATACAACTCAATAACAACAAGAATAACAACAAAACCCCCCAAACAATCCAATTAAGAAATAAGCAGAGGATTTGAATAGATATTTTCCCCAAGAACACACACAGATGGCTATCATTATATGAAAAGAAAAGATGCTCAACATCACTAATCATCAGAGAAATGCAAATCAAAACCACAATGATAGGTCACCTTACATCTGTTAGGATGGCTGTTATCAAAAAGACAAGACAACCAATGTTGACAAGGATGTGGATAAAAGGGAACTCTTGCGCACTGTTAGTGCTCATATAAATTGGTGCAGCCACTATGGAAAACAGCAAAAAGATTTCTCAAAAAAAGTAAAAATAGAGCTACCATGGGATCCAGTGGTTTCACCACTGAGTATCTATGTGAAAACAAAACAAAACAAAACAAAGAAACAAAACAACAAAAAAGCCTCACTAACTCAAAAAGATATATGTTCCCTATGTTTATTGCAGCATCATTTACAAGCCAAATTATAGAAACAGTCTAAGTGTCCATCCATAGATGAACAGATAAGAAGATATGCTATATATACAATGGAATACAACTGGAACATTTAAAAAAAAAATTGAGATCTTGTGATTTGCAACAACATGAATGGACCTTGAATGTATCTGGCTAAGTGAAATAAGTCAGACAAAAAAAGATATATCACTGGAATTCACTTATATGTGTCATCTAAAACAAACAAAAAATAAAACCCAAATTCACAGATGCAGAGAAGGGACTGGTGCTCACCAGAGGAGAAGAGAGTGATGGGGGCAAAATGGGTGAAGGAGACCAAGAAGAATAATCTTCCAACTATAAAATAACTTATGGGCATATAAGGTACAGTATAGGGAAGATAGTCAATAATACGATATAAGGAGACAGATGGTAATCAGGCTTATTATGGTGATCATTTTATAATGTATAGAAATATAGAACTACTATGTTGTACACCTGAAACTAATATGATTTTCATGTCAATTATACATCATCTTTTTAAAGGGCATGGTTTTCTTTTTTTATTGATGTATAGTTGACATATTAAGACATTTTTTATTATACATTTAATCATTATAAATGTGAAAATATGTTAAACCTTTAAATCCTAGTTTCCTAGGCTGTAAGCATGCTCATAACTTGACTTTTCAGGGTTCATAAATCTTGTCAGATTATCTAACCCAACAGACCATGCTGCTCATGGAGCTTTAACACCTCTGCTCATATTATCTCCAGATGTCATTAGCATATGAATGTCTTCAGCCAAGCCATTAATCAAAAATATCCACCAAGACACAGCCAAGAATATCAGTTCTGTAGCACGCCACTGGGAGCTCCTGATATATTAATACATGTATTATATACCCATTTCACGAACTTGTGATTTGTATATATTTGCTAATTTAATCCTCCACCTTAAGGAAGCTGCTATTATCACCCCCTATATAGGCTGAGAAGGCAGAAATACTGAGAAGCACAGCAGCCACAGTGAGAAAGCCAAGATATGGAGAAGGTGGGATTCAAACCAGCTGATCTGAAGTGTATACATGGCCTCATTAAGAAGAATGTTCAGCCTCATGATTCAGTTGCTGAAGAGAAGAATTCCTAAATTAGGAAACATGGTACAAACCTTCGAGTTTATGGTATAAAACTTTATGACACAGAACAAGATACAGAAGAGGGGTTACTCTAATTAAATGAGATTGATTCAATTCATACAATTAAGGTCAATGTGAAAAGCAAACTCAGTGAAAGGAAAGAAAGCTAAAGATAACAAAAAATTAACTTAAAAAGAAACAATTCTAAATACCCCAAATTTGAAGGATAGTTATAGCCTATCCTATAGGCATTAAAAATGGTATTAAACAAATCATATGTGATAATGTAGAGATGCACTTTTTTGGTAAAATATTAAATTTAAAAAACAAACTAAACTGTGATATGTACAAAATGATTACAAGTTTATGTAAGAACATACTGCAAAGTAGCAACAATATTACCAAATTATTAATACCAAAATATGCCAGATTATTATGGAGGGAGCTATGAAAAAGTAAAAATTGAACAGCAATTTTAGGGGCACATGCACCCGAATGTTTATAGCAGCAATGTCCACAATAACCAAACTATGGAAAGAACCTAGATGTCCATCAACAGATGAATGGATAAAGAAGATGTGGTATATACACACAATGGAATACTATGCAGCCATCAAAAGATATGAAATCTTGCCATTTGCGACAATGTGGATGGAACTAGAGGGTATCATGCTTGGCGAAATAAGTCAATTGGAGAAAGACAACTATCATATGATCTCCCTGATATGAGGAAGTGGAGATGCAATGTGGGGGTTTGGGAGTAGGAAAAGAAAAAATGAAGGAAGATGGGATTGGGAGGGAGATAAACAATAAAAGACTCAATCTCAAAAAACAGACTGAGGGTTGCTGGGGGGAGGGGGACGGGAGAGGGTGGTAAGGATATGGACATTGGGAAGGGTATGTGCTAAAATTAGTGCTGTGAAATGTCTAAACCTGGCGATTCACAGACCTGTACCCTTGGAGATAAAAATACGTTACATGTTTATTTAAAAAATTAATTTAAAAAATTGAACAGCAATTTTAAAAGATAATAATATAATATGTGATAGTTTAAATCCAGTTGTCAAAAAGGACAATGCAAGTCTTTTATCACTTAAAATATGAACAGCATCAAAGATGTGAGGTGCATTTTTTTGTGGACTTTTTAAAAGCAGGATAGAAAATTTGTTTAATTTGAAAGACAGTCAAATGGCACATAAATCAAAACAGGACAAATAAGTTATAAAAACGAGTTCAGCAAAAAGTTGGTTTTAGTATTTTCATATTGGACTTTTTAAAACAAACAGCATGATAGCACAGAACATCTTATTTTCTGATTTAAGTAGAAAAGAGCATTGACTTCAAAATTCTTCACACTGTGGAGCTTCTTGAGAATTTGTTTGTATTACAAATTTTAGATGGAATGCAGAACAATTTTGTAGTTCTTATTTCACAGACAGTTACTCCAAACTCCTTTTTTGAATACCAACTAGGGGCATCTACTGTGGAAGACTTTAATATAAACTACTGTACCTGCCCACAAATAAAAAAAAAATAAATACATAAATGTTATAAATGTTGTTTATGTTGTGAAGAAGTGTCCAAAGAGGTAGAAATCCAGTTATATTAAAGCACAAAGGAAGGACTCACACCCATCTGGATGTAGGGGTGTCTTTCAATGGTACTTGCTACTTGAACAGTGAATAATGGGTGAAATTGTAATAGATTAAATGAGTTTTAGGGAAGTGTATTTTATTAGAACATACTACATGAATAAAAGACAGGAAAGATTACTAGAAGCATGCTTAAGGAGTTAAGTTTTGTTTTTTTTTCCTTAAAGATTTTATTTATTTATTTGACAGAGATCACAAGTAGGCAGAGAGGCAGGCAGAGAGAGAGTGGGGGAAGCAGGCTCCCAGGGAGCCTGATGTGGGACTCCATCCCAGGACCCTGGCCTCATGACCTGAGCTGAAGGCAGAGGCTTAACCCCCTGAGCCACCCAGGCGCTCCAAGGAGTTAAGTTTGATTAAAGGATAGGTTATATGAGAAAGTGGGACTTGTAAATTAGAAACAATTTTGAAAAGGTAGTGAATGTACTAGTTAAGGATTTGGCAGTTTGGTTTTGTTCATGACAGAGAAAAGAGGATAGAAATGGACTATTCAGTAAGTATCAGGTAATTATGTGTTTTTATTATATCACCCTTTTGACTGCAATGGGATTACTGAACTTGAGGCTCATGTTAGTTGCGTAAGGTAGCATACTTTGCAAGAAGCAGAATTGGAGTCAGAACCCACATGAATAACTTCATATCACAAGCTCTTTCCATTGTATTATACCCTAACATTTTTAACTCCCTCTGACAGTTGGAGCTAAAATATTTCAGAGCAGTGGAAAAAAAGATGGTATTCTGTGTGCAATTTTCAGTGACCCTATGAAAGGGAACAATGGCCACCTGGATTCTTTGAAAGGGGGCCATAGTCCATTTAGACACTTATCTCCTGTTTTTCTGTTTGTATGTGTGTATGAGTTTTGTTTGATTTTTTGTTTGTTTGTTTTTGTTTGGTTTTTGTCTTTTGTGGTCCATACAAATTTTAGGATAGTTTGTTCTAGCTCTGTGAAAAATGTTGGTGGTATTTTGATAGGGTTTTCATTAAATGTGTAGATAGCTTTGGGTAGTATAGATATTTTAACAATATTTGTTCTTCCAATCCATGAGTAATGAATGTTTTTCCATTTCTTTGTGTCATCTTCAATTTCTTTTATCAGTGTTTTATAATTTTCTGAGTATGGGTCTCTCACCTCTTTGGTTAGGTTTACTCCTAGGTATCTTACTGTTTTCGGTGCAATTATACATGGGATTAATTCCATAATTTCTCATCCTGCAGATTCATGATTGATGTGTAGAAATACAACAGATTTCTGTATATTGATTTTATATCCTGCAACTTTACCAAATTAGTTTATCTGTTCTAGCAGGTTTTATTTTCTCTTTGCCTCATGACTATTTTTAATTAAGTTATTATTTTAATTCCAGTATAGGTTACAAACAATGTTATGTTACTTTCAGGCATACAGTCTGGTGATCCAACAGTTCTATACATCATTACTAACTACTCATGATAGGTGTACTATTTTTTTTTTCAGTGTTCCAAAATTCATTGTTTATGCACCATACCCAGTGCTCCATGCAATACGTGCCCTCCATAATACCCACCACCAGGCTCACTCAACCCTCACCTCTTGGCCCTCCAAAACCCTCAGTTTGTTTCTCAGAGTCCACAGTCTCTCATGCTTTGTCTTCCTCTCCGATTTCTCCCAACTCACTTCTCTTCTCCATCTCCCCGATATCTACTGTGTTATTGCTTATGCTCCACAAATAAGTGAAACCATATGATACTTGACTCTCTCTGCTTGAATATTTCAGCATAAGCTCTTCCAGTCCCATCCATGTTGATACAAAATGTGGGTATTCATCTTTTCTGATGGAGGCATAATATTCCATTGCATATACGGACCATATCTTCTTTTTTCACTCATCCGTTGAAGGGCTTCTTGGTTCTTTCCACAGTTTGGCGACTGTGGCCATTGCTGCTATGAACATTAGGCATACAGATGGCCCTTATTTTCATTACATCTGTATCTTTGGGGTAAATACCCAGTAGTGCAATTTCAGGGTTATAGGGTAGCTCTATTTTTAATTTCTTAAGGAATCTCCATAATGTTTTCCAAAGTGGCTGCACCAATTAGCATTCCCACCAATAGTGTGAGAGGGTTCCCCTTTCTCCCCATCCTCTCCAACACTTGTTGTTTACTGTCTTGTTAATTTTTGCCATTCTAACTGGTATAAGGTAATATCTCAATGTGGTTTTGATTTGAATCTCCCTGATGGCTAGTGATGATGAACATTTTTTCCTGTGTCTGTTGGCCATTTGTATGTCTTCTTTGGAGAAGTGTCTGTTCATATCTTCTGCCCATTTTTTGACATGACTTTCTGTTTTGTGTGTGTTGAGTTTGAGGAGTTCTTTATAGATCTTGGATATCAGCCCTTTGTCTGTACTGTCATTTGCCGATATCTTCTCCTATTCCATGGGTTGCCTCTTTGTTTTGATAACTGTTTCTTTTCCTGTGCAGAAGCTTTTGATATTGATGAAGTCCTAAAAGTTCATTTTCACTTTTGTTTCCTTTGCCTTTCAGACATATGTTGAAAGAAATTGCCATGGCTAATGTAGAAGAGGTTACTGCCTATGTTCTCCTATAGGATTTTGATAGATTCCTGCCTCATGTTGAGGTCTTTTATCCATTTCAAGTTTATCTTTGTGTATGGTATAAGAGAATGATCGAATTTGATTCTTCTACACGTAGCTGTCCAATTTTCCCAGCACCATTTATTGAAGAGACTGTCTTTTTTCCACTGTATATTTTTTCCTGCTTTGTTGAAGATTAGTTGACCATAGAGTTGAGGGTCCATATCTGGGCTCTCTACTCTGTTCCCCTGGTCTATGTGTCTGTTTTTGTGCCAGTACCATGTGGTCTTTGCGATCACAGCTTTGTAATAAAGCTTGAAATCCCGCAATGTGATACCTCCAGTTTTGTTTTTCTTTTTCAACATTTCCTTAGCAATGCGGGATCTCTTCTGGTTCCATATAAATCTTAGGATTGTTTGTTCCAGCTCTTTGAAAAATTCTGGTGGAATTTTGATTGGGATGGCATTGAAAGTACAGATTGCTCTGGGCAGAATAGACATTTTAACCATGTTTATTCTTCTGATCCATGAGCATGAATGCTCTTTTTGTGTCTTCTTCAATTTCTTTCATGAGTGCTCTGTAGTTTCTTGAGTACAGATCCTTTATCTCCCTGATTAGATTTATTCCCAGGTACCTTATGGATCTTGGAGCTAGAGTAAATGGAATTGATTCTCTAATTTCCCTTTCTATATTTTTATTGTTAGTGTATAAGAAAGCAACTGATTTCTGTACATTGATTTTGTATCCTGCCACATTACTGAATTGCTGTATGAGTTCTAATAGTTTGGGGGTGTGGTCTTTTGGGTTTTCCATAAAAAGTTTCATGTCATCTGTGAAAAGAGAGAGTTTGACTTCATCATTCCCAATTTAAATACCTTTTATTTTGTTGTGTTGTCAGTTTGCTGTTGCTAGGACTTCTAGTACTGTGTTGAATAACAGTGGTGAGAGTGGACATCCTTGTCATATTCCTGATCTCAAAGGGAAGGCTGTGAGCTTTTCCCATTGATGATGATATTCACTGTGGGTTTTTTACAGATAGATTTTATGAAGTTGAGGAATGTTACCTTTATCCCTATATTTGAAGGGTTTTAGTCAGGAACTGATGCTGTATCTTGTCAAATGCTTTTTCTACATCAGTTGAGAGGACTATGTGGTTTTTCTCTTTTCTGTTACTGATTTGTTCTTTTACATTGATTGATTTGTGAATGCTGAACCACCTCTGCATTCCATGGATAAATCCTACCTGGTCATGGTGGATAAACTTTTTAATGTCCTTTTGGATCCTATTAGCTAGAACTTATTGAGAATCTTGTCATCCATATTCATCAAGGGTATTGGCCTGCAATTCTCCTATTGGGTGGGGTCTTTGCCAGGTTTGGGTATCAGGGTATTGCTGGCTTCATAAGAAGAGTCTGGAAGCTTTCCATCTGCTTCAATTTTTTGAAACAGCTTCAGGAGAATAGGTATTATTTCTTCTTTGAATGTTTGTTAGAAATCTCCAGGGAATATGTCAGGTCCTGGGCTCTTGTTTTTTGGGAGGTTTTGGTACTGCTTCAATCTCGTTCCTAGGAATTGGTCTATTCAGGTTGTCAATTTCTTCCTGATTCAGTTTTGGAAGTTTTTAGGTTTCTAGGAATGAATCCATTTCATCTAGGTTGCTTAACTTATTGACATATAACTGTTAATAATAATTTCTGATGATTGTTTCTATTTCCTTGGTGTTAGTTGTGATCTCCCCCTTTTCATTCATAATTTTATTAACTTGGGTCCTCTCTTGAATTACTTTGGCCAATGGTTTATCAATCTTATTCTTTCAAAAAGCCAGCTTCTAGCTTCATAGATGTGTTCTACTGTATCTCTAATTTCTATCTCATCGATCTCTGCTCTAATCTTGATTATTTCTCTTCTTCTTTTGTGTGGTGGGCTTAATTTGTTGTTGATTCTCCAGTTCTTTAAGGTGTGAAGAGAGCTGGTATATTCTGCATTTTTCCATTTTTTTTTGATGGAGGCTTGTATGGCTATGTACTTCCCCCTTAAGACTGCCTTGGCTGTATCCTATAGGTTTTCAACCAATGTGTCTTCATTCTAATTGGTTTCCATGAATTGTTTAAGTTCTTCTTTGATTTCCTGGTTGATCCAAATGTTCTTAAGCAAGGTGGTCTTTAGCTTCCAGGTTCCATCCAAACTTTTTTCTTGTGGTTGAGTTCTAGCTTCAAAACAATGTGGTTTGAGAATATGCAGGGAATAATCTCTATCTTTTGGTATTGGGTGAACCCTTATTTGTGACCCAATATGTAGTCTATTCTGGAGAATATTCCATGTGTGCTCAAAAAGTACGAGTATTCTGTTGTTTTAGAATGGAATGCTCTGTATATATGACGTCCATCTGGTCAAATGTGTCACTCAAGGCTCTTATTTCTTTATTGATTTTCTCCTTGGGTGATCCGTCTATCACTGAGAATGGCATGTTAAGATTCCCTACTATTAGTGTATTCATATCAATATGATCCTTTAACTTGATTAACAGTTGTCTTATGTAGTTGCTGCTCCCATATTGAGGGCATCAATATTTACAAATCTTAGATCTTCATGGTGGATAGACCCTTTAGGAATGATGTAGTGTCCTTTATCTCTGACTACAATCTTTGGTTTAAAATCTAATTATCTGATATGAGAATCACAACCCCAGCTTTCCTTTGAGGCCCACTGGTATGAAAGATGCTTCTCTATCCCTTCACTTTCAGTCTGAATGTATCCTTAGCTTTAAATGGGTCTCTTGTAGACAGTGTATGGACAGGTCCTTTTGTTTTATCCAATCTGCAACCCTGTGCCATTTTATGGGAGCATTTAGGCCATCTACATTGAGAGTGATCATTGAGAGATACGTTTTTATTGACATCGTGGTGCTGTGAAGTCCTTGTTTCTATAGATTGTCTCCATAAATTTCTGTTCTATGACACTCTTTGGTTCTTTCTTCCTTTATAGAACTCCCCTTAACATTTCTTATAGTGCCAGCTTGGTGGTCCCATACTCTTTTAAGCCTTGCCCGTCTTGGAAGCTCTTTATCCCTCCATCCATTTTGAATGTCAGCTTGGCTGCATGTTCTTCTCATTTAGTGCTCTGAATATGTCTTGCCTGCCCTTTCTGGCTTGCCAGGTTTCTGTGGACAGGTCTGACATTGTTCTGATGGACCTTCCTCTGTAGTGAGGAATCTCTCGCCCCAGCTACTCCCAGGTTCCATCCTGGAACTCTTATCTAAAATTATGATTCGTCAGTCTTACAATCAAATGCCTTGATGTCTCTCTAGATTTGTTGATCTTGGAGGGTGCTCTTTCTACATCTAGGACAGGAATGGTGCTTCAATTCCCCAGGTTGGAAAAAATTTCATCAAGAATTTGTTCAACTATATCTTCTTTCTCTGTCTTCCCCCTCAGGGATCCCAATAATTCTGACACTGGAACCTTTCATGGTGTCATTTATTTCCCTAATACTGTTTCATGGATTCTAAGCTATTTTTCCCATGCCTTCTCCTGATCCTTTTCCTCTATCAGTTTGTCCTCTAGGTCACAAATTCTATCTTCTACCTTGGTTACCCTAGCTGTTAGAGTATTTAAATAAGATTGGCTCTCATTCATAGCATTTTTAACTTCTTCCCAGGCAGCTTTCACTTCTGCCCTTAGCAATTCCATGTTGTCACTAATGGTTTTCTCCAACCTAGCCATTGCCTGTATAATTGTTAACTTGAATTCCCTTTCTGACATATTGTTTATGTCCATACCCAATAGTTCTGATGAAGAAGGCACAGACTCTGAATTTTTCCTCTGTTGGGTGTTTCTCCTCCTAGTCATTTTGGTGAGAGGTGACTGAGGGGATGTGTAACTGAATATATCAATAGCAGTCTGGGCAAAGGGCACCCTGGAATGTTTCTGAGCAATTGGAAGTCACCACCAAAAAGAAAGAAAAAAATAATGAAAGAGAGAGAGAAAGAGAAATTAAAAAAAAAAAACAAAAACAAAAACAAAAAAACAGTCAGAATGGGCCCCAAAGGTAAGATTTATAAGGTATACAAAGGTATACAAACAAAAACGGACAAACAAAAAGACTGACAAATGTAAATGACAAGAAAAAAAAAAAAAAAAAGAACTCAGCCAAAATGAACCCCAAGGATAAGATTTATTTATACCAGAACAAAAACAAATACTCAGAAACACTGACACAAGAAAAATATTGGAGGGTGGTTATAAATCCTTTATGTGGGCAAGGAAGTTTATTTTTATTTGTCCTGGGTGTATCTTGATATCTTTGTTAAAGGACAAAACTTTCCAGAGATAAAAGGAGATTAAAACTGGTCTATATATAGGGGTACTATTGATTAGGGAAAGAGGATTAACTTGTAGCTTATATCTGTAGGTATATTAAAGAAATAGAAAAGAAAAAATATGTATGTCTATTAAAGAAATAAAAAAGAAAAAGAAAAACACAGCCGTATGTATGAAAAAAGTTCAATTAAATGGTTATTATGGAATAAGTTGCATTAAACATCTAGTTGTAATGGTAAGTAGGTTAAAATATTATAAACAACAAAAATAGTGAGAAAAAATTAAAAATAAAAGTTGTTTCTATGAACTATACAGTTCTAGTTCTATATAGGTTTTAGGGCAATACCGGGAACTTAATATCTTTTTTCCCCTGATATTGGGGTTTTATAGTTTTATAGGACCCTGTGGTGGTTGTCTGCTCATTATTTTTGCTGGTTTTTGAAGGAGGGGCCTGCCATGTTGATTTTCAGTGAGTCTTGGTTGGGTTGAGTGCTCCTGGCCCCTATCAAATGGCTGGGCTCTGTGGAAACCGGTTTTTCAGTCTTTTATTCTCTGGAAGATTTTTTTTTCCTTCTTTTGGTGGCTTTTTGTGGCTTTTCAGAGGTTTAGTGGAAAGCAAATTACAGATAGACCTCTGTCTCAGAGAGAAACCTCAGTCTTCTTTCCTCTGGGTGGTTCAGAACACACAGACTCCCTCTGCAAACTCCCACAGGAAAAGCATATCCCCAGCCAATGTGTCAGGGGTCACCCAAATCACTTGCTTGTCTCTGCACCCCTGTGATACTAAAACTGCAAGCAATATTGGTCCAGCAAGCCTACTTCCAGTGGCTGTCTTTGCTAGGACTACTGTGGGTCCAGACCTCAGACTGATACTTCAAGATATTGCACTGAGTTCCTTCTGGCCCCAGCTGGGAGAATCCAGACTCTTGACTGGTCCTAGAGACCACTGGCTAGCCTCTGCAGAGAGCTTTCTCAGGCGTGGGCAGGGAGTGGGTCAGACCCCAGCCATATAGTGTGCAAAATTCTAGGGAACACAGGCTGGTGCTGTCACCAGACTCCCTCACATGGGGGCTGAGCTGTGATGTAAACCGTGCAATCTTGGAGGCTCCACCTCACTCTCTCTGACACAGGTAGTTAGAGAGGTGGCTCTTCTGGGACCACTGTGTCCATGACTTTTTGAGTGCTTTTAACCAGACTCCAAGTTAATGCTGGTCACCATTCACAGGGCACTCTCATATTGGGGTATTACTTTCCAATGTGTCTCTTCTGGTGGCTCCCTCCCCCTTCTGTTTATCCTCCAATATCAGTCAGAGGGTTCCCACTGTGCTTTACCTCTCCGTTGGTGTCTTCTGCCACCACAGAGATCCAGAATTATATAATTCTACATCTCAGGCTGATTTCATGGGTGTTCAGAGTGTTCACGTAGATAATTAGCTTATTTTAGGGGACCAGTTGAAACAGGGTCTCCTACTTCTCTGCCATCTTTTGCCTCCTTCTGCTAGCAGTTTCTTGGTAGAGTCTTTCAGGTGTTCTATACAGAATATCATATCATCTGCAAATAGTGAAAGTGTTATTTCTTCCTTACTGATTTGGATGGCTTTTATTACTTTTTGTTATGCATTTTTTCTTAACCAATCATATTTCTTTATACTCACATCTTATATTTAGCTAAAAAGACTTAAGTTGCTAAATAAAATCTTACTTCCAATGTTCTTATTTTGTCATCTACATACAAGCTATGGATGTTTCATTTTATGACTAATTTTCTTCTCAGTCAGTCTAGGGAAATTCCCTTTCTAGTGGTTTGATCTTTAGATCATTTCCTTAAGACCATCCTTCCATGCCCTTCTTCCCTTTCTCTCAGTGAGAGAAGAAAAAATTAAATTTATGGAGTCATATAGTTGTGAATGTGGGGTTTTTTTTCTAATAAAAAGAATGTAACTTCTGACTAGTCTATTAAAGAAAAGCATTTTTCTTTTTCTCAAAGTTTTCTTTTTTCTTTTTTTAACTTTTTATGTTATGTTAGTCTCCATACAGTAAATCATTAGTTTTTTATGTGTTACAAGATTTATTGTTTACCTATAACATGAAGTGCTCCATTCAATACCTGCCCTCCTTAATACCCATCACCTGGCCAACACACCCCCCTCTCTGCTCCTCTCCAAAACCCTCTATTTGTTTCTCAGAGTCCACAGTCTCTCTCCCCCTCCAATTTCCCTGCCTTCACTTTTCGTTTCCTTCTCCTAATGTCCTCCATGCTATTCCTTTTGTTCCACAAGTAAGGGAAAGCATATGATAACTGACTTTGTCTGCTTGACTTATTTCATTCAGCATAATCTCCTCCAGTCCAATCCATGTTGATGCAAAAGTTAGGTATTCATCCTTTCTGATGGCTGAGTAATATTCCATTGTATATATGGATTGCATCTTCTTTATCCATTTGTCTGTTGAAGGCCATCTCTGTTCTTTCCACAGTTTGGCTGTTGTGGACATTGCTTCTATGAACATTGTGGTGCATAAGGCTTTTCTTTTCACTACATCTGTATCTTCAGGGTAAATACCCAGTAGTACAACTGCTGGGTCATAGGGTAGCTCTATTTTTAATTTTTTGAGGAATCTCCACTCTATTTTCCAAAGTGGCTGCACCAACTTGCATTCCCACCAATAGTGTAAGAGGGTCCCCCCTTTCACCACATCCTCTCCAACATTTGTTGTTTCTTGCCTTGTTAATTTTGGCCATTGTAACTGGTGTAAGGTGATATTTCAATGTGATTTTGGTTTGAATTTCCTTGATTGCTAATGATGATGAACATTTTTTCGTGTGTCTGTTGGTCATTTGTATGTCTTCTTTGGAGAAATGCCTGTTTATATCTTCTGCGCACTTTTTTTTTTTTTTTACTTGATTATTTGTTTGTTGGGTGTTGAGTTTGAAAAGAACTTGGATAGCAGCCCTTTGTCTGTAGTGTCACTTGCAAATATCTTCTCCCATTCCATGGGGTGCTCTTTGTTTTGTTGACTCTTTCCTTTGCTGTGCAGAAGCTTTTGATCTTAATGAAGTCCCAAAAGTTCATTTTCACTTTTGTTTCCCTTGCCTTTGGAGACACGTCCTGAAAGAAGTTGCTGTGGCAGATGTCAAAGAGGTTACTGCCTATGTTTTCCTTTAGGATTTTGATGGATCCCTCTCACATTTAGGTCTTTCATCCATTTGGAGTTTATCTTTGTGTATGGTGTAAGAGAATGGTTGAGTTTCATTCTTCTGTATATAGCTGTCCAATTTTCCTAGCACAAGTTATTGAAGAGACTTTCTTTTTTCCACTGGACATTTTGTCCTGCTTTGTTGAAGATTATTTGACCATAGAATTGAGGGTTCATATCTGGGCTCTCTACTCTGTTGTATTGTTCTATGTGTCTGTTTTTGTGCCAGTACCATGCTGTCTTAGTGATCACAGCTTTGTAATAAAGCTTGAAATCAGGCAACATGATGCCCCCAGCTTTGTTTTTCTTTTTCAACATCTCCTTGGTGATTCAGAGCCTTTTTGGTTCCATAGATATTTTAGGATTGTTTGTTCCAGCACTTTGAAAAATGCTGATGGTATTTTGACCAGGATGGTGTTGAAAGTATAGATTGCTCTGGGCAGCATAGACATTTTAACAATGTTTATTTAAAGAAGAAATAATACCTATTCCACTGAAGCTGTTTTAAAAAATAGAAACAGAAGGAAAACTTCCAGACTCTTTCTATGAAGCCAGTGCTAGCTGGTTTCCCAAACCAGGCAAAAACCTCATCAAAAAGGAGAATTTCATCTTGCCATTTGCGACAACATGGATGGAACTAGAGCGAATCATGCTTAGCGAAATAAGTCAAGCAGAGAAAGACAACTATCATATGATCTCCCTGATATGAGGAAGTGGTGATGCAACATGGAGGCTTAAGTGGGTAGGAGAAGAATAAATGAAACAAGATGGGATTGGGAGGGAGACAAACCATAAGTGACTCTTAATCTCACAAAACAAACTGAGGGTTGCTGGGGGGAGGGGGTTTGGGAGAAGGGGGTGGGATTATGGACATTGGGGAGGGTATGTGCTTTGGTGAGTGCTGTGAAGTGTGTAAACCTGGTGATTCACAGACCTGTACCCCTGGGGATAAAAATATATGTTTATAAAAAATAAAAATTTAAAAATCATGTTTAAAAAAAAAAAAAAAAGGAGAATTTCAGACCAATGTCCCTAATGAATATGGATGTCAAGATTCTCAACAATAACCTAGCTAATAGGATCCAACAGTACATTAAAAAGATTATCCACCATGACCAGGTGGGACTTGTCCATGGGATGCAAAGTTGGCTCAACATTCACAAATCAATCAATGTGACAGAACAAATCAGTAAGAGAAAAGAGAACCATATGGGTCAATTGGTGCAGAAAAAACACTTGACAAAATACAACATCCTTTCCTGATTGAAGCTCTTCAGACCATAGGGATAGAGGGAACATTCCTCAATTTCATAAAATCCATCTATGAAAAACCCACAATGAATATCACTCTCAATGAAAAAAAGCTGAGAGCCTTCCTACTGAGATCAAGAACATGACAAGGATGCCCACTCTCACCATTATTGTTCAACATAGCACTAGAAGTCCTAGCAACAGCAATCAGACAACAAAGAGAAATAAAAGATATTCAAATTGGTAAAGAAGAAGTCAAACTCCCTCTCTTCACAGATGACATGATACTTTATGTGGTAAACCACCCCCAAATTACTAGAACTCATAGCAATTCAGTAATGTGGCAGGATACAAAATCAAAGCACAGAAATCAGTTGCTTTCTTATACACTAGCAATGAAATTATAAAAAGGGAAATTAGAGAATCAATTCCATTTACAATAGCACCAAAAAACATAAGATACCTGGGAATAAACCTAACCAAAGAAGTAAAGGATCTGTACTTGAGGAGCTACAGAACACTCATGAGAGAAATTGAAGAAGGCACAAAAAGATGGATAAATATTCCATGCTCATGGATAAAACAGTTTTCTTTTCATTAGGAAATATATTTGTTCAGAGTCTTTCTTGCATTTCCTAAGCACCAGCTGCCACTTCATTTTCATAACCTGCCTATTTTAAATATCATGCTCACCGTTGAAAGAACAAGCATACATTGAATACAATGTAAACAATGGTATTAAAGGACTTATACATTTTCATAAAATTTATTAAAAGTTATACTAGAGGAAACATTTAATTAATTAAAATTTCAATTTACTCAACATAATTATTGTTTATATACTCTTAATGATAATACAAAAAATGAAAGTAGACATTCAGAGTTCCCTCTTTCATTTTAAGTGCAGTACCAACTTAGTTAACATGGATTTGGGAAATGCTTGCTCTGCTATATTGTTGACTTAAAATAAAATGAATTGTGTGATAGTCTTAAACTTTGATCTTTTTCCCTCAGCTTTACTGGCATATATGACATATAACACTGTGTAAACTTAAGGCTTACAATGTGATAATTTGGTACATTTATATATTGTAAAGTATTTACCACAATAAGGTTAGTTAACATAGTCTCTACCTTACATAACTGCCATTTTTGTTTTTGTCATTGTTGCTATGGTGAGAGCAGTAAAGCTCTGCTGTCATAGCAACTTTCAAGTATATAATATGATATAGTCACCATGCTTCACACTAGAGCTCTCTTAAAGCTGAAAGTTTGTTACTTTTGACCATTTCCTTTTTTCCTTCACTTTTCAGTGCCTGGCAACCACCATTCTATTCTCTGTTACTGTTGATGTCTTTTAGATTCCACGTGTGAGATCATACAGTATTTGTCTTTCCCCATCTGGCTTTTTCACTTAGCACAATACCATCAAGATCCATCTATGTTATCACAAATGGCAGGGTTTCCTTCTGTTTAGAGACTGAATAACATTCCACCATATATAAATAAATAAATACACACACACACGTACACACACACACACACAAACTTAATTATTAAAACGGAATTTGTTTTTTTAGTGGACTCTTTTGGATTTTCTATATGCAAGATTATGTCATAGGCAAACAGAGACAAATTTACTTCTTCCTTTCCGATCTGGATGCCTTTTGTTTCCTTTTCTTGACTAATTTCTCTGGCTAGGACTTTTACTACTATTTTGAAAAGGAGTGGTGATAGCAGGTACCCTCTTGTTGTTCCTGATTTTAAAGGGACAGTTTTCAACCTTTCACTATTGAATATATTATTAATTGTGGGTCATATGTGGTATTTATTATGTTGAACTATGAACTTAAGTCTTTCTAAAGAGAGAAGTCTCATTCAATAATACTATATAACACAGATTGTGATGTGTACTTAGCAATCCAAAACTTCTTATTAGATATTTTTATGTTCTTTATGAAGGCCAGGGCATGATGAAAAAATGAATAGTATTAAATCTCAGCTAATAATATGGTTTCTAAATTTATTTAAATGACAACTATCTAAAATTTCTCTGGAGATAAACATTCCTTAAATTTGGTAATAAAGATTATGAGGCAGTGTTTCATCAGGACATACATTTGGGAACTCTGAGGACATAAAGACATTTGTCAAGAGAAGATGGAATTCTCATACAACACAAAAACGTATGTTTTGGCCAATATGAGGTAATGAACATTAGCAATAGAAAAGCAGAATGTTGAATAGTAAGAGAAGTTTGAACAGCTAACCAAACTTAAGGTGCTGTTCCATTATTGGTCTGAAAGCATAAACATCCTGACTTGACCCTCTCAGATAGTCATAGATGATGGACATGTGCATGACCCATTTCAGGTATGATGGGATATGGTAAAACCTATAGTAATGTGTTAAATGTTAAATGTGTTAAATTTCTTTTCCTGGGGATGCCATTTTAATTCATCTAAATTCTTCTACCTCAAAAGAAATATTATTCACATTTTGCATAAAAGAACATAATTATAAATTAAATGCACAGACAGGTGTTCAGTAAAGCACAAATTATTTTTTCATCATATTATGATCTAGCAAACCTCCAGTTTTTCAATTCATTAAGGAGAATCTATTATTTAAAAATATATCTCATTCTCATCCAGTTTTCCCAGTATGTCATGTTTGTTATTTTTATAGTCACTTATGGAAATTTTTATCACATACCAGATGAAAAATGTTGTTTTCATTCATTACATGTGTTTGTAAAGCCATGTGAGAAAATAATAACAATATTTTAAACGAAAAGTTCAGCAATCCAAACTTCATTTGGAAAGTCATGTATACTTTCAGGGCACCTCGGTAGCTCAGTTAATGGAGTGACCATCCAACTCTTGTCAGACTTGGCATGATCTCAGGGTCCTGGGACTGAGCCTTGTGTCTGGCTCCCTGCTCAGCAGGAAGTACGGCTGAGGGTTCTTTCTCTCCCTCTCGCTTTACCCCTCCCCCCACTCATATACACACACTGTCTAAATAAATAAATAAATAAATCTTAAAAAAGAGAAAAATCATTTATACTTCAAATCACATCCTATAATCAAGTTATAGTTTACATATTAAGTCCTTTGAAATTTAGCAAGTGCTTTACACCATTGTCTCATTAAAGATTAATACAAAACTATTGTAGTAAACCATGGTAGAATTTCTTGGTATTTAGAAAGGCTGTTGTTCTGTTATAGTTGTACTATAAATAAACCTTAAAAATTAATAAATAAACCTCATTTCTCATATCAAGGTAACTTACCACACCATACTGTATCACTAGAAGTGCTAAAATATCTCATGTACTCCTTGGTAGCATATACGCTCCTGACCAACAGTGAAAATAAATACCAGTAGATGTTAAATATGTATAGGTATTGATTTCAAATGTGCTTAGTGATTTCTTCCTTTAATCAATAACTTTGTTACAATTTGTATTAGAGCAAAACATCCTTTAAAACTTTAAAGTTAGATAAACATCATACCTAAAACAGTACAATGGAAAGCCAGAGTGGAGTTTGGATACCACACAAAAAATATCAGGGCTAGGTAAGCAATCAGAAGTTCCAATAGCAAGGATTGGGGCACATCTGGAGGTCCACATGGGTGGATTAGACATTAGAAACAGTGGGCAGAGAGATAAGTGTAGAAATGTCAGTAAGATGTGTAGGGTAAAAAGTGGACTCCATTCCTATAGGTGATTCAGATGCCGGAAAGCAGAACAAACAGGAGCCAGCATGAAAGTTGATATTACTACTTTAGTAGTTTAAGTCACATTATATGCTAAAAGAGTTACTCAAAATATAAAATGGGATTAACCAAGGGTAGATTGCTAAATAGGCTTGACTGTGAAAGTTAGAGAAATGCAGGTATTCGAAATAATTAGAGGGGCACCTGGGTATCTCAGTCGTTAAGCATCTGCCTTTGGCTCAGTTCATGATCTTAGTGTCCTGGGATTGAGACCCACCACACTGGGCTCCCTGCTTAGCGTGAAGCCTGTCACCTTCTCTCACTTCCCCACTTGTGTTCCCACTCTCACTGTTTCTCTCTGTGTCAATTAAATAAATAAAATCTTTAAAAAATAATTAGATAATTTGCTCAAGAGCACTTCTGTTGGACTTTCTCCAACACAGATAGTTCCTTTTTCTCAAGTATATTAGTGTGATGGCAAGTGTTTATAGAAGATTTTGTGTCATATAAGAAGTAGTGTATAAAACCAAACTTATTTCAAAATGCCTGAAATAGTACTTTTAATGTAATGGGCATTAGGATATGTTCGCTCATTCATTCATTCATTCAGTCAGTCTTCATTCATTGATTCATTCACCATTATTTTTTAAATTCAATTTATATAGTGTTCAAGACACTCTTTCTGATCTGGAGACATTGCAGTGAGCAGAACAAATCCAGTCCTACTTTTCCTCTCATGAAATCTGTTTCTGTAAGAGTAAAGCAATAATTAAGATTATAGATAAAAAAGTAAAGAAGTCATATAACACAAACTATGAAGAAAAACCAAGCAGACTAGAGGATTAATAGTGAAGAGAGTAGTGTTGGTGGAGCATTTGTGCTATTTCATACTATTGTGTATAGGATAGACACGGAATGCATCCCAGAGAAGGATATATTTGAGCTGACATATGAATTAAGAGGAACAACATATGCATGGTGTGGGAAAGAAGGAATAGCAAACACAAGGGCTCTGGACTGAGACTGTTTGCCAGTATTTGGGGAAACACCAGTTGCCTGTCTGATTGGCTGAATCAGTGTGGGGAGTAGGTGAGTGATAAGACATGAAGTCACACAAGTTGTGCAGTCAGATTAAGGAAAACCTTGTCAGCTATAAGAAAACTTTGAGTTATATTTTGTGTGAAAAGGAAAGCCATTGCAAGTTTCAGAGAAAGTACTGGCATGACTTCACTTATACTTCTGGATAATTCTGGTTCATGGGTGGAAATAAACTTACAGAACAGTTAAAAGGGAAACAAGAAGACCAATTCAGAAGTTATCAGTGTGTTGATTAAAGGCTATCATATTCAATCCCCAGATAATTCCTCCATTTAACTGTAGTTTCGGGATAAAGAAGCAACATATTGATTAGCCTATTGTATTCCCTGATGATGTCACACTAATCATACTTAAAAATATGAATAATTCAAATCTATACAGCACCACTAAGAGTTGAAGGCATTTCAGGCTCCACATTATAAGTAAGAAAATGGAGTCTGAGACGGGTTCCTGAAACTCCTGATTAAACTAGAATTGCTGGGTGCCTGGGTGGCTCAGTGGGTTAAGCCACTGCCTTTGGCTCAGGTCATGATCACAGGGTCCTGGGATCGAGTCCCACATCGGGCTCTCTGCTCAGCAGGGAGCCTGCTTCCCTCTTTCTCCCTGCCTGCCTCTCTATCTACTTGTTCTCTCTCTCTCTGTCAAATAAATAAATAAATAATCTTTTAATAAATAAATAAATAAATAAATAAGCTAGAATTGCTACAGAGAGGTAGTGATTGAAATATACATAAACTTTGGAGTTACATACATCTTGGTTCATCTTTATTACATCTGATACGTAGCAGCAGAGTCAAGTCACATTGTCTTTATGCTTCAGTTTTCTTTACAATTTTCTGTAAAATGGACTTAAGTGAAATACTTACCCCAAATCAGGGGATGTTAAGGTTAAATGAGTGATTTAATGATTTATATTAAAATGCTTATTGTCATGTCTTGAATATGAGTACTCAATTCAACTATTTTCCTTATTGTCAACCTCAAAAGTCATCTTCAAATATTCATAGTTCCTAACAGTCTGACAGTTGATTCAAGATAAAGCTACACTATCAAATCATAGATCTGTCTCAGAGCCATAGTCTAGCAGTCTAGTCTTGTCTTGACAGAGGGACACTACCCTCTTTAAGCTGGGAACATTTTGTCTTCTGGACCCTAAATCCCTTTCTATAAACTGGCATCATTCAAATTCTTTACACTAGAAAATTTCTTCCTTCTGGATTCCAAAAGCCCCTGCTTTAAAAAGTAAGGACTCAACAGGATACATTACATAAATGTAAGAAATCATGTTTTACATTCTCCCTGGAAAGATCAACACTGTTGCCATAGTCAAATACATTTCAAAATGTAGTCTTATACCCAGAGCACCATTCTATAGACAGGATACCCAAAACAAAGCAGTACATATTTAAACCCTATGCATTCTTTTTTCTTTGGATTTAGCAAAACATGCACTATAATCCAATTAGAAAGTAAAATAGGCTTAATTACTTAGCTCAGATCAAATAACATAAAGAGGCAAAGAATCTAATTAAAATTAATAATATAATGGGCAGCTTTATCTAATGCCTAATCTAGGGCATTTCATCTTAATTTAAACTCAGCTCTCAAGTTCACAACAAGGTCCCATCATTGTCACTGATTGTTACAAAATCTGATAACCCTGTGACAAATCCTTCCTGTTATTTGTTGCCTGATTCTAAGTAATAGATTTAACTCTGTTCAACCAAGAGAGGTCAGAAAGTTCACTCTGCTACATGTTTATATTGAATTTCTTAGCTTCCTATCTCTTATTTTAGTCTGATTAATATTCTTCAGATATTATTGAGTAGTGCAAATGATCTGTGAAATGTACACAGCCACAGTTCATACTTACATTGAGTAGGAGCAGTGCCTAACTTAATCTAGAACTTTCATAGATGCCACTAAACCTGACTTAGAGTTACATTTACAAAGTGCTATTATTTATTTTAATGTTTGTACTAAATTGTTCCCTCAGTAGAGTCCAGAGAATATATTAAAATAATTTTCTTGGCAATATGTGAAAAAAATAAATCTAGTTAATTTATGGACATACAATTTCTACTGTTAATGTGTGTGTGTGTGTGTGTGTGTGTGTGTGTGTGTGTGTACATGCAGGTTCAAACAGTCCCAACATGGGTATTACAAATCCAAAACCAAAGCAGACCAACATTTTATCTTGGTTTTTGAGGCAAACCTGAATCAATCTTTCAGTTTTCAGGTAGAAATGACCTATATTTCTGTCAATTGTTAGTTGTTTTAAGTATCTTTCCAAAAAGAGAAATCAAAATATTTTACTATTAAGCATATATATTGATTGTAAGCCTCATTCTTATTTAAAATTTTTTTTGAGCATTTTGGTGTCTAAACACCAGAAATTGGGTCTACAGTCAAAATATAAAAGAATTCAGTAGGATTATAAAGCCCCTTAGAATGGCAAGGGCAGCTATGGGATAACAACCATAATCAGCTGTAGTTACCCAGGTAAGAAAAAAGTGATGACTAAGAGCCACAATAGATGGCTTTGATCAGGATCAAAGTGGGAAGAAGTGTGAAAGGAAAATGAAGTTTAGAAAAAAATTGCTAGTATGAGGCAGCTTGGGAGTTTTCTCTTACATGAATGTATGCACAAGCCCTCTTCTGGGAACTCTGCAGTTATGTTCTCATGGGCTTCCCTTTGTGCATCAGAAAGCCAAGGATATTAAATCTTAGCCTCTCAGTGAATAGAAGCCTTCCTGAAGAGGCCAGATCTCCAAGGCATGCCAGAGAAGAGAAAAATAGATCCCAGAACTATTCTTTGGTGAAGTATTTGCTTCCCACCCCCCACCAAAACAAACAAACAAACAAACAAACAAACAAAAACTATTTCCGGTGAAGGTCTGATTAAGCTACTTTAAGAAGACAAACTTGCTTGAACTGATTGGCTAACACCTCAAAGTGATTGAAATATGTGGTTATAAAAAGCAGGGTAATTCTATTGCAAAGAAAATTTGCACACTCAATATCCCTCTTGTAGTGGCACTTAAACTTCAGCACTCCCTGGTGTTTCACCTCGTTTATCCAACTCCCAAAGAGCCTACATAATCAAATACTCCCCCACTACCAAGTTTGGAGACACAATATTTTCTTGCCCTTGGGAATGTTTCTCTTGATTGCAATGCGTTTCTGTAAGTGTTACCATAGTGGCTCTATGTCAATTCAGCAGGAGATATTTTTGGTACCTGTTGAATTAGGTGCCTTCTTGCTCACGGTGGATTAAATCAGATAAACTAAAAATCTTTAATTGAATTATGGATAATCACTTTAACTATAAAAGTTCATCAGTTTTGAGATCGAAAATTGAGCATACTGAACAGATTGAACAGGACGATCTGATTAAATTCCTCACACACCTTTTTTTTTTTTTTAAACTGAATTATAAGACTGATTACCACTAAGGAAAATTCTGTACTTCCAAAGAATTAAATGTTGGGATATTTCAAATGCCAAGTGAGGAAATGTCATTGTTATCTTGACACATTTGCCACAAGAATGAATTAGTTTGTAGTGCAGAGTACATAAAATGGAATTGTTTTATCAGGAAAATGAACATTTATTATATTTTTAATGGATATACTCTGACATCTTCATTTTTTTAAAAATGCATTTGGTTGCATATAGTTAATTAGGAAGAATGGAGAAAAAATAACTGAATAATTTCATAGTACAAAACATAAAATCTTGTCTTTCTGATTGGATTATCATGTCTGAATGTCAAGATCATTTTAGATTAATCAAATTATATTATAACCTTCAGCCTCCTGACTACTTCAACTTGGCCTTTGAGTCACCTTTGATAATACATTTGGATAATTGGAAATATTTTTGTCATTCATACTTTACCACATAAAATAATTTTAGACTTTATCTTGCAAAGATACTAAATCCCTAGAACATCAAAACATGTTAATATAAAAGATTCTTCATCAGGTTTCCATGAACAGTGATTCTTCATAATCGTTTAGAATGTTTGCTATGCTGTAAAGGGGCCATGGAATAATGAACCTAATTTAGCTTAAACCAGCAGTTTGTGAATGCTGATTTTATTCAAGGCTTTACGCCAGTCATTTTGGAGAGACAAAAAAAAAAGAAACCACAATGTTTTTTACTCTCAGGAAGCTTTGGTTATAACCTATTAAATGAATGCATGAGAGCTAACTAGGTGGTTTCTTGAGGAAAAAGAAAGAAAGGATTCTTTTCTGACTCATAAATAGGGCTGGCTCAGGTAGATCTCCATGGAAAAGACACCACTTAACTGACCTGACAATAATTGTCAGGATTTTGACAAACTAAAAGGAAGAAGAAACATGTACCAAATATAAGTGTTTTTAAAAAAACAGGTAGAAATGCAGAGTGTTTGCGAAATGATCACTTTTCTAGTTGGAGCCTAATTGGTACACAGAAAAGGGAAGGAAAGAGTATGTAGGCAACAAGAACGGGGGCCATGTCATGAAAGCTTTTGATAGTCATGCTTAGGAGATTAGGCTTTATACTCCAGGACCCACATGTTCATCACATGGCACAACACCTTAAGCAGGATTCTGGAGGCAGACTGTGGTCTTTCAAATTCCAGCCCCAACATGTACCCACTTAGGTAAGTATCAAGTATCTGGGTAGGTTTTTTTTTAAAAATGATTAACCCTTCTGTGCCTGATTCTGCATCTAAAATATTGAAATAATAATAGTACCAGTGTGGGGGAGCCTGGGTGGCTCAGTGGGTTAAAGCCTCTACTTTTGGCTCAGGTCATGATCCCAGGGTCCTGGGATCGAGTCCCACGTCAGGCTCTCTGCTCAGTGGGGAACCTGTTTCCCTCCCTCTCTCTCTCTGCCTGCCTCTATGCCTACTTGTGATCTCCGTCTGTCAAATGAATAAATAAAATCTTAAAATAATAGTACCAGTGTGTTGCTTTAAAAACTAATGCAATTAAATCAGCTAAATAGCTTAGAATAGGGCCTGCGCATAACAGGTGTTCCATAATGTTAACTTTTTCTTAGCCTAGAACCAGAAAGTGATTCACAAGATTATATTTGACAAGGTGAAGTATGGGAAATTTCAAAGACATATTCTTGTTGGCTTACTCTCCTGGAAGATTCATTGTGTGATTACAAATTATTTTCAACATTCCAACTCTGCAAGGCCACTTATAGTCACTAGCATGGATTGTGGCAACTGAAATCACTGATTTAAATAGTTATGCATATTGAAAGTTATAATTTCTAGCTCTTAATAAGAAGTATATATGTATTTCTTTTCAGACACATACTTCAAATAGGTTAGTGAATAAAGCCAGAAGTATATTCCACAATCATTGAGGGCTTAAAAGGAAACAAAACTTAAAAAAAAGAAGAAGAAGAAGAAGTAGAAGAAGAAGAAGAAACAAACAAAAACAAAATTAATTAAATTTAACAATGTATACATTTTGGAACACAAACAAGCAAAACTTAAAATAACTTTTTTTTTTAACCATTCTAAATAGAGGTAATTATATTTCTGCCTTTATACCTCCCAAATTACTTCATTTGGATAAAATATACTCTCTTTTTCTTAACAAATTTATCTAAAATTATATTTTCCTCAAATTAACATCTTATTCTCCTTTAGTTTTTTTCTTTCATATTTTAACAAGAAGACATTTAAATGTAAGATGACTTTCATACTTTTATTCAAAATGCCTAACATCCTGTATCTTTTTTATCCTACATTAAAAAGATGTGCTGAAGAAGAAAAGAGTAAATATTGCAAAATTATAAAGGGCAATTGGTTTTAGTTGTAGCCTGAAAAAATCTACTTAAGTCAAAGGAAATCAGTATCACTTGAAAGGGATTGTTGAGGCAGTGGAAATCGTTAAGAACGTTGGGAAGAATATGCCAAACTAAGTTAATAGAATTATTGGTAGAATGATAGGCAATCCCAAAGTATCAGAGTTAAATAAAAATAATGCATTTATTGAGCATTTATTATGTAGCTGGTACTATATAGAATGCTCGACATGAATGTTGTCATTTAACCATTATACTAACACAGGGCATATTTACGATTATTTTCACAATTTTGCAGATGAATAAAATTACGTACAGCAATTAGCTCTCTTTTGTGTAGTTAGAAAGTGATAGTGGTGATTTGAACTACAGAAAGCTAATTTGGAGGATGCCTGGGTGGCTCAGTTGGTTGGACGACTGCCTTTGGCTCAGGTCATGATCCCGGAGTCCCGGGATCGAGTCCCACATCAGGCTCCCAGCTCCATGGGGAGTCTGCTTCGCTCTCTGACCTTCTCCTCGCTCATGCTCTCTCTCATTGTCTCTCTCTCAAATAAATAAATAAAATCTTTAAAAAAAAAAAAAAGAAAGCCAATTTGGGAAAAAACAAACAAACAACAACAACCAAACCCCCACTCAATTTACTAAATTTTACACTGAAGAAAGTCACTTAATAAAAAGCAAAGAGCCAGGATATCTGCTCTGATTACCTATTGCTGTGCAAAAACTTTCTCTGAAAGTTACAGGACTAAAACAATAGCAACATTTATTTTGCCTGTAAATTTGCAATTTGGACAGTGCTCAGGAGTGATAACTTGGTTGTACTCATCTGTTAGAGCAATTTGAAATCTCAAGGCTACACTCATCTATAGGTTTGATCATTCACATATCTAGCAGTTGATGATAACTTCTATCTGAAACCTTAGCTGGGACTTTTAACTGGGACAATTAAATGTAACCTTTCCATGTGGCCATGTCTTCCTCACAGCGTCATGTCTGGATGCCGGAGTGATCCTCTCAAGCAAAAGCTAGATGGAAGTTGTATTAGCTTCTACAGCCTTGGAAGTGAAGTAGCATCACTTCTACCACATTCTGCTTCTTGAGGTAACCAAACAGCTCTATTTCTAGGACAGAAATAGACACACTTTTTGATGGGGTAGCAGTAGTAAGGTTCTAGAAGAGCAGGAACTGGAATTGCTGCTCTGGTAACGTTTGGAAAATACAATCTGCTGTAAGGTTAGGGATGAATGGAGAGTGTGAAGCACTAAAGTTTCCAATGCAAGAGGAAGTAACTCTTAGGAGGGACCCTTCCATAGTAAGGGAAATCAGTGGTGATAATTGATAGGCAGTATTGACAAAGTCAGTTTTCTGAATACATGGAAGCCTGATTGCCATGCGCAGTGTGAATGGGAGAGGAGAATGTGATCAACAGAGTCTTGCATATTGTTGGAAAAATATACTCCCTTAACCTTACTTCATATCCCTTAGTGGGTTGTGCTCCAGGCACAGTGACTTTTTACCAAGTCCTTGCATTGGTATGCTCCCTCCAACCATATCATCTTTGGATACAGTGTTTCTACTGTTTGGTTTACAATCAATCTACACCTTTGTTTACTTGGTTTCCTACTCTTTCTATGACTTCACTCATTTTCTCAAAATATTATACCTCCCTCATACTGAGCCAGGTGTTTCATATTACTTTTCTTTCAAAATATTTATCTAACAAATATTAATTTATTTCTGCCATTATTTGATTAACGTCTGCTTTCTTCACCAGTCAACAAGGACTGTGAGATAAAGGATATATCTCTTTTTGCTCATCCCCAGAGCCTAGCAGAATGTATGGATCCCATTGGTCTCTCTTTAAATAGTTACTATATATGCTTATATAACAAGCTTATTTTTTGAAAGCTTCCATGTAGTATTTAACGGAAATATAGGGTCAAGGAAATTCACTACACAAATGAGAAGTTCATTTTAAACCATCAGTGAGAAAGAGTCAATTTGGTATTATTGTTTGTGTCAGGTAAGACAGACTACTCTTTGTAACAGATCACAATCTTGCCTGACTATTCAGAAACACCATGTGCTATTTACCAGTTCTATAAGAAAAAAGGAAAAAAAGAATGTGCAAATGATGATTTAATGATGCAGCTTCAAAGGGGGCTGCAGGGAAAGGGAAACCTAATGTCATTAGACTCCCAAGATCATAATTACAGACCTGATTTTTGAGCAGGGAATTGCCCAGACTTGAAAATTTTTAAAAATCTGAGTGTAAAAGAAACTGAATAAGAAAGGAAAATACTACTCATTCCTTTTTTTTTTTTTTTACCTTATATATTCTTTTTATAGAATTAAGTCTTAAACATTATTAAAGTATATAAAATGTTCTATTAAACTTGACTACTTTATATATCTTTAGGGTATGACTATTTTAAATGAGAAATTGCATTTTTAAATCTTGACAGAAGGGATGTAATCTATTTCTACCAGTTCCTTCTTTCCTTTCTGTTCAGGGACCAATTATTTCTAAAAAGGTAGCTGAACACTTGCAGTAGACACTGCTTAGTTAAACTTGGTGCAGAGAGACTATATCAGTCATGGTCCTATGAAAAACAGATGGCACGTACAAAAGGAGTATAGAGAATTTAATGATGGTATCATTTACTAAAGGGTATGTAAGACTAAGGAAGCCAAGAAGGGACTAGAAAAGACCAGAAGGGGAAAGGAGATTGTGGTTTTCATGAACTCCTCAGAGCTATTATAAAGAAAAAAGCTTCCCAACTAGAATAATGCAGCCACTGCCTAGCCTTTGCCTTATGAAAATTGGGCACAAATCCCCCTCTCTCCCGTACTGGTTTCCTGCCAGGAAAGTCTTTCATTGGCCAAACAAACTAAAAAGAAGACAGGAAGTTTGACAAAATCCATAGAATTGAGCCTTCTGGACTGGTAGAGAATTGTGGAAAATAGATCTAAAAGGACAGAGTATTTATAATATAAACAGGAATGTTTGTGAGAGAGATATTAATAGGGTATATAATAAGGCAAGTGCATATATTAATTCCTGAAATCTATATTTTGTTTAATGAGAACTGTGTGAATATTTGTTTTCTTTAAGCACAAATTTAGAAAATTTCAAAAAGGGAAGGTGGAATCTGTATAAGACCTCCTCGTTAAAAATAAATAAGGGTTTTTGAAGTGTGTTTTTGAGCCATTGCCTGACCAAGTGATGCAATACAGCAGCATAGGAGATGCCAAGAGTAACAGCCAAGAGCCCTGATGAAACATGAGTCTATCTGTACTCCATGTTCACTGAGAGGAAAAGGGAAGAGGAAAGGAGTTCGAATGGGGGCCTCGAAGAGATAGGGTGTCCACGCTTTGCAATAAGTATTAACAGAATAATGGTCAAGGTACTCAGATAATCAGAATCCAGAATTTCAAATCCCACAACATTGTGACTTGAGACTTAATTGGCATCAGTATGGCTGAAAATGGCCATAGCTCAGGATTATATACACCCATAGGTCCAGAGGAGAAAATTGGTGATGGATCAAGCAAAGAGGATAAGGGATTTTGGCAGACAAGCAGGCAGGCAGGGCTCAGAGGAACTTGGCAATAGGCAGGGATGAAAGAAGTCTTATGAAATTTTGATTGACCATTAGAGAGGTCCATCATGATAACTTGATTAATATCATGCAGATGGTTGATAGATGAATAGAAATTCAATTCCAGGTCTTTTTGACTCAAATAAAAATTCTTTCTGTTGTACCATATGGCCTACAGCAAAGAAGAAATAATGATATCATCAATTAAAATCATTCTTTACCAAGTCTGGAAGTTTTCCTAGCAACAGAATCTCTTTCAGCCAAGGCAACGATAGAGTTGAAATGTACAGTTATAAAACTAACGATACAGATGTAGTGGATCACAGTATACCTTGTTGAAAAGTTAAAACAGTGGGATAGACATTTGGTCTTTATGATGTCTATCTCAGATTAAATTTGTAAGCCAGATATTTTTATATTTTAAAGGAACAATTTTATACATTCTACAGAATTGTTTTGTTACTATATCTGGGACTATGTTTTTCCTAATTAGTAACAAGTTTAAAATGAATTTATTAAATGTTATCTGAACTTAGTGTAGTGATCACTTCATAATATATGCAAACCAAACCATCAGGCTCTAGTCCTTAAACTAATGCTGTGATATATGTCAATTTTTTCAATAAAACTGGAAAAAAATTGGCATAAAAAGTATAAACTTTAGCTGATCCAATTTAACACCTCTTGGTGTTGCTATTTCTTTTCATGAAACAAATTCTTCTACTAGGCAAAAATAAACTAATTAGCTAATTAATTTACTGAGCCTACTCTTCAAGATATTTTTACATCATCAGGAAGTTTTTCAGGTTCATTGATTTTTACTATTGGGATGAAAAAGGATTTAAATTTCAAACCAAAATACTTTGGTTGAAATTTAAAAATTTAAAATTGTAGAGTTAAGTGATATTATTTAATTTGCAATTTATTTGAGCCTTCATTTTTCCTCCTGAAAAATTGGGATATTGTTATCTAATTTCACTTGGTTATTTCCTAATCCACAAAGACTATGAAAGTGGTTTGAGATATATGGGATTCATAAGAAGCAAGTTTTTTTTTGTTTTTTGTTTTGTTTTTTCTAAATGTGTCATTTGCCAGCTATGCCTCAAAAAACATAATAACATTCAGGCCCCTTTTCGGAGTACTGTATATCCCAGGGCTTTGTCTGATGGTGTCACTGGAAAACTTGGATGCTTTGATAAACTTTAGTAATATGACTTATCTAAACTGAAGACTATTGCCTGATACATACCTGGAGACTCCACTAACCTCTTTCCTTTCCTAACATATGAGGTAATAATTGATCACAAAATAGATATGCCAGAGTACAATAGATCCCTGGACAATGCCTCCTTCTCCCTAATAACCACTATCAGAACAGATTACATAAAATAACTTTAGAGAATCTGATCTTGGCTTTCCAAAAAAGCAAGAATGTTTCTTTATTATCTGGTTCACCTGTGTATTCCAAATTTCTTTCACTTATCAATACTAAAAATAGTACAAAAATATAAAACATGAATATTTATAATACATTTAATATCCAATAATTCTTATGTTGTGCTTCTACTTGTGAGTTGGTGCTTATTCTCCCAAAAGTGATGGACCAGAGAAACAGCGTCTAGTAACTTTTACCTTCTGCTATGGCCATGCCTACCCTCTGAGACTGAAGCATGCTATGTGGCCAAGCCAGTTAATTAAGTAAACATACTAATGTGTCTCTTTCAAGTGATTTTGGCTTTAGTAAGGTAGGAAAGAGCCTCTTCCTTGTCTTGATTAAGTTATAATATTATCAGTGTTTATTATATCATTGTAAATTTTCCGTTCTTCCCTATAAAGGTTTTTTTTTTTTTTTAAATTTTCAATGTGAAATATATTGAATTCAGAATATGAACCCATGACCCATCACTTTTTTCTTATGGCTCACATATGTCCCCTGTTATGATGGATATCCTGATGTTTTGCTTTTTTTGCTTTTTCTTAAGAATGAAACTCATCTCATCAAAAATCCAAATTAAGTCAATAGAATGTACAATGTACATTTTAAAAATAATATTTTTATAGCAATGGAACTAACTTCCCTAGAAAATTGGATAAGGTCATATTTGTTATTTTTAGACATGTTAAGCACTTTATAATTATAGAATATGGGATTTAATCATTTTAGAAAAAGCTTTATTAATCCCATATCCTAGGAGTTATATTTATTTATTAATTTTACCCATTAGAAATTGTAGCCTAAGGAGATTAAGTGACTTCTTCTGGATCAAACATTAAGTCAAAAGAAGTGCCACAACTAAAATTGTGTCTTCTAGCTCTCATCCAATTCCTCTCCCTAATTCAGAGATATGTGACATTTTACTTTAACATATCATAGTAGATGATCATGGTGATAAACTCACTGTTTATATGGAGTAATAGAGCCCCACAACATCAGTAGAATCCTTTGGGGTAGGGACCATATGTAGAATAGTAGTAAGTGGGTAGATTCTGGGGCCAGATTGCCTAATTCAAATTTCAGTTGTGCCTTCAGTACTGTAAGGTTCAAATCAGCTCCTCTTCAACTGTTATGTGACATTTTTTCCTAAAATTTAAAATGAAATAACAATAGTACTGACTTGAGAAGGTTTTTTTGTTGTTGTTGTTTGTTTGCTTGCTTGCTTGTTTTTTGGAAATTAAAGAAGTTAATGCAAGTGCCTGTCAAATAATAATAGAAAGCACTCTCTTATGATAAGGGCAAATAAGCTGCTATTATTGCCAACAGATCTCATACATGGCCACAGCATTTAAGCTCCAGTTGAATGTTCTGGAGATAAAAGAAAATGAAATATAAGTTTTGGTTCTCAAAATGTCCTGTAAGACAAAAAATTAAGTTACATGATTTAATTCCGAAGGACAAAATAACCTTAGCAGTATTTCACATTTGTTAACTGACAATGTGTTGAGTCGATACTTGAACTGATGCACAATCTTTTACTGATCATTTTTCCTTTCCCCTCTTATCACCCTGTTGAAACCTGTAGATGAAAGTCTGCTTAGTGCTGTGTAATACGATTTAATTGAAATGAGGTTTGAATGTCAGAAATAAAGAAAATTAGAAAACATAACTCTAAATAGCTTTTCAACTTAGAAAACATGAGAATCGCATGAAATTGCACCTTCTGAAAATTTTGTCCAACAGGCAATCTTGCCTTCTCTAAAGGTACATGTAACACATTTCCAAGAAAATACATTTGTTTTTTACTGCTGGAATATTGAGTTTATGGGTCAAATGGAGTCACTCAGCAAAACTAAATAGCAGCATAACGATGTTTACAAACAGCATTATGTCTGTGTACCTCTGTTTTGCTGTAGTTCAAGGCCTTTCGCAGATTGTCTTTCCAGTCTCCTTAACATGTCTGAAACATGTTGAGATATGGACTCAAACACCACATTTGGTATGTGAAAAAAACCACAAACATATAGGGATGATTAAATTGTTTCAAGCTTCACCTTAGCACCAAAGCTCAAACAAAATCCTGACTTCCTGAATCTCAGTTTTATTTACTACCTTGAACACTAGGAAAATCTTCTTCCTTTCTAGTTGTTTCTGAAGTTCAGCACTGTTGGGGGAGGGGGTGGTTGGTGGCTAGGACACATTACACAGCAGAGTGATGTCATGTATGATCAAATTCAAGTCTACTCTCCTTTAAAACCACCCTAAAGCAAAGCTAAGGAACTGTTCATTTCTTCAATGGGCACAGACTATCAAGCACATTTTCCCAAAATGGCTTACAGCAAATGATTCATTAGATTGAATAGCTTCATGAAATATATTCCCTGTAGCCTCTGGGGAAAAAAAAAAAAAAAGAATTCTGTTATGGAAGGGCACACAGTTAGAGATTACCACAGTTGAAAAGAACTTTTTAGACCTCTTATCCAACTCTCTGATTTTATAGATGAAGACCAGCTACGAGATATCACTTGCTCAAGGTCACACTTTGGGTATTTTCTTTCCAGGACACTTTCAATCAAACAGAGCATTGTGGCTGGGTTTTCCCCAGCCTTTTCAGGAAGGGAAGGCAAGTGTGCTTCTCTATATAGCTAACACTCTTGTCATTCTCTTTATCTATTCTTTGGCTTGTTGTGCTTATCATTTCTAGTTGTCTTTAAGTCCACTCAAGGGGTAACCTAGAATACATTTGGAAGGTTAAAAAAGAATTTGAAATTCCTCAAAACTACTTTTGGGTCACTTCTGTCCTGGACTTTTATCTGATCATCTTCCTGCAGATCTATGGGGCGAGGGGACACTTATTTATTTCTTAGGTTTTTAAAACTTCTGTTTTAATTCTGTAAAGTGTTGTTAATCTTCTTAAATATAAAATATTCCCAATTTTTTATATCTTTACTACCCAAAACTTTCAAGCTAAAAATTAAGGCTCTCACCCCTAAATAATATTAAAACAGGAAATTATTCAGAAATTGAAGTAGTGAGGGTATACTCAAGGCCATGTAAATGTTACCTATGAACCTAGAGAAATTAAAGTAGGAAAAGATCCTTTTCACAGTTTCTGATTTTCATTAGAGTCCCACATATTTATTTTTTAAAAACCAATAATAATAAAACTTTATTTCTTATAGGCTATAAACTCATTAGTTCACATTCCAAAGGTATTTAATTAAATAAGAGAATATATACATCAAATTAATAGCCTAGAAATAGATTGCAATTCTTACTGGATTACTTAGAATTATTTAGATTTTAGAATGTTACTCTAGAATTTAGAATTATTTAGAAATCAGAACGTTACTCTAAACAATTGTGGAAGGTGTGAGTAGTTAAATAGTAATTTGGTTGATGTCCCTTTGGAGCCAGAAGTAGATGTTCCTTATTCTTTGCCTTATGCAATTGTTTTTCGCTTATGAAATATCTCAGATTCATGTAGAAATATCACATTTTGCCAGCCCCACTTCTATTATTCCTTGTATAATAGACACATTCATTTATGTAAGAAATATACATACTGATTCTTTCCTTTCCAAAAGAGAAGACATATGACTTGAACCTGGCCCTCAGAGTACCTAAGACTTAATATTTTTCTCTGGTATCTAGAGGCAAAAACTATCTTCTTTTGAGGCTGCTTGTGTTAGGTTGGATTCCCATAGCAGCAGACTCTTGGGCAAGGATTTGAAGGGAAGTAGTTTATTTGAGAAGTGATCCAAAGAAGCACTGCTATGGGAAGAGGAAAGTGTGCAGAACAGGACAAGAAAACAGTTGAGAGAATGCTAATGAGATTACTGCTTCAGGAACCTGGAGTTCAGTCTCATGGGGGAATTTCTGGATGATGGTGCAGAACATACCTCAAAGCTGAGGGCTGTTCCAGGAGACATTAAATCCTTCACTCTCCCGGCTTCCTCTTGTTCCAGTAGCTACAGAAAGCCTCTAGACAGAGAAATTGCAGATGCTTGGGATAGAGAGCCACTGACACGTGTGGGAACTATGAATACCAAGGGAATATAGAGAGGATACCAAGCGCTTCCACCACATTGTTAAATTGGAAGGAAGAGACTCTTGGGATGCTGGTGACTGTATGGATCTCTGTGAGTAGTGAACCTGCCTGAGGTTAAAGTCAATACTGAGAAAAGCAGAGCCAAAGAAAGGCAAAGAAGAAGATACAGGAAAAAAAAAAATCTATTCTGGTCCTCTGTGCATTTTTTAATCAGATTTATTTCATATTGAATTGTATGAATTACACTTGTGAGCATAACATAATGTCTAAAAAATGTGTTGAATCACTATACTGTACACCTGAAATTAATGTAACATTATGTGTCAACTATTGTCAAGTTAAAAAAAGAAAGATGAAGAAGAAGATTTAGAGAGAAAATGAGGTTGAAAATTGTTTGGCTTGGGGCACCTCGGTGGCTCAGTGGGTTAAAGCCTCTGCCTTTGGCTCAGATCATGATCCCAGGATCCTAGGATCAAGCCCCACGTTGGGCTCTGTTCAGCAGAGAGCCTGCTTCCCCCTCTCTCTCTGCCTGCCTTTCTGAGATTGTGATTTCTGTTAGTGATTTCTGTTAGTCAAACGAATAAATAAAATCTTAAAAAAAAAAAGAAAAGAAAAGAAAATTGTTTGGCTCTTAGTTTTTCAAAGACATCCAGATGGCCAACAGACACATGAAAAGATGCTCAATATTACTGATCATCTGGGAAATACAAATCAAAACTGCAATGAGATATCATAGCACACCTGTCAGAACATCTAAAATCAACAACACAAGAAACAACAGGTATTGGCAAGGATGTGGGGAGAAGGAAGCCCTCCTGCCCTATTGGTGGGAAGGTAAACTCGTACAGCCACTCTTGGAAACAGTATGGAGATTCCTCAAAAATTTAAAAAATAGAACTACCCTGTGATCCAGCAATTGCACTACTAAGTGTTTACCCAAAGAATAAAAAAAATACTAATTTAGAGGGATACATGCACCTCAATGTTTATAGCAGCATTATCTACAGTAGTCAAATTATACAAACAGCCCAAATGTCTATCAACTGAAGAATGGATAAAATAGAAGTGGTATATATATATACAGAAATGTTATATATATATAATATAATTAGTATATATGGAAATGTTATTTATATATATATATATATAACATTTCCATATAGTAATATATCTATCAATTATATCAATTGCTAGATCACAGGGTAGTTCTATTTTTTAAATTTTTGAGGAATCTCCATACTGTTTCCAAGAGTGGCTGTACGAGTTATATCTATAATATATAGATATAATATAATATAATATAATATAATATATATATATAAATAATATAATATAATATATAATAATTATTATTATGTATATTATAATTATATTATAATATAATATAATTAGTATATATGGAAATGTTATATATGTATAACATATATGTGAGTGTGTATATATGTGTGTGTATATGTATGTATGTATGTGTATATATATATATATATACATATAAATATGTATACTGTTCATTTCTTCAGAGGGCACAGACTATCAAGCACATTTTTCCAAAATGGCTTACAGCAAATGATTCATTAGATTCAATAGCTTCATGAAATATATTCCCTGTAGCCTCTGAGAAAAAAAAAAGAATTGTTATGGAAGGGCACACAGTTAGAGATTACTACAGTTGAAAAGAACTTTTTAGACCTCCTATCCAATTCTCTGATTTTATACATGAAGACCAGCTAGGAGATATCACTTAACAGATAATGTGTTAAGATATATAAGACAATGTGTTAATATATATATAAAACTCATCCATGAAAAAGAATGAAACCTTGTCATTTGCCGTGACATGGCTGGAGCGATGGAGTATTATGCCTAGTGAAACAAGACAGTCCAAGAAAGACAAACATGATCTGATTTCACTCATATATGGAACTTAAGAAACAAAACAAATAAATATAGGGGGAAAAGACAGAAAGAAGCAAACCAAGAAACAGGCTCTTATCTATAGAGAATATACTGATGGTTATCAAAGGGAGGGCTTGTGTGATAATTCTGGGTGTTCTAGTCAAGTGTTGAATCACTAAATTGTACACTTGAAACTAATACTGCTGTATGGTAACTAACTGAAATTTAAATATAAACTTAAAAAAAAAAAAGGAAAATTATTTGGGTCCTTTGACCCAACAGTCTCCAGAAATCCGAGTCTCCAGAAATCTTAGAAAGCTGATATATTACTTTCTTTCCCCTCATCTTAATGGGAGTTTCTATAACTTGCAACCAAAATAAGTCCTCATTTTTATACCTATCCTTATGATTTTTACGCTTAGGTCCTCCTAAAATCTTAATAGTATATTGATAGACCAGATATTGCAGGAAGTGCTTCCTGATGCTAAACAAATGGTGCTGTCTCTTTTATTTTTATTGCATGAATCTTATTTCTCTTGCTAGTTCTTAATTCTATGAATGCACTCAGCTTTTATTGCTATATTTGCTGCAATTGCCACTCTTAAAGAATGTAGAAATGCATGGCCAGAGGCTCTTGTGACAATATTGAATATAAAATAAATTTTTTAGAAAAAAAATATTTTGATATTATTAACATTTTTGTAATTGCTGTAATATTTATGCTAAAATTGTCTTTACTCTACACCCTTTTAATTATTCAACCATAATCCTCTTCAAAGAAAAACTTGAATCATTAAAGTTTTCTCTCTAAGGAAGGAAACTACTCCTTGCAAAAGGCCTATGCAATTAACTACGTCTGCTTCACCTGGGTCTTTAACACTCTACTCCATTGCTGTATAGTACTCATAACCTGGGAGTAACATGATACATGAAGCTTCCACTTTAAATTTCTATATCCCATTTGTGACCTTACCTTCTGGTAAAATAGAACCCTTGATCAGAGGCACCAAAGACTTCATTGGCCCATAACTCTTATTCTAGTTGCTTAGTGGAATGATGATAAATACAAAGCAAAATGCCAAGTAAGGACCACTCTCTGAGTGCTACTAGCTATTGTAGACACCTTCTAGTTCTCTTGGTATTTTTTGATTTAAGACAGTGTCTGTGTATTGCTTGAACTAGAGTCATTGATATCCGTGGAAAATGTCATTTATGTTTAGTTGCTTTTAATAATATTGTACCCACACATACTCTCTATTGTATTCCCCATCTCTTCTTCTTTTATAAACATACTGCTTAAAAGCAAATAAGTGTGATTCAGATCTTTTGGTCAAAAGTCCATGTTCAGGGGCATCTGGGTGGCTCAGTGGGTTAAAGCCTCTGCCTTCGGCTTAGGTCATGATCTAAGGGTCCTTGGATTGAGCTCCGCATTGGGGTCTCTGCTCAGTAGGGACCCTCCTTCCCTCTCTCTCTCTGCCTACTTGTGATCCCTGTCGTCAAATAAATAAATAAAATCTTAAAAAAAAAAAAAAAAAAAGAGCCCATGTTCACTTTCACATCCCCAGGTATTTAAATCAGGCATTGGTTTACCATTATTTAGCACTGGGTGCTGAATACAACATTTTATTCTCCATGAGTCAGATTTGACATGAGGAAGGTACCTGGGCGGCTCAGTTGGTTAAGCATCAGCTCTCAGCTCAGGTCATGATCCCAAAACCCGGGACGAGTCCCATGTCAGGTCCCTGCCTGGCTGGGATTCTGTTTCTTTTTTGCCCTCTGCTCCTCTCTCCTATTCACACTCCTTCTATTTCTCAAATAAATAAATAAAATCTTTAAAAAAAATAAGAAAGATTTGATATGAAGACTCTTTTCTCCTGATCTGTTTCAATTAATTTCCTGTATTTCGAGTTCTGGCTAAAAACCAACCAACTTCAGCCTATTTTTACATAAGATAATTGGTTTATTGAACCAAGAATTATACAGTTCAATGTCATACATGCAACTATCAAGGCTAGATTGAATGCCAGTCTGATGAATCCTTATGAAACACTACCTGAAAGATTCCAAGATGATAGTTGATTTTCAGTTTGCACCCTAGACTTCTGTTACCAGATGTCCTGCTTATGCTTATGCCATAGAAATGGCAAGCCCAGATCTTTTTCCCCACTTATAGGGGTTTTCCTGGCCAACTGGACTAAACAGGAGATCTGACATAGTAAGTACAAGTAAGTTTGCCTTAATAATGAGTGGATTTCTGTTCGATGAAGTAGTCACAGGACAAACTTTTCATTCATCACTTGTCTAATCTTAATCCAATATAGTAAAAAAACAAAACAAAACAAAACCTTTTAATAATTATTAATAATTATTGTAATCAGAATCCAAGAAAAAGAAAACCTTAGAAATTGGCAGCTAAATGTTTTCAATTTAGCTGTTGTGTTTCCAACTAAACGTGTAAACCTTCGTAGACAATAAACAAAACTCCAAAAAGGTCACTGCAAAGGGCAGAACAAGCCAGGGACAAGCACACCAGGCAAGCAAAACAAAGAACAATAACAGCTAGTCATTCTCCTCCTCTAGCTAACTTCAGTGACTATTGCTTCCGTGACACTCATAAATCTATTCCTACTTTCATTTTCAAATCTTCTCAATAAAAAATACCAAGATATCCAAAGACCAAACTGACCTCACTTCACAAGGCTGACCAACACAAAACTGACATCCACTTCTCTAAACTTGCTGTAAAATCAACCAGAATGAGCATAAAGACTGTAAGATACCCCTTCAAACTTCCTTGTGCTGACTCCCATGGTTCCTTTGGTACATGCTCTATTTTATCACTGAAAGCTGAATAACATAGCTCTATGTGATTACAAACACGTTTCTAGTACTCTCTGGCTGGCCTACTTCAATGCTGGAAATACGGCAAAAATGGACCATCTAAACCATCTATGTAAAGTACAGCTCAGAGCATAGACAGAGCGTAGACAGGTAAGCCAAGGTTATGATTTGATTCCCAAGTTGCTTATTAAAAATGAAATTGGGATGGTAGGAGGTGCTTCAGGGGTGTTGATTAAAGTTTTTATCCTCCCAGTTTTCTCTAATTAACACCACTAATGGTGTCAATTTTGCTATAATGAAAATATTTTCTCACTTTTGCTACAAATCTGAGCATTGATTTTTTTTTTTTTTTTTTTTTTTTAATCAGTGTGAAAACATGAAACCACTAGAGCAGCAAGAATGATAAAGGCTGGTCTTTCTAACTTTCCTCTTCCGGGAATGCCACACCCTATTAATTTACTTTCATTTTAATCATGTCAGGCAATTCAAGTCAGCAAATGCATAACAAATGGCTACTATGTGTCAGGTGCTATACTAGGGGCTGAAGGGTGTTATGAGCAAACACCACTTCCTGGCTTCAGAGTTTACAGGTTAATGGGAGGAAAGAGAGGACTAAATTAAATGTAGATGATTTTGTACAGAGATTCAGTGAAATTTTAAACCCTGAGCTAGTTTAGTTTTCACAGAGCATATAAGTATTGGCACTTGGCAAAATAATTATATAATTGCAGCTTTCACATTTTTCTCTTAAATGTCATTTTTGTGAAATGAATAACACAATTACACATAATGAAAGGAAATAATTATTAAACGCTGTCAGGTGTTTTATATTTTACATGCCAAGAGCCTAGATTGTTTCTAAAGAGAACAAAAAGAGAAAATCAGTGTTTTGACCATTATCCACAATTCAGGGGTATAATTACAGAAGATTATAGGGTATTTTTTTTCTAAGATTCGCCTGAAGACAGTTGTTTGCAAATCTGTATTTGAATGTTTTCCCTTGCAGCCTTACAACATGATGCCCCCCCCCCCAAAAAAAGAGTTTGTAGGCTTGATTTCTTTAGAGGAAAATCAAAAAATCTATTAGCTCTGTCAATATATTAAGATTGCATGCTAGGAAACACTGAATGCTATGTCCTCCAAAGCCATCTCACGCTGACATCTACTACATGCAAAGTCCTGGGGAGGAGATTTGTCTGGTTCCTTCATGGGAAGAAGTAGCACACGATCCAAAATGGAGATTTGTAAAGTGGGTCATCCTCACATGTTAATTACTTTGAAATGAGTACACAAAATATACAGTGGATGCATACTGTTTATGTTATAGAAATACATTTTAACTTCATCCCTTGGCAGGTCTTTTAGAAAATGCCCATTATAGTTTCAAACTATTACATGTGAGATTTTCATTTAATCACCTTTTAATAGAATTGACATTATCATCTAATACAGCAAGGCATAAATACTCACATATATTTGTCAAATGTTTAGTGGGAAACCTGGACCATTACAAACATATTCCTCACAAAAAAGTAATTTTCATTTTCTTCTCAAATGACAGTGCATTATTAGACTTTGTCTCTAAAATGCCTATAAGCAAATTTAATTAGTCAGTTAAATGAAACTGTCAGAAATTTAAGAAACATTTTTGTAGTAAATTATAGCCCTAGGTATTTCTTAATTTGCTTTGTGTAACTTCAACTAGAAAGGGTGTTTATAATATTCTATTTGTTCAGCATGGATGAAGGTCACTTCACATTTACTTTCATCTTCAAATCGCCTGGCCATTTCACAGCTGTTTGAATTTTAATAAGAAGGAATCAGTTTGGAGCATTCAGAGAAAAGAAAAAGGAAAAATAATAATAACATTTGGCATTTATGAGATTTATAATAATTCTGCTCTTGGAAACCATGGAACAAGACTGATGTTTTTGTTTCAAGTCATAAGTTATGGAAATTAATTCTACAGACAAAATTAATAGGTGTAAAATTATGGTAATTACAGTCATGGTAACCAGATATCTTTATGCATTAAAAGCCAGGTCCTGTACAGTGGGTCAAGAACAGTATCGCAAAACCATAGCTCATGATCAAATAAACATTTTTATGTAGTATATTTAAGTGTTATACTAAAATTATTCAGAATGTGGTTCTATTAAATAATGATACTTTCCCTCCACCCAGAGAAAAACCAGAAATAAAATAAATGAAAAGCTAGGAGTCCGGTAGGCAGTCATACACACAATTATAAACACTTATTCATCTACATGGCTTTTTATCACTTTTAATCTTTTTGTTTGTTTCTTTTTCTTTTTAATACAATTAGGAACCTGAAAATCTTCCATCATTTCCTTTGAAGTTGTATTTTAAGATAACAAATATAGAATTCACTTGAATATTTCTCAGTGAGAAACCTTGCTTTGACATCAGATCTCTTTGTGTCTTTTATCATCCTCTTTTAAATAAAATCCCTAATTTAAAAATTTGAGATTGAAGAATAAACTGTGAGAAAACAATATATGTATGAATGTGCAGTGATAAAAATTAATTATTCCCACAGAGAAAATAGTAGTTGATATAGAAGTCAACACATGAACATCTGAGTTTCAATAGGAATAGCATGTTTTTAAGCAGCAGATATGTCACATAAACAAGACATTAGAGTAAAATATAAAATGTGATTAATCTTTTTACTGTTTTATTTAAAGTAGGCTGAAGTTAAAACTACATGTTCCTCATTGAACAGTGAGATTCTTGCTATTTTTTTCTTTCTTAAAAGTTTATGGAATTTATTTGGATTTTAGAGGTACAGCAAGATAACCCATATAGCAAGATGTAGTTTTTGTGAATGACCTTGCAATCTAGTAACAAGATGTACGTTATAGTATTCCCCCCTCATTTCTTGTTTTACTCACAAAGGAACTCTGACAACTTAAAACTAATTGTGAGAAGTTCTAAAGTTTAGGAAAAAAGAAAAAGAAAAAAAAAATCTCTGGATTTGGATTTTTTAAGACCTAGTTTCAAGAATCAAATTCCTTATATCTTAATTGTGGAACCAACTCCACGTCTATCTCTTGGCTTCTTTGATTTTCAGTTTTCTCATTTATGGAAAGTGTATGCTAATACTTATGTTACAGACTTGTGAAGTTTAGATCAAGTAAACAGTGAATGTGTAGCAGTGAAAATAGTCTGGACTGATTTTATGTTTATAATTTCTGGTATTATTTGTCTAATGGAAGACGTGGGGTAAGACTGCACCTTAAAAATGAAAGAAAGTAGTCACCCTTGAAAGGCTGTTATTACTACCAATGTTAATCTTAGGGATTAATGAATAAGATTTCTGGAATTTGGGAAACTGTTGACCTTACTGGCTATGATCTGGACTTTGAGGGATCCATCTTTGCTTGAGTATAATCTAGAGTTAGAGTAGACAATTCTGGCACATGGTGAATTGTCAGCAACTAGGCAGAGAAACATCTCTGTCGTGATAATGTTGATAACATTAATAATTACTATGATAGTTAATCTTTATTAAATACTACCTACTGGGTGCTATTAAGCATATATTAAATTAAATTAAATTAATTATATTTAAATTATTAAATTATTTAGATTATTAAATTATATTATATATTAAATTAAATCCTCACACTACTGTGTGGTGGACACTATTGTTATCCCCATTTTACTGATGAGGAAACTGAGGCATAGAAGGTTAAAAAATTGTTAGAGGTCTCATACTTAAAAGTTACAGGGCTGAGATACACAACAAGGCATTCTTGGTTTGCTTTTATTTTTTAATCTCTATCTTAATTTCCTCATTTCGAAAAACAGATTATCTAATCCTATGTTCCTTTTTGTAGCAGATGTATTTCTTTTGTTTGCTTGTTTGCTTTATTATATTTCTGATTTCCCAAGATTTCTAAATTCTTAATTGAACAGCTCATTCTGTCCTTAAAAAAAGTAATTTTATATTCAATTTTAACATAGCACAATACATAAAAACAAACATCCCCTGAAAACTGGTCTGATGTTAGGCAAATTTAAATCCTAAGAAGTCATTAAAGTGAAAAATCATGGTAATATGCCAATAAAGTATGTGGTAGTTTTGAGTCAGAAATAGTCTATCGCAAAAAACAAAACTACTGGCACTAAAAATCTAAATATCCACCCCATATAAATATTTTTTTCTTCATTATGGAATTTGAAGAATCAAGATAGGACTTTTGTCCTATCTTGATTTGACAATTTGAGTCGTGCTTGTGTTGGGAAAGCTGAATATCTACATGCAAAAGCATGAAATTGAAGCTTTGATGCTATACACAAAAATAAATTAAAATGGATTAAAGAGTTAAACAAAATACCTGAACCTATAAAACCTCTTGAAAAAACATGAGAGAAAACTTCTGACATTGGTCTTGGCAATGATTTCTTGGATTTGACACCAAAAGCACAGGCAGCAAAACCAAAAATAGACAAGTGGAATTGTAACAGACTAAAAAGCTTCTGAACACCAAGGGAAACAATCAACAGAATGAAAAGGCGACATGTGAAATGCGAGAAAATATTTGCAAACCATCTATAAGGTATCCCTACAAGTCAATAGCAAAAAACAACATGATTTTTAAAATGCACAGAGGAATTGAATAGACATTTCTCCAGAGAAGACAAACAAATGGCCAACTGGTATATGAAAAAATGCCCAAGATCACTAATTTTCAAAGAAATGTAGGTCTAAACCACAAAGAAATATCACTTACACCTGTTAGAATGGCAATTATCAAAAAGTCAAAAGTGTTGATGAGGATGTGGAAAAATTGGAATCGCTATAAACTCTTGGTAGGATAGTAGAGTAGCAAGGCCATGATGGAAAACAGCATGGAAGTTACTCAAAAAAAAAAAGAAAAAAAAATTTATATATATATCTACCATAGGATCTAACAATTCTACTTCTGGGGTATATATCCAAAAGAATTGAAATTGGGATAGCAAAGAGACATCTGTGCTGCCATGTACATTGTAGCAGTGTTCAGTATATCCAAGATATGTAAGGAACCCAAATGTCTATTGACAGATGAATGAATAAAGAAAATATGGTATTGTACAATACAATATTATTTAGCCTTAAAAAAGAAATCCTACCATTTGCTACAAAATGAATGAATGTAGAGGAAATTGTGCTGAATAAAATAAGTCAGTCACAGAAGGCCACATATCGAACGATTCCACTCATATATGGTATTTAAAATAATCGAACTCACAGGATCAGAGAAAGAAAATGGGCTGCCAGAGCTGGGGGTGGCTGGGTGGTTGGTGGAGAGAAGTGGAGAGTTGTTGATCAAATCATATCAGGTTTTAGTTAGGTGAGGGGAACAGAGAATAAAGGAAAGAAAAGGCAGTGAGTCTTCCATCTGGCCCCAATATCTGGCAGTACCCTGCAGGGATTAATGCAGAGCAAGAAATCAACCTTATTACCTCCCTTGGTAAAATGTAACACAGAGGTAGTTGCGGGGGAGGGAGGATTTCAGAGTAGGGAGAAGGTATTTGGAATCTGAGGCCTGCGTGACCACATAGTCTTGCAAAGCCTTGAGGAATTGCCTTCCTGGAAGCTTTCTTAGGCCAAACAGCCACCCTGTGGTTTAAGAGATGTATGCATTATCCCTTAGGCTATGTTTACCAGCACTCTTAGAAAGGGCACACATTAGTTTATCTTATCTTTCCCTTAAACAGATCCTCCTAGTTTTAGGAAGACAGCTTGTCACACATCAAGTCCTGAGAAACAGTGATAAGGATTTGTGATTACCCTGAAGGACCAATACAAGCAGGAGCAAAGGAGAGCAAAGGGTCTTCCTCTCTGAGTGTTGACCCCCTTTCATTCTCCTCTCTTTCCCAGCAAAATTTGGAGTAATCTTTCATCTGTCAGTATAGGGATTGCTGGACATTCTTGGAAGTACCTAAATAAGTTTACTCCAGTTTTGACAGGCTATTTTTCTTAAGAAAGTATTAGTTGCATGTCTGTCATCTAAAACCAAAACATCCTGATTTTAAAGCTAAATATGCTCTTAGATGTCATCTAAATGTGCTTATCTTTTTTTTTTCTTTTTTTCCTGTTAAGGAATATCACTGGACTATGAGAAAATACACACCATTTAGGTTCTTGGAAGTGTTGGTCAAAGCAAACAAGCATAAGTACAAATTTCTTTGAAGTTTTATAATTTGCTTTAATATAGCATAAACATTCCACTCCATAATGTTGTTTGGTATATTTGTTCGTTTGGTAATATGAATAGTTTTACAGGGGCTTAACAATCAAATAAAAATTGAAGTAACATTATATTGGAATAAAGGGTTTGAATGTGTGAGTATAACAAGATATACAATATGTGGGTATGACAAGAAGACCTCTCTATAGACTTCAGGTATTACCGCTCCTTTACTGACGCCATCCTTATTGTATAAAGTGGGTTTAGGCATTTATCAGTAACATTTGAAGATTATGGACTCAAGGTAAACAGCAACCCAATTATGAATATATATGTGCATATTAGGTATCTTAGAACTGTTGTTAGTAAATTTTATTTATGTTACTACTTTTATTCTGATTCTCATTAAGCCATCTGCTGATTATGTACTTGGCTATCCTTGTCACAGTACACGCAGGAAGAGAATGTGCTGGTTCTATGAATGCAAATATTCTGATTCCCAAGATAATTCTGTTGCCTGTACAAATCTATGCATTTTAATACTGCTTTTAGTTATGAGTGTTGGGAACTTCTTAGTTGAGCCTCAAAGGAATAATTGAGATTGTGCTTACCCAATCAAGTTTATAAACATAAGATGGGCCGAATACTTGGCTATGCTTAATTTACCAAGGTAAATCCTTTTAAACTATATTGGGAAAGGTTTCTGCTAGAGGTTCCCTAGCCTTGCTGATTGCTGTCCCTTAAATTCATATATTAAAAATGGGGAAAAAACAAAACAAAACAAAACACTAGACTCAGAGGAGTAAGATAGTTTATTATCATTGGCCAAAAACTGCTTTAATAAATATATAAATTTATAATACCAGGAGAACAGTACTCCCTCAGATGTGGTATCAATGTACAAAGTGCAAATTCAAAATTATTTATAGTAGTCATATGAATATCTCATTGCTGTCCTTCTTGCTAGATGGTGAGTTTCTAGGTATAAGGAAGTTAAACTGGTCTATTGTATGCTTGCAGCAATTAGCAGGTTGGTTACATATAGTGTTATTTAATATATAAATGGTAAATTTATTAAGGCAAACAAAGTGAAAAGCACTATGGGTATGCGAATTCAAGCAGAAAGCCTAACTTCAAAGGTAAACATTTCTTTCATATACTTTGATCCACACTAAAGAACATCTGTAATGGATGACCCTGTTTTTAACTTACTAGTATCCGCTTTAAACTACGAGATGGTTTTGTTTCAGTGAAGACTATTCTTTATTTCTTTCATGATATGCCTCCAACATTTCCTTTTATCCTGGTCTCCCCTTTTCCCATAACTTCAAACTGGTAGTGATGGAGGAAGTTAACTAATTAATTCCCTTTAGACTCAGCAGTAAACTGGACAACTTTAGTCGGTATTAAAAGGTAGACATTTGTTTTGCATTTTTCAGTTATTGTACATAAGGTTATCCTATGTTTGCTAAGGTACAACTGAAAAATACCTTTTGAAATTATTTTGGGGTACTGATGTACTACAAATCATAAGCAATTGTGCCTTCTGTAATTCCTAATGGATTGTTTTGAAGTTTTCTCTTCTTTTGAAATAGCCATGAAAATCTTTATTCTTCTTAATACCTGTGTCTTAAAAGTTTTCTTTATGCATTTTGATAATTATCTAAATCCTCTAAAAATACATTAGCAATTTAAAAAAAAATCTGGTTTGAAAAGAAAGCTTTGATTGTAATGTCTTAATGAGGACATTTAGTAATGCTTTAGTTTTTACCAAAGGCTATTTTCAATGTCCTTGACATTGAAAATTTCTTTAGGTTTTCAGGATGATACAAAGTAATGCATTATTTCTATGCTTAAGTTTTTATAAGAGCAAGATTTAACTACATCATTCAAAGGAAGTGTTCATTCTTATTCCGGGGCAAAAACTGACTCTGGATACTAGTGATGTCTCACCAATGTAGTCACAACTCATTCACACAAATGCTGTGGTATGTAGTTCCCTTTCTATTTTTGGCTTGTGGAATATCAGTTTCTTTTTCTTATAAGGTTAATCTTGTCAAGAAAAGTTGATTTAATTTGTATCTACTTAAAATTTATTTTTATTTAAATTTTCTGAATTAATAACATTGAATTATATTTGCCTTATAGATTCACGTATTTGGAAATGCTATTGTGGCATATGTTAGATACAAATCATACTATGAGGGAAACAGAGAAATTGAAACTTTAGAATATTAAAATCAGATATAAGGTTAGTCTTCTAGGAGAAGGGGGAATCTAATAGTCTAATATGAAGCAAGCAAAACTATGGCCTTGGCTTCTAGTTCAGCTCTTCCTGATGACCTCAGGCTTCCCAGCAAAAGATAAGAATGGTATTTGTCTGAAGTAATGAAAATGATACAAGCTGGATGTAAACTGGTGTCATATTTCCAAATGAGCTGTTTGCTCTAAACAATTCTTTCATGTAAAGAATAGTCTTGAAGCAAGGGAAGAAAGGGATAAAAAAATACAAATAAGTCTTTAAATATTTTCTTTTTGTCCTTACAGGGAGAGTCTTGCCCTTTTTCTAGGGGCTTTACATGTGCTTTGTATAACTATTAAAATTGTAACACCAAAAAAGTTAGTTAAGCTCATGAATGAATGTATATAATAATCCTTTCAGAACTATGTATTTTTGCCAGGTTCTGTCACAAATCTATGACACTAGTCAAAAGAAAGATTGAAGTCACCGAAATTTTAGTCCCAGTGATAAAGAGTACCTTTGAAGGGCTCATATTTAGCCCCCAAAATATTAGCCCCCAAAATAGTTTCCTTGCTTTAGCTCCTATAATGAAGACTATTTATGGCACCACAACAACCGGTTTTCATTGCACAGCCCATGATTCCCAAGGTCTAATCAGGTAAAATTTATTGATATTTCTTTAAGACTTCACATAGGGACAGACTTCTAAACTTTCATTCATGCTATAAGGTTTGTGTGGATTATCTTACAAATCTTTCCTTTCTCACATGGTAAAATGCTAGTCATTCTTCAAGATATATGTTAAAATGGACTAATTCATATGTAAAGATTGAATCTGTACTTTCCAAGTTTGAATTTTACAGTCTTGAATTTAATTTATCTACCATGTGTGTTTATACATTTTAATATAAATACTTGATGATTTATGTTAAAAACTGTTCAGTCAATTTGGGATACTTTTCACACGCTTAGTTTAGTCCAGCAAGATGTAAGGAAAGCACCTGCTAATGCTTATCTTAAAATCACATAATTTGGAGTTTAGCTTGCAACCAGGAACAGTAACTGACACAAGGACTCCAAAATAAAAACAAAACAAACAATGACAACAACAACAAAACCTTTAAAACTATATGAGATATATGAAATTTCTGTTTTCAGATACAAAGAAAGTGGATAAGTGTGATTCCTAAGAGAAGAGAAATAAATGAGGTGAACTCCACAATTTTATATGCTTTCTAACTCTAGAGTCTTTTTGGACCTCTATAAGGGAACCTAAAAATGTATGTCAAAAAACTGAGGAGACAGAGATGCACGATTGAGGCTGCTGAGGTAGCTGACATTTGGAGGGAAAAGTACCACTAAGAAGAAAGCTGTAAAGAACTCCATAAATCTACATAGTAATACCCTTAAATTAATGGTTGAATACCAAGTTGAACAAGCACAGTGAGAGAACTCTACGAAGTCAGACAAGAGATATCTACTGGGAAAGAATAATTGCCAAGAATTTGTAATTTGGAAAAGTACAAAAAATCATGTAAAGATAAGAAAAGTTTGAATTCTGACCCTCCAGAGTAGAGAGACCTCACCGACTACATAGGTGTATTCAGTAGAAACCCCCTAAAAGTGATGCCATTGGAAAAATGACTAATTTAGTTCTAGAATAAAACCTACTCTGAAAAATTGTGACACTGCTTAAAAACAAGCATCAAAGGGCACCTGGGTGGCTCAGTGGGTTTAGCCTCTGCTTTCAGCTCAGGTCATGGTCCTGGTGTCCTGGGATGGAGCCCCTCATCTGGCTCTCTGCTTACCAGGGAGCCTGCTTCCCTTCCTCTCTTTCTGCCTGCCTCTGGGTCTACTTGTGATCTCTCTCTGTCAAATAAATAAATAAAATTTCAAAAAACAAACAAGCATCAAAAGATCAAGCTTAACTGCAAGTAAATTAACTGTTGTAGAAAGAAAAATAACCTATTAAAAAAATTAGAAAAAAATTCACCTAATCAAGAACATAACATTTGTAATAACAAGAATACAAAAAAAAAAAAAAAAAAAAACCAAATATGTGAAAAAACAAAACAAAACAAAACAGAAAAGATCAGTAATAACTAGGAACAAAACAAACTCAGGAAATAGATTGAAAACTAACAAAGACAATGGAATAAGCAGAAAAGAATGTTTTTCTTAAGCAGAAAAGAATTTTAACACAATTATTAAAATTAAGTATATTTAAAAACAAAAACAGAAACAAAATAAAAAAACTAAGAACTTAGCTGTGTAACTAAGAGAGTCCTTAGGAACACCATGGCATATATCTTAGTGTGTAGTAGTCACCGTCTGTTGTTCTTTTTGGAAATGCAACATATAAAAATGAATTGTAGGAAAGGTGGAGTGGTTCTATAAATATAGAAGAAAGTAGGCATTAAGATAAGAAAATATTACTAGATTTGATAATGATAATGAAGTCAATCCATAGTGCAGAAATAGAAACTTTAAAGGTTATATAATACAGATTAAAATTACATCAAGTAAAAACTGACAAGGAGAAAAATAAATAAAACCACAATTATAGAGATGTCAACCCTCCTCATTCTACAATTGTTAAAACAATTCGTAGGTAGGAGAGTACTGTCAACTAGTGCACCTAATTGACATCCATAAAACACTGTAACAAAATACCCATTCTTTTCAAGTTCACAGAAATGGATTTTACGTTAGGCCATAAAAAAAAGATTTAATTCATTTAAAAAAATTGAAATTATCTACAATACATTCTCTTGTCATTACAGAATTAAATTAGTTGTCAATTTATTTATTTTTTAAAAGATTTTTTTTTAAGATTTTATTTATTTATTTATTTGACAGGCAGAGACCACAAGTAGGCAGAGAAGCAGGCAGAGAGAGAGAGAGAGAAAGGGAAGCATGCTCCCTGCTGAACAGAGAACCTGATGTGGGACTCGATCCCAGTACCCCGAGATCATGACCTGAGCCGAAGGCAGCGGCTTAACCCACTGAGCCACCTAGGCGCCCTATTTTTAAAAAGATTTTTATTTGTTCATTTTAGAGGAAGAGCGAGCACAAGCAGGGGAAGCAGTAGAGGGAGAAGGTGAAGCAGGTTCCACACTGAACAGGGAGCCAGATGAGGGACTTGGGATCATGACCTGAACTGAAGGCAGATGCTTAACTGACTGAGCCACCCAGGCACCCCAGTAAGTTGTCAATTTAAACATATAGACCTCGGGCTCCTGGGATGCTCATTCGCTTAAGTATCCAACTAGGTTTCAGCTCAGGTTTTGGTCTCCAGCTCAGGGTGGTAGGATTGAGCCCTGCATCAGGCTCCACGCTCAGCACAGAGTCTGCTTGAAATTCTCTCTTACTCTCCCTCTGGCCCCTTTCCCCATGTTCTTGCATGTTCTCTCTCACTCTACAAACAAAAACAAAACAAGAAAACCTTTTAAAGTAGAGACCTGAAAAATTCCTAACTACTTGAACATTAAGTAACATGATTCCAAATGACTGAAGAGAGAAATCAAAAAATAATTTCAATATTTGTGATAATGCAAACATAAGATATCAATCAATACTAGAAAAAATTGATCAATTTAAACCCGAAATAAGTACAAAGAAAGAAATAAATGAAATAAATAAATAAATAAATAAATAAAATGAAAAAAAAATCAGAAAGCAACAGAGATAGCAAAATCAGAAGGTATGTTTTTAAAAATAGTAAGTTGATAAACCTGTTAACAATGCAGTTAAGAAAGAAAACAACCAGTACAAGGAAATCAGAGGAATGAAATGGCAAAACCATCAATCAGTAAACAACATATAAAACAAAACTAGATGGAGAGTCCTAATGAGCTCTAACATATGAGCCAGATGAGAACAAACCACTAAAAACCAAAGTGGATTCTTTTGGTGTTTGTTTCCTTTGGTGTACAGAAGCTTTTTATTTTGACATAGTCCCAATAGTTTATTTTTGCTTTTGTTTCTTTTGCATCAGAAGACATATCTAGAAAAAAAGTTGTTGTGGCCAATGTCAAAAAGGTTGCTGTCTGTGTTCTCTTCTAGAATTTTTATGATTTCAAATCACACAGTTAGTTCTGTGTGATTCTCCATTTTTAATTTTTTTTTTATTGTGTACGGAAGTGTCTAGTTTCCTTTCTGATGTTGCTGTCCAGTTTTCCCAGCACCATTTGCTGAAGAACTGCCCTTTTCTCATTGGTTATTTTTTCCTTCTTTGTTGAATATTAATTGACAATATAGTTGTGGGTTTATGCTTGGGTTTTCCATTCTGCTCCATTGATCAAACTGTCTGTTTTTTGGTGTCAGTATAATACTATTTTGATTACTACAGCTTTGTAATACAACTTGGAGTCCAGAATTGTGGTGTCTCCAGCTCCGCTTTTCTTTTACAAAATTGCTTGGCTATTCAGGGTCTTTGTGGTTCCATACAAATTTTAGGATTGTTTACTCTAGTTCTGTGAAAATGCTGGTAGTATTTTGATAGGGATTGCATTAATGTGTAAATTTCTTTGGGTAGTATAGACACTTCAGCAATATTTGTTCTTCCAATCCATGAGTACGGAATGTCTTTTCATTTCTTTGCATCATCTCCAATTTCCTTCATCAGTGTTTTATACTGTTCAGAGTACAGATCTTTCACATCTTTGGTTACATTTATTCCTAGGTGTTTTATTATTTTTGGTGCAATTGTAAATTGGACTGTTTTCTTAATTTCTCTTTTCTGTTGCTTCATTATTGGTGTATAGAAATGCAACAGATTTCTATAGATTAATTTTTTATTCTGTGACTTTACTGAATTTGCATATCGGTTCTCTAGCAGTTTTTTTTTTTAATTGTGTGTGTGTGTGTGTGTGTGTGTGTGTGTGTGTGTGAAGTCTTTGGGTTTTCTACTTAGAGTATCATGTCATCTGCAAATAGTGAAAGTTTGATGTCTTCCTAGACAATTTGGATGCAAAAAGCTTCTTTGTTATCTGATTGCTGTGGCTGGGACTTCCAGCACTGTTTGGAATAAAAGTGGTGAGAGTGGACATCCTTGTGTTATTCCTGACCTTACAGGCGAAAAAAGTCTCAGTTTTTCTCCACTAAAAATGATGTTAGATGTGGATTTTTGATATATGAATTTTATTATGTTGAGGGTTTTTATCATGAATGAATGTTGTACTTTGCCAAATGCTTTTTTGCATCTATTGAATACTTATATGGTTCTTATTTTTTTCTCTTATCGATATAATATATCACATTGATTGATTTGTGAATATTGAACCACCCTTGCAATCCAGGAATAAATTCCACTCGAGTGTGGTGAGTGATTTTTTTTTTTAATGTATTGTTTAATTTGGCTTGCTAGTATTTTGTTGAGGGTTTCTGTATATATTCATCAGGGATATTGCTCTGCAGTTTCATTTTTTAGTCATGTCTTTATCTGGTTTTTGTATGAGGTAATACTGTCCTCATAAAATGAATTTGAAAAAATTTCTTCTCTTTTCTATTTTTTTGGAGTAGTTTCAGAAGACTAGGTATCAAGTCTTCTTTAAATATTTGGTACAATTCAACTGTGAAGCCATCTGGTCCTGGAACTTTGTTGGAAGTTTTTTGATTACTAATTAAATTCATTGCTGGTAATCAATCTGTTCAAATTTTCTGTTTCTTCCTATTTCTGTTTTGGTAGTTTATATGTTTCTAAGAACTTATCCATTTCTTCTAGGCTGGCATATATTTTTTCATAATATTTTCTTACAATTGTCTGTGCTTCTGTGGTGTTGGTTGTTATTTCTCCTCTTCCACTTGTGATTTGATTTATCTGAGTCATCTCTACTCTTTGTTTTTGATGAGACTGGAAAGAAGTTTATCAATTTTGTTGATCTTTTCCACGAACCAGCTCTTGGTCCTCCCATTGATATGTGCTATTACTTTTTGTTTCTATACCATTTATTTCTGCTATAATCTTTGTTATATCATTCTTTCTGCTGGCTTAGTGTTTTGTTTGTTCCACTTTTTCTAATTATTTTAGGTGTAAGTTTACTGTACATAATCCTTAAAAAATAGTTATTTGTATTTTTCACATGAAAAAATTAAGGTAGAAAGACCATATAATGTAATCCTTAAAGGAAAAATCTCTAAAGTGTAACTGCCTGAATTGGAACCCAACCTCCTCTAAAAATGAACTAACAAAAATATTTAAAATGATAATCATATGTCACATCTATGTGACTGAGTTGATGAAAACATTAAATACATCAAAAACTAATGATGTACTGTATGGTGACTAACAGAAAATGATTTAAAAAAAATGATTTTATACCTAAAATATTTTCAAAGCAAAAATAGCACTGAAAAAATTAAACAGGCAAGGAAGACTTGGTTTGAGGCCTCTTCAAGATGGAATAGACACCACAAATGCAGTCTGAACTCAACTTTACTGAAATAAAGGGTAGGTGTGTTTTTATATACCTGAGTGATCGAAGATCTTAAGCTATCTGTGTTTATTAGTTGGCCTTACTGAAAACAAAAATCTTATTTTCAGTGAGTTTAAAAAAAAACACTTTTATAAGTTTTAAAAGTAATTTTTCTTTTATTTTCATAATAGGAGGTAACTTTAGAGTTTGGAGCTAGGTACCCACCCAAATTAGACTCCTACCCTTCCACAGAGCCTGGGATATAAGGGCATTATCTACTTTGATTATTACATTTCAAAGGGAATGGCTTCTAGTTCCAGGAGAGAGTCTTGGGTTATAAAATTGGAAAAGGCTTTTTTATCATGTAAAAATACCTATAGGAACTAATTAACAAATTCATTAAAATTGTAGGGTATATAATTAACATACAGAAGTCAGTTGCATTCTTATACACTAACAATTCATATCTTACAAAAGTAATAAAACTATGCCATTCATAATAGCATCAAAAACCCCCCAAAATACCTAGGAATAAATATAACTAAGGAAATTAAAGATCTGATCTGTACAGTGAGAACTATAAAAACTTGATAAAATAAATGAAGATACAAACAAATGGAAATATATTTTATGTTCGCTGGTCTGAAGATTGAATTATTAAAATGTTCATACTAATCAAAGCCACCTATAGATTCAACACAATCCCTATCAAAATTCCAACGGTATTTTCCACAATAGTAAATATATATATATATATATATATATATACACACACACATTATACATATTAACATATATATTACATATATATATATATTTACCTAAGTATCTAAAGATACATGTATTTTTATCTATATATAGATATAAATATATTTATATAAAAATATAAGAGAAAAGAGAGACCAGAAATAAGTCCTTGCATATATGTTCAAATAATATTTGACAAGAAAGTCAAGAACACTTGATGAGTAAATGATAGTATCTTCACTAAATTCTCTTGGGAAAACTGGATAGTCAGTCAAACTCCAAAAAAATGAAATCAGACCCCTGTGTTACACCATTAAAAGAAAAAAACAGACTCAAAATGGATCATAGACTTAAACATAAAGCCTGCTACCATAAAACTCACAGAAGAAAACATAGGGAAGAAGGTCCTCTCCACTGGCCTTGGCAATGATTTTTTTTAATATGACACTAAAAACACAAACATCTAAACAAAAATCAAGTAAAACTACACCAAATTCAAGATTCGCCTCACCAAAAGAAATAATCAGCAAAATGAAAAGGCAACCTATGAAATATGAGAAAATATTTGCAAATTATATACTATTCACTATATCCAAGACTAATATCCAACACACATAAAGAACTCCTAGAATTTCATAGCAAAAAAGGAAAACAAAAACAAAAACAAGCAATCTGGTTAAAAAACAGGTAGAGGAAGTAGATAGACATTTTTCCAAAGAAGACATGCTGATGCCCAGCAGATATATAAAAAGATATTCAACATCACTAATCATTAGGGAAATGCAAATTAAAACCACAATGTCAGCATGGCCATTATCAAACAGATAAGAAATAATAAATGTTGATAAGGGTGGGGAAAAAGGAAACCCTGGTACACCGTTAGTGGAAATGTAAGTTGGTGCAACCACTATGGGAAATAGTATGGAGTTTCCTCAGAAAACTAAAAATGGAAACGTGATTTAACAGTTCCACCAGTGTCTATCTGTTTGAAGAAAGAGAAAACACGAAGTTGAAAAAATATATTCAACCCCTATTCATTGGGGCATTATTTATAATAGCCAAAATGTTAAAACAAACTAAGTGCCCATATATGGATGGAAAGAAATAATGTTTATTTATAATTATATTATTTTAATTTATATTTATATATTATTTATTCCAACCATTAAAGAGGATGAGATATTGCCATTTGTGATAACATAGATGGACCTCAAAGACATGCTGAATGAAATAAGTCAGAGAAAGACATTTATTATACAGTCTCCCTCATATATGTATCCCTCATATTTGTATCTAAACAAACAAACAAACAAACAAACAAAAAACCAAAACAGTTAATAGATACAAAGAACAGTTTGGTGGTTACCACTGACAGTAGGTAGGGGTATGAGAAATGGCTGAAGTGACTCAAAAGTAAAAATAAAAAATCCTGTGGAAGTTTCCTTTCACATTAGGATGAAATCCCAACTGCTCAGTGGGAAGCTATAATCTCTGCCCCATCTGCTACATCTTCCACCTTCCCCTTGCCAACCCAGCCTCACTGGGGTGGGCGGGGGGGGAGAGGACAGAAAGAAAGAAGAGAAAAGATAATAGGTGAAGTGGTATATGCAACATCTGTAGAAGTCAGAATTCTAAGCTACTTCTCAACATTTGTCTTCTATTGTATATACTAAAATTCCCTCCCCTTGAGTGTGGGTGGGACTTGTGAACATATTCACAGGCACAACTCAGAGATACTGTAGGTTCATTTCCAGAGCATTATAATAAAATGGACATTGCAATAAAGTAATTCAAATGAATTTTTCAGTTTCCCACTGCATATAAAAGTCATGTTTACACTATAATCTAGTTTATTAAGTGTTCAATAGCATTATGTCCAAAAAAATGTAAGTACCTTACTTAAATATTACTAAAGCATGCTAATTGTCATCCAGGATTTCAACAAGCCATAACCACTGATTACAGATCACTGTGACAAATACAATAATAATGAAAAAGTTTGAAATAGTTTGGGAATTACCAAATATGATAAAGAGATAGGAAGTGAGCAAATGCTGTTGAAAAGATAGTACAAATTGATTTGTTTGCTGCAGGGTTGCCAAAAACTTCAATTTGTAGAACAAAACAAAACACAAAACAAAAACCACGCAAGTATTTATGAAGTGCAACAAAATGAGATATGCCTGTACATCACATCGCAAAGGAGAAATAACTTTGCAAACAGAATCAAGCTCCCTATCAGTAACTTCTAAATTAATCAAAATGGAGAGATTATCCTGGTGAGCCTGATCTACTCATATGATCTGCCTAAAAGAGGTTCTGGGCTCTCCCTGAATTTAGATTCAAGGAAGCAAATGTTCTCTTTTTGCTGTTGTCTGTAAGAAGCAAAGCGTTTTGAATCTAAAGCCTATTGGTAACAATTTTTGCCAGCAGCCTGATAGAATTTAGACTTGAATGTTTCTCTAATCGGGCTTCCAGATTAAAATGCAATCTGGCAACACCAGCTTGCATTCCCACCAACAGTGTAGGAGGGTTTCCATTCCCTGAATCTTTGCCAATATCTGTCATTTTCTGATTTGTTAATTTTAGCCATCCTGACTGGTCTGAGGTGGTATCTCATTATAGTTTTGTTTTGTATTTGCCTGATTCCAAGTGCTGAGCACTTTTTCATGCGTCTGTTGGCCATGTGGATGTCTTTTTTGCAGAAATGTCTGTTCATGTCTTCTGCCCATTTCTTGATTGGACTATTCTTTGGGTGTTGAGTTTGATAAGTGCTATATAGAGTTTGGATACTAGCCTTTTATCTGAATGTAGTTTGCATGTAACTTCTTTCTGTCCATTGTCCTTTGATTTTGTTGACTGTTTCCTTTGCTGTGTAAAAGCTTTTATCTTGGTGAAGTCCCAATAGTTTATTTTTGCCTTTGTTTCCCTTGCCTTTGGAGATGGGTCTAGCAAGAAGTTGCTGTGGCTGATGTCGAAGAGGTTGTGGCTTGTGTTCTTGAAGATTTTGATGGATTCCTGTCTCACATTTAGTTACTTCATCAATTTTGAGACTGCTTTTGTGTATGGTGTAAGAAAATGGTCCAGTTTCATTCTTCTGCATGTGGCTGTCCAGCTTTCCAAACATTATTTGTTGAAGAGACTGTCTTTTTTCCCATTGGATTCTCTTTCTTGCTTTGTTGAAGATTAGTTGACCATAAAGTTGAAGGTCCATTTCTGGGCTCTGTATTCTGTTCCATTGATCTATGTGTCTGTTTTTATGTTGGTACCATACTGTCTTGATGATTACAGTTTTGTAATAGAGCTTGAAGTCCAGAATTGTGATGCTACCAGCTTTGGTTTTCTTTTCCAACATTCCTGTGGCTATTTGAGGTCTTTTCTTTTCTGGTTCCATTCAAATTTTGGGATTATTTGTTCCAGTTCTGTGAAAAAAGTTGATGATATTTTGATAGGGATTGCATTGTATGTGTAGATTGCTCTAGGTAGCATAGACACTGGAGGTTCCTCAAAAAGTTAAAAATAGAGCTACCCTATGACCCAGCAATTGCACTCCTGGACATTTACCCCACAAAGATACAAATGTAGTAATCTGAAGGGTCACATGTACTCCAATGTTTATAGCAGCAATGTCCACAATAGCCAAATTATGGAAAGAGTCTAAATGTCCATCAACAAGTGAATGGATAAAAAAGATGTGGGGAAGATTATCTATATCTATATAATATTACACAACCATAAAAAATGAAATCTTGCCATTGCAATCATGTGGATGGTACTAGAGAATATTATGCTAAGCAAAAGAAGTCCATCAGAGAAAGACAATTGTCATATGATTGCACCAATATGTGGAATTTAAGAAACAAGGTAGAGGATCATAGGGGAAGAGAGGAAAAAATGAAACAAGACAATACCAGAGAGGGAGGTAAATCATAAGAGACTCAATCTTAGGAATCAAACTGAGGTTTGCTGGATGAGAGGAGGGAGGAGGTATAGGGTAATGGGTGATTGGATGATGGGTATTAGGAAGGGTATGTGTTGTAACGAACACTGGGCATTATATAAAACTGATGAATGACAGACCTGTACCCCTGAAACAAATAACATTATGTTAATTAATTGAATTTAAATTAAAAAAAGAAATACAAAAAATAATAATAATGCAATCTGGCTAACATGTTGGTTTCATCCTCCTGGGAACCCAGAGAACCCAACTAAGCAATGGCTACATCTCTGACCTACAGAAGCTGTAACATAATAAATCAGTGTTGTTTTCAGTCACTAGGAGCAATCTGTTACAAATAAACAAAACAGCAATTTCTTACTAATATAAATTAGTTGTGCATATGTGGAGAAATTTTGCCAGTTAAATTCAAAATTGACTTTCAAAATTTTGTAGATAATTTATACATGTACAGTTATTATTTAGTATTTCTATTTTACTTAACTTTAACTTTTTTGGTTACATAAATTTATTAATATTTCAGCTGATTTTTATAAAAGAGTAATGGTTAAGGGAAAGAAAACAAATCAGTGCTGGGCATTTCTCACCTGGAGAGATAAAGCACTTTTTAGTTGACCATTATTTAAACAATTAACATTGCCATGTGATAAGATCTCAGAATATAGACACAGGATTCCCTAAAGCCTTTGCAAAGCATATGGTATATTATTTAGATAGTATCAAAATGTCATATGATTTTCAGATATTTTCACATCTGTTTAATGGTGTATATGTGATAATGCATATAATTAATTATACAAATTAAAAATAGTCCTCATGTGTTATCAAGCCTTCATATCAATTTTGAAAATCTTTGTGAATCCTTGCTAATTTTTCATGACAAAATTTGATTTAATTTTTATGTATTTTAATTTATGTGATTTTTCTGAAGAACTATGTATATAGAATTATGCATATAAATTTTCAGAAATTAGACATATTATCTAAAAATAAAAATTTTGTTCATGAATATCCACTTGATACCGACACACAGGTATGAGCCATGCTTTGGCATTGCGCCTTTTTCTTTTTCTTATTATCTTCCTGTACTAAATAACTTGTAAATATATTTAAAGTCATAATTTTCATTTTCATTCTTTTTCATATATTATGTGAATTAAAATAGGAGACATTATGGGAAGGAATCCAAACTTACTGAACCCTCCTCATGTGATTACAGAAGAGATTTTAAGGCAGCAAAAATCCCACAACATTTCCTTAACACGATAGCCTAATTTATTGGTTGACCTCCTATATTAATTACCTCTTTTTTCATTTATGCCAGAATTGTATTGATCTAATCTTCGATTCTCTCTCAGGGGCTCCTGAACTCATTCGTGATTCTGTCAAGCCATCTTCAATCTGTATAATTGGTCCCTGTGTGGTTGTAGGGGGATAAACCCACTGAAGGAAGTTCCAGGTACTTTTCCACTCTTCTTCAGGGACTTGTAGCTGTATAAGCCTTTCTTACACTCTGTCGTTTTCATGCTGCATGAGATCACTAAATATTTTTTCAGGTCAATTTTGAAAGGAAACACTTACTTTATTATTGAAGCAAATGAAAATATCCACCTGCATTATTTTTGTTACCACTTTACAGAGAAAGCCAGAGAATCCAAGAGGGAGAATGTGGAAGCTACTGACATTTGAAATATGTAATGAAAACCCAATAATAAACAAAAACACTTGGAAATATGAGTAGAATATATCTGGTAAATTATATAGTTCACTTTATTTATTAGAAGTTTAATCAATATGATTTTATAACATAGTCATGTGGTTACAATTTACTTGACAAGCTATGTTAGAATCTGACTTTTGCTACTGACTTCAAATGACTAATATTTTTGGATAGATTAATTTCTCTCACGGAGACTATCTGAACTCACAGGCCAGGTCATCTACTTGTATGAGGGGCAGCTAAACCTGAGAGTAAAAATAAGAACACACTTTCTGTTTTGAAATTCAATTAATCATTTTATTTTAATCTTTTTTAAAGATTTTATTTATTTATTTGACAGACAGAGATCACAAGTAGTCAGAGAGGCAGGCAGAGAGAGAGAAAGGGAGAAGCAGGCTCCCTGGCGAGCAGAGAGCCCGAAGCAGGGCTTGATCCCAGGACCCTGAGATCATGACCTGAGCAAAAGGCAGAGGCTTAACCCACTGAGCCACCCAGGCACCCCATCAATTAATCATTTTAGTCACAAAAATACCAGTCGGCCAAATAACATTTGTTGGCTGGTAAGCCACAGTGCTCAATGAAGAAGAGCTTTGTTGCTTCTGCTGCTGTTGCTGTATCTTACTAAGGTTCTCTTCCCCTGAACTCCAGAACCAAAAATTATGTAATAAGGTGCAAAGAATTTGAGCATACATAGTTAGAAAACTTGTGGAAAAAAATTGTCAATACGGAGATGTGCAACTGCCCCTCAGAACAATGTATTACTTAAACTATAACCCCTGGATGATTTTACTAGTTACCAAGCACATTTAGATACAGCCTTAAGAAAAACACATACTGGCAACAGGTCTTTGGGGGGAAAGGACCTTGAAGCTGAGCAGCTGGGGATGCCAGGCTAGCTCAGGGTGGAATGCTGCCTGCTTGCCTTTTCTGTTATCTCCACTTTCTCCTCCCAAAAGTGCCTGTTGTTTTTTAGATGAGTCCTTTGAATGTGCTTGTTTAACTATAAACTTTACACTCCTTCTTGTTGTCCACAAGACATGCGATTAATGTTTGACCTTCATCGGCTCTTCTGTTGGTTACTGTTTCTACTTAATAAAAGTGAGACTGTGGAGTTGCCTGGTGCAGTAGTCTTTTTGACTGTTGTCCCCTGCTCACTTTCTCTTGCAGCTGACTTGTTTGTGCCTAATTCTGCTCCCATTCGCTGACTGGAAGTGGCAGAGATGGTTCAAAAATCAACTTGCTGTGTGCTGTGAAGTGTGTAAACCTGGTGATTCACAGACCTGTACCCCTGGGGATAAAAATATATGTTTATAAAAAATTAAAAATTAAAAAAAAATCAACTTGCTGTGAAGAAGTACTTAGGTAAATTACATGTTGGCTTCAACGTACCTCACCTTATAGCAGGGGGAAAAGAACACTTATTTTATTCATAAGGATTCACATTCAAAACTCTAATCTTTTGCACTAAATTCTGTCTTGAGACATAAACTTAGTGACCACAAGGGCCCCTATAAGCTCAAAATACTTTTAAATATAATTTCTTGAGAAGAGTAAAACACTGTATATATTATATATACATGCTCAGATGATACACAGCTACCATCGAGAGCTTGACATAATGGCTTTCTTTTTACTCCCTGCACAAATCACTTATAAATATATTTAGAGACACAATCTTAATTCTCATCCTCTTGATTATATCTGGCTAGAAGATCACTTTGTAAATCGAGTAAAGAAACAACTTATTAATGCAAACCTAAAGATTTTCATCCTACTTAGAAGTGACCTATTCTGGTCTTAGTGAAACCGAAGACTTAGATTTGGAAAACTTCCCACAAAATTTTATTGTCAGAATAATTTAATATAAAGCCCAAGAACCCTCTTTAGACCTTTTGCTGACGTGAGTGCTCTCAATTAGAGATCTTCAGGTACTAGCTAGGCTTGATCTTGGCTGCAATAATGCTGATCAGTGTGGGATGTTCATTCATGTGTATGTGTGGTGCAGGAAAGTGTGTGTAAATTATTATGGTTTGGTTCTGCTTGATGGGGAGCTGGTAGTGTGGCTATGGCAGTGAGCAGGCTGTAAGCCATTCATTCTGTCTTTTTTATTTTTTTCTTGTATACCTAAATTTTAAAAAAAGTTTTTTTTCCACACTTTTCTGAAAAAAAAATTATAATTATTTTGGAGCTTTGAAAAACTGTTATAAATGATGTTGTATATCAATTAATAATATCTTGATAAGAGACTGTGGTATCCTTGTTGACTTTCTTATTACTTAAAAACATCTAATTAAGGGCGCCTGGGTCATGATCTCAGGGTCCTGGGATCAGCTCGGCAGGGAGCCTGCTTCCCTTCCTCTCTCTCTGCCTGCCTCTTGGCCTACTTGTGATCTCTCTCTGTCAAATAAATAAATAAAAATCTTTAAAAAAACAAACAAAAAACCAAACATCTAAGTAGTCAATAACTTACTAAATTTGTTCTTCTACTTTGTATAAAGTAAAATGGTCACTGGCTATAGAGTATAAACAAATAAAAATACATTCACTATAGCAGTTTGTCTCAGAGGGTGGATACACTATAAGGAAAATGGCAAGATTTGCAGTGAGCCAAACCTGGACTACATCAATATTCCCACAAATATTAATTACATAGCTTTGGGCAATTTAGTTAATTCTGTGATTAATTCTTTGAAAATTTGGCATAGCAGTAATAGGATCACATAAATCCTTACAATAAAGTATTTTAAACATAACAGGTAGGTGGAAGCTATTACTTTGGATTTGGATCTGCAAATGAATTGCCTTTTTCATCTTTCTAATATTTGTTTGCATTGATAGTACATAAGTACATATGATTAAATAAACTATGTAATCGTCATATGTTGATATAGCCTACTGGGAAAAAATAAGAGTGTTCTCAAAAGATCAACACTCTTTTAGGAAAGAGGAGTGTCAAAATATAGAAAGGAAATCTTCCAACAATGTTATCTATAGTACAATTTTTATATTTTCAAGTTGCTAACCAAATTAAATCAAATTCTTTCAGAGCGCAAGTATGAAAATCTTGTAGGCATTTGTGTTTACTTAGGTCACTTCAGTTAGCATTCTTATCTGTAAAATGTGTGTGCTGAAGGCATCTTCTTTGGTTTTACAGATAAGAAATTATTATATTAATTAAATTGTTTCACCCCCAAAGTCATACAGATGATAATTTACATCCACCAATTATTGTAAATTGGAAGAAACCTCACCCATTTCTCTCTAGTTTAACCCCTTGTAGTTATTTCATCTGAACTCCAAACGTCCTTAAGTGCTAAATTTATTCATAATTGGTTTTGAAATTGCTTAACAATTGATATTGAACAAGAAGGCCTTATCCATTTCTTCAGCTTGAGAAACCTTAGACAGGCTGGTTCTTACCTCTAGGCTGACCTGCCTCTCACACTGATCCTTAAAGAACCCGGATGGCTTAACCACAGAAGTTCCTCTTCCTCCCTTTGCCTAGAACATTTACTTTTAAGAAAACATGGCTTGTTACATCTTTCTACAACTCTTGCCAGTTTTATCACCTAGGCCTCACTTTCTCAAGGACCCAGGACCAATTTCTTTGAAAAGAAATCAAAGACAATAAAGACTGGGAGATAGTTTATGTGGGAGAGTAGGCGCCTAAGGGAGATGGGTTCCTTGCTCCAAGTTGTACACAATGTCTTATCTTGAAGGAATGAGAAAATGTACTTTTCTCTGGCTTTGGTCGGTTGGCAAACACAGGACACCTACAATGCTCCTCACCCCAGCACTGTGCAGCCATCAAAAAACCCTGAAATCCTTGGGGTGCCTGGGTGGCTCAGTGGGTTAAGCCTCTGCCTTCAGCTCAGGTCATGATCTCAGGGTCCTGGGATCGAGCCCCTCATCGGGCTTTCTGCTTGGGGGAGAGCTCACTTCCACCTCTCTCTCTGCCTACTTGTGATCTCTCTCTCTCTCTCAAAAAAACAAAAACAATGGGGCGCCTGGGTGGCTCAGTGGGTTGAGCTGCTGCCTTCAGCTCAGGTCATGATCTCAGGGTCCTGGGATCGAGTCCCACATCGGGCTCTCTGCTCAGCGGGGAAGCCTGCTTCCACCTCTCTCTCTCTCTGCCTGCCTCTCTGCCTACTTGTGATCTCTTTCTGTCAAATAAATAAATAAAATATAAAAACAAAACAAAAACAAAAAACCCTGAAATCCTGCCATTTGCAACCACGTGGATGGAACTAGAGGGCATTGTGCTGAGTGGAAATAAGTCAATCAGAGAAAGACAGTGATCATATGATCTCTCTGATCTGAAGAATTTGGGAGGCAGGAAGGACAGAGAGGGAAAAAATGAAACAAGATGGGACTGGGAGGGATACAAGCCATAAGAAATTCTTAATCTCAGGAAACAAACTAAGGGTTGCTGGGTGGCATGGGTGGGGTGGGGAGGAATGGGGTGGCTAGTTTATGGACATTGGGAGGGTACTTGCTGTGGTGAGTGCTGTGAACTGTGTGAGACTGATGATTCACCTACCTGTATCCCTGAAGCAAATAATACCTTATATGTTAATAAAATTTTTTAAAAAAAATAGTTAATTAATTTAAAAAATTCTCTTTTGTTTCAATGCACTGAGTTTAGAGTTCATTCTGGTCTTTCTTCCTTGTTGTGTTGAATAGTGTTTGCCTCTGAACATTACTCAGTGTAATTTTTGCTTTGGAAATGTCTATTACATTTAGCTTTAAATATCATATTATAGGATGTGTGAAAAGTGCTAGAACTGTCTTCAGTGAAGACCACTTAAATAAATTTGCATAAATACTTTTATTTATGTTGGTGTGCCTTTAATGAAAAACAGGACAAAAAGGATGGTGAGTAAAAAAAGTGCAAGATATTTCCAAAAGTGGTTGAAAGTAAATCATACATTAACAAAGAACTAAGAGTTAAAATGTTTATAAAATACAAATTTTGTACAAATGTTCACAAGACTGTTTTTTATATAATAAGTAAAATTTAGAAATGACTTTAGTATCAAGTATTGAGCTATCATCTATACATATTAGCTATTATCATTTTATAGAAAGTGACATCAGACTTTAAATGGAGTACAACTTCTGTTTTTTAAAGTGGGCATCTTATGAAAGGATTATAATTTTGTTTGCAGACCAAGAGCAGGACTGTAATGAGGATCTGATGAGGCTGTGAGAAATTGGTCATTTCTCTCTATCATGGCTCTGAGTGACCCTGAGGCCTGAATTTTAGACTATATAAAATAAACAACTATATTGTGAATCTGCCCCATTCTTCACTTATGTGGTACTGAAAAATGAGTCCCCTTTTCTTGTCAATCTTGGGAATTGCTGAGCAGACAATCTGGGCTACATTAGAACATAATTTATACAAAAATATGCAAATAATAATTTTATAGATAATACAATCAAAAGACATTAACTGTTATTTAATACATTTGATGTACATACCATTCAACAAAATTTAATTTTCAGATATTTGAGGATTTCCTGTGATATTGTTTTTTCTTTAAAAGCTTTTGTCTAATTATCATTTATTTTATTTTATTTTTTCCAACTATATTGACGCATAATTGATGTGTAGCATTGCATATATTCAATGGGTACAAGATATTGATATGATACATTCATAAATTACAAAATTATTACTATCATCTCTGTTAGCTCACACCTCTATCCTGTTACATAATTATCATTTCTCTTTGAGGGTGAGAGCATTTAAGACATACTCTCGGCAAATTTCAAGTATATCATAAAGTGTTATCAACTGGAAACACTCTGCTGTACCTTAAGTCCCAGAGTTTGTTAATCCTATGTGAAGTTTGTACATTTTGACCATTATCGCCCTGTTTCCCCAACCCCTTGAAGCTTTCTAATTTAACTCTGACATGGAACATACTTTATAATTTTAAATCCATTTACATTATATTAAGACTTGTTTTATGACCCTGCATGTGGTCTGTCCTATTGACTGTAGTATGCACAATTGAAAATAATGTATGTTCTGCAGCTCTAGGTTATAGTGTTCTATAAATGTCAATTAGATTCAGCTGGCTGATTCAGAGCTTCTGCGTCTTTACTGATATTTTTATCTAAATGTTATATCAACTACCGAAGCAGAGATGTTAACTAATAGTATATTTGTGGAATCTATTTCTCCCCTAATGCTCTTAATTTCTTCATGTATTTTCAGGCAGTCATTAGTTGTATATACATTTATAATTGTCATGTCTTCCAGATGAATTGTTTCTTTAATCACCATGTGAGATCTTCTTTTTTTCCCTCTGGCAATCATATTTGTCATGAGGTCAACTGTTAATGAAACCATTAGCTCAAGTTTTATGTTTACTTTTTTCATGAGGTATATTTGTCCATCCAATTGTTTTCAGCCTATTTGTGTCTTATTACAATTTTTCTTCTAAAAGCAGCAAATGGTAGGTATGATTTTTAGATATACTATCAATACACTTTTTAAACTGGCATGCCCAGGGTATTAACACTTGGTATAATGATTAATATGGTTGTAATGTATCAATTTATTATTTGCTATTTGTTCCCTTCCCTGTTACTCATCTGTTCCCCTGTGCATGACCTCTTTTGGATGACTATTTGTTGTTTTAATTCCATTTTAATTTATCTTTATTTTTTTTGCTATATTTCAGGTGTGTGTGCTTGCTCTAGGGATTATATTATAACACAAACCTTCACAATTAACTTAGAACTAACATTGCAAGAACTAATATTGAAAGACTTAAAATGTAAAAACTTTTACATTTATAGATAGCCTTATTATCCTTTCCAATAACCTTTATACTAGTGGAATGATATATATTATACCCCATATATTTAGAGTCATACCAGACAATGTTATAATATTTTCTGTAAGCAGTCACATATATTTTAAAGAATTTAAGAGCAATACTTTTTTGAAAAATGTCTCCCTCAAGTATTTACCATTTTTCTTATTATACTGCTTCATCCTCAGAGATCCATATTTCCATTTGGTGTCCTTTCTCTTGTCTGAAGGACTTATCATTTCCTGTAGAGCAGTTCTGCTCTTGCCAAATTCTCTGTTTCCCCTCACATTAGAATGCTCTATTCTTGAAAGATATTTTTACTGGTAATTTTTCTCTACCTCAATTCTTTCTCCTTTTGTTCTAGTGATGAAGTTCTAGAATCTAGGTGAGGTTCAGTGGGCTGAGGTCCGGAGCCAATGACCAAGAAAGAATTCTTGAGACATCGTTGGTGCAAAATGGTGGTTTATTAAAGCACAGGGACAGGACCTTGTGTGGGTAGGAAGAGCTGCTGCTGCCCTGGGTTGTGAGAGATAACAGGTGGTGTACCCTACAGTTGGGGGCAGGTGAGGGGAAGGAAGGAACTTTCATATGGAACTTTAATATGCTAAAGAGGGCCTATAAGGTGCCCTGATACCAGAGGCCTTGGGGCTTGATCTTTTGGCCAGCCATTAACATCAAGATAGTTGGGAGATTTCTGGTGGGATATCACAATCCTGTTATTAAGCGTCTTTGTTAGTGAGATTTAGGTTCAGAAGAGATTTAACTATATTTACATTCCCTTCCACCTCAGCCTCCTTCAGTTTTGTTTTTGGTGGGGAGGGAGACATTAGGGCTTGAGGAACTGAGTTATTTGCCTCTGGAAATTGTGCTATTGATAAGGTAACTTCTTTGTTTGTAATTTCTAAACCAAGGGAGACTCCTGTCTTGTAGGATTGTGATCTCTGTAAGTTAACTATTTGTTTATCATTTATAGTAGTCAGGGGTGCCTGGGGAATACTACACACATTACCGAGGGGGAGCAGGTGGAGAGGGGGTGCAAGGTGCCAGCTTTTGCTTTGTCCTCAGTCAGCCTCCTGCTCCCTCATCACTAGTACTCCAAGAACACATCTGACAGATCTTCAGGTAATATTTTACTCCAGCTCCCTGCATCTGACTTAATTTTATTGCAATTGTTTTTTTCTCTTCAGATTATATCATTTCTTTGGGCTCATCTTCAAGTTTGCTGTACATGTGTTCTGATATCTGTATCTGCTATTGAACATCAAGCATCCTAGATAGATAGATAGGTAGATAGATACATAGATGATAGATAATAGACAATTTTTTTTTTTAACTTCAGAAATTGTTAACTTTTTGTTCTAAATTTTCCTTCTGGTGCCTTTAAAATTTCTATTTCTCTACTGTACTGAGTAATCCAGTAGTTTCAAGTGTGTCTTTCTTTGCTTTATGTAGTTGAATTATGATAGCTAATTTGAAATATTATTTGATAATTCCATATTTGGGTCATCTGTCATAGTCATTTTGGGCTGCTATAAGATAGAGTCATCAACTGAGTCATCTAAGCAAACATTTGTTTCTCATAGTTCTGGAGGATGAGAATTGCAAAGATTCAGGTGCCAGCATATTTGGAGCCTGGTGAGAGCCTGCTTCCTGGTTTATGGAAGGTCATCTTTTCCTGTGGTCTAATATGGTGGAGAGAGGGAGCAGAAGCAGGCTCCTTTAGGAATCTTTTAAAGGCACTAATCCAATTAATGAAGGTGATACCTTTGCAACCTTTTTAAATTCTAATTACCTTCAAAAGACACCACCTTCTAAAATCAGCATACTGGGAATAGGAATTAAGATGAGAATTTTGAAGGCACACATTTAGCCAACAGCACAATCTGGTAGTTGTCTTTTTCTTGAGAATGGGTCACATTTTCTTAAATTATTGTTTGTTGAGTATTTCCTGGGTATTTTGAATATTATGTTGTGTAGACTCTGGGTCCAGTTATCATTATTATTATTATTTTTAAGATTTTATTTACTTATTTGACAGAGAGAGAAAGAGAGAGGGTGTACAAGCAGGCCCACTGAGCAGATTGCTGGACATGGGGTTCCATCCCAGGACCCTTGGATCATGACCTGAAGTGAAGGCAGATGCTTTACCAACTGAGCCACCCAGGCATTCCCTGTTATAATCTTCTAATGAATTTTGGTTTTGTTTTGGTAAGCTCTCCAATTAGTTTCAGACTGTAAGTTTTGTCCCGTGTGCAGCCATTCAAATTGTACACTGTTCCTTATTGTCTTTGCTACAGTGTTAGAAAACTTTTTCTTTTTTTTTTTAACATCTTCATTTTGTTTTATTTTTTTCATGTTCCAAGATTCATTGTTTATGCACCACACCCAGTGCTCCATGCAATGTGTGTCCTCCTTAATACCCACCACCAGGCTCGCCCATCCCCCAACTCCCTCTCCTCCATAACTCTGAGTTTATTTCTCAGAATCCACAGTCTCTCATCTGTTATCTCCCCATCAGATTTACCCCAGATTCACTTTACTTTCCTTCTCCTAATGTCCTTTACTTGTGAAGCATAAGGAATAACATGAAGATTTTCTGAACATGTATTATTCACAGGTTAGTCTGAACAGTGCTTCAATTCTCAGTTCAGTTCTGAGTGCTTCTGCTGTGATGATTTGGGTTTGTTCCCCGTGTGTAGTTCAGGGTGAATAAAGTGTCATAACCATTTTTGTGCAGGTTTTTGTGTGGGTGTACATTTTAAACACATTCGGGTAAGTAACAAGGAGAGTGATTATTGGATCACGTGGAAAGAATATGTCCAGTTTTTTAAGATACTGCCAAATATATCCCAAGGTGGTTGTACCATTTTGCATTTCCTCCAGCAAATATAATGGTGATGAAGTCCCAGAACCTAAGTCAGGTTCGGTGGGGTGAGGAGGTTCGGAGCCGATGACTAAAGAAAGAATTCTTAAGACGTTGTTGGTGCAAAATGGTGGTTTATTAAAGCACGGGGACAGGACCCGTGGGCAGGAAGAGCTGCTGCCCCGGGTTGTGAGGGTAGGCATGTTATATACCCCATGGTTGGGGGGAGGTGGTGAAGGGATGGGAGGTTTCAACAGAGTTTTCACATGTTAGGGAGGGCCTACAAGGTGCCGGGGGGAGTATTTGCCCTTATGGCTTGATCAATGTCGTCTTTAGGTCAGGCACTAACATCAAGATAATGGGGGATTCTTGGTGGGGCATTATGATCTGGCTATCATTTACATTCCTTTCTACTCCAGTCTCCTCCAGTTTATGGTGGGAGGGGGACATTAGGGCTTCAGGAACCAAGAGTTATTTGCCTCTGGAAATTTGTGCTATTGATAAGGTAACCTCCCTGTTTAGGTCTCTAGGACATCTTGTAGGGCAAGGGAGATTCCTGTTCTGCAGGATTGCGATCCCTGCAAGTTAACTATTTATCGTTTTATGGCAGTCAGGGGTGCCTGAGGAATGCTACACATATGGAGGGGAGCGGGTGAAGAGGGGGTGCAAGGCGCCAGCTTTTGCTTTGTCCTCAGCCAGCCTCCTGCTCCCTCATCAATGGAAGTTCCTGTTGCTCCACATCTTTGCCAGCATTTGGTATTGTCAGTGTTTTGGTTTTAGTCATTCTTTTTTTTTTTTTTTTAATCTTTCTTTTAAAATTATGTTCAATTAGCCAACATGTAATAACATCATTGTTTTTCTAATTTTCACTTCCTCAATGGCATATGATGAGTATCTTTTCATATGCCTACTTGCCATTTGCCTACCTTCCCTGGTAAGATGTCTGTTCAGGAATTTTGCCCATTTTTTTCTTTCTTTTGTTTTTTTCTATTATGTTAGTCACCACATATCATTAATTTTCGATGTACTCTTCCATGATTCATTATTTGCATATAATACCCAACGCTAATTACAACACCTGCCCTCCTTAATACCCATTACTGGGCTACCCGATCCTCCCACTCCCTTTCCCTTTGAAACCCTCAGATTGTTTCCTAGAGTCCAGAATATCTCATGGTTCATCCCCCCACTGGCTCCCCCCCTTTTCAGTTTTCCCTTCCTTCCCCTAATGTCCTCTGTGCTATTCCTTATGTTCCACATATGAATGAAACCATATGATAACTGTCTTTCTCTGCTTGACTTATTTCACTGAGATTAAACCCCTCCAGTTCTATCCATGTCGAATGGATAGAATGGTGGGTATTCATCCTTTCTGATGGCTGAGTAAAATTCCACTGTTTAAATGGACCATAACTTCTTTATCCAGTCATCTGTTGAAGGGCATCTCGGCTCCTTCCACAGTTTGGCTATTGTGGACATTGCTGCTATGAACATTGTGGTGCATGTACCCCTTCTTTTCACTACATCTGTATCATTGGGGTAAATACCTAGTAGTACAATTGCTGGGTTCCAGGGTAGCTCTATTTTTAACTTTTTGAGGAACCTCCATACTGTTTTCCAAAGTGGCTCTACCAGCTTGGATTCCCACCAACAACAGTGTAAGAGAGTTCCCTTTCATCACATCCTCACCAATATTTATAGTTTCCTGCCTTGTTATTTTTCACCATTCTAACAATGTGATTTTGACTTGAATTTCCCTGATGGTTAATGATATTGAACATTTTTTTTTTCATGTGCCTGTTGGCCATTTGTATGTCTTCTTTGGTGACATATCTGTTCATGTCTTCTGCCCAGTTTTTTGACTTGACTATTATTATTATTATTTTTAGGTGTTGAGTTTGAGAAGTTCTTTATAGACTTGGATACACCCCATTATCCATAATGCCATTTGCAAATATCTTCTCCTATTCCATGGGTTTCTTCTTAGGTTTATTGACTGTTTCCTTTGCTGTCCAGAAACTTTTTATCTTGATAAAGTCCCAAAAGTTTATTTTTGCTTTTGTTCCCCTTGCCTTTGGAGATGTGCCATGAGAGAAGTTGCTGTGGCCAATGTTGAGGATATTAATGCCTATGTTCTCCTCTAGGATGTTGATGGATTCCTGTCTCACATTTAGGTCTTTCATCCATTTTGAGTTTATCTTTGTGTATGGTGAAAGAGAATGATCGAGTTTCATTCCTCTTTATATAGCTGTCCAATGTTCCCAGCACCACTTATTGAAGAGACTATCTTTTCCTTTGGATTTTTTCCCCCTGATTTGTGAAAGATGAGTTGAATATAGAGTTGAGGGTCAATTTCTGGATAATCTATTCTGTTCAATTTATCTCTATGTCTGTTTTTGTGCCAGTGCTGTGCTGTTTTGTGATCACAGCTTTGTAATATAGCATGAAATTAGGCAATGTGATGCCCCAGCTTTGTTTTTCTTTTTCAGGGTCTTTTCTGGTTCCATACAAATTTTAAGATTGTTTGATCCAGCTCTTTGAAAAATGTCAATGGTATTTTAATAGCAATGGTGTAGAAAGTATATATTACTCTGCTTTGCCCAGTTTTTTTAAAGATTTTATTTATTTACTTGACAGACAGAGATCACAAACAGGCAGAGAGGCAGGCAGAAAGAGAGAGGGAAGCAGGCTCCCTGCCAAGCAGAGAGCCAGCCTAATGCGGGACTCAATCCCAGGACCCTGAGATCACGACCTGAGCCGAAGGCAGCAGCTTAACCCACACTGAGCCACCCAGGCGCCCTGCTTTGCCTATTTTTATTTGGGTTTAATTTTCTTCTTGATGAGTTTCCTTTTTTTTTTCAAGATTCCATCCACTTATTTGACAGAGAGAGATCACAAGTAAGCTAAAGGCAAACAGAGAGAGAGAGAGGAGGAAGCAGGCTCCTTGCTGAGCAGAGAGGCAGATGTGGGACTCGGTCCCAGGACCCTGAGATCATGACCTGAGCTGAAGGCAGAGGCTTAACCCACTGAGCCACACAGGAACTCTCTATTTTTTTATTATATATTTTTTTCCAAACCCACTCCCTCTCCCCTTAAAAATGGAAGAAAACCTTATATTTTATAATCCTTTCAGAAAACTACTTTATTGATGTACTGAAATTAGTAGCATAAGTGTTCAAAACCAGAACATTTCGAGTCATCATAATTATCCAACCACTTGATTCATGCAACCTTGAAGTAAGTGCAAAATGACATTTCAATTAAGAGGTACTACAAGGAAATCCTAGAGTATTTATTGTTTTAAAGTGATGAAAGCAAGCATAATGAATTTTGTTAGTAATGGAAATTTATTTCCTTTTCTATCCTATTTTTCCCAAATAGATTTTATTTTCTTAAAATTTTTTAGTTTTTTTTTTAAGTTTCTGTTTCAATTCCAGTTAGTTAACATACAATGTTATATTGGTTTCATGTATACAATATGGTGATTCAACAACTCCACACATCACCTGATGCTCATCACAACGAATGCCCTCCTTAGTCTCCCTTCACCTATCTAACCCAATAACACTCCCTTCTGATAACCATCATTTTTTTCTCTATAATTAAGAGACTATTTCTTCATTTTTCTCTCTCTCTTTTACCCTTTTGCTCATTTGTTTTGTTTCTTAAATTCCACATATGAGTGAATTCATGTTATTTGTTCTTCTCTGGTTATTTCCCTTAGCATTAAACTCTTTAGCTCCATCTATGTCATTGCAAATGGAAAGATTTCATAATTCTTGTGGCTGAATAATATTCCATTATGCACACAAACACACACACTCACACACCCCACATTCTCTTTATCTATCCATCAGTCGATACTTGGCTGCTTCTGTATCTTGGCTAGTGTAAATAATGCTTCTACAAACATAGGGGTGCATCTATCCCTTTGAATTAATATTTTTGTATTCTTTTGGTAAACACCTGGTAGTGTTATTGTTGAATCTTAGGGTAGTTATATTTTTAACTTCTTGAGGAATTTTCAAGTGTTTTCCAGAATGGGTACACCTGTTTGAGGTCCCACTAATAATGTATGAATGGTCCTTTTTCTCCACACCTTTTTAATTTTTTTTTTTTTAATTTTAGCTATTCTGATGGGTGTGAGGTGATATCTCATTGCAGTTCTGATTTGCATTTCCCTGAGGGTAAGTGATCATAAACATATTTTCACATGCCATTGGCCATCTGGATGTCTTCTGTATACTTGAAACTATAAAATGCTGATGAGAGAAATTGAAGACAACACAAAGAAATTGAAAGTTATTCCATACTCATGTGTGGAAGAACAAATATATTAAAATGTCTGTTCTACCAAAAGCAATTTACATATGAATGTAATCCTTATCAAAATAACCACCAGCATTTTTTATAGAACTAAAACAGTTTAAAAATTTTTATGGAACCACAAATGACTCTGAGTGGCCAAAGCAGAGTTGAAAAAGAAAAGCAGGGTTACCTGGCTGGCTCAGTGGGTTAAGCCTCTGCTTTCGGCTCAGGTCATGATCTCAGGGCCCTGGGATCAAACCCCACATTGGGCTCTCTGCTCAGCAGGGATCCTGCTTCCCTTCCTCTCTCTCTGCCTTCCTCTCTCCTACTTGTGATCTCTCTCTCTGCCAAATAAATAAATAAAATCTTAAAAAAAAAACAACAAAAAAAAAAAAGATAAAGAAAAGCAAAGCTGGTGGCATCAGAATTCCAGACTATAAGTTTTGTAACAACACTGTAGTAATCAAAATAGTATGATACTGCCACCAAAAACAGGCAATTAGATCAATGGAACAGAATGGAAAACCCAGATATAAACCCAAAACTATGTAGTCTGTTAATCTTCAACAAAGCAGAAAAGAATAGGAATGAGAAAAGGGCAGTTTTTCAACAAATGGAGTTGGAAAAACTGGACAGCAACCTGCAAAAATGAGAAACTGGACCATTTTCTTACAGTATACACAAAAATAAATTCAACATGGATAAAAGACCTAAATGTGAGACCTGAAACCATAAAAATCCTAGAAGAGAATACAACCAATAACCTCTTTAACCTTGGCCATAACAAAGTTTTTCCAGTTATATCTCCTGAGACAAGGGAAACAAAAATAAAAATAAACTATTAGGGTTATGGCAAAACAAAAAGCTTCTGTACCGTGAAGGAGACAATAAAAAGAACTAAGAGGTAATGTACAGAATAGGAGAAAATATCTGTGAATGACATATCTGATAAAGGGTTAGTATACAAAATATATAAAGAACTTATAAAACTCAACACCTGAAAAACAAATAACCCAATTAAAAAATGGGCAGAAGACATGAACAGACATTTCTCTAAAGAAGACATCCAGATGCACAAATAGATTTCCTTTTGAGTAATGCAGTAAAACAATAAGAAAGAAAACATTCATTTGTTTATTTATGACAAAATTTTAATCCTGTTTCTGTTGCTCAAAATCTCTAAGCCTCAGTTTGCTCATTTTAAAGACAGGAGACAAATAAGTTTGTCTCCTGTTAGATTCAAGTGTAGATCAAAATGGGACAACATTTTAATGGTCTGTCCACTACTTAGTAAATATATAACAAATGTTAACTGGTATAGTCATTAGAATAGTTGTAAATGTGATTGGAATAAACCTTACAAAACAGATTCCACTACAGTTGATCCACTTCCACATGCTTAAACTTACTTTGTTTTCTGTTACAGCACTGACTAAAAGGACACCGTCACTAACTCTGAAACACTGGTTTCTTTTTTTTTTTTTAATTTTAAATATTTTTATTTTTTAATAAACATATAATATATTTTTATCCCCAGGGGTACAGGTCTGTGAATCACCAGGTTTACACACTTCACAGCACTCACCATAGCACATACCCTCCCCAACGTCCATAACCCCACCCCCCTTCTCCCAACCCCCCTCCCCCCAGCAACCCTTAGTTTGTTTTCTGAGATTAAGAGTCACTTATAGTTTGTATCCCTCCCAGATGAAACATTTGTTTCTAAGGTTCTTTTCCTCAGGTGGAAATGACATTTGTTTGACATGTTCAGAGCATCTCCGAATATATTTGAGGCTCCAACTGCCTTTACATTTTCCTTCCCTTTATTTCTCTTTGGGAGGATATAAATTGATCATGTTGCCTTGAACAAATTGGACTGGGGACACTTTCATTTGGTTCAGAGATTACATTATATTTTGGAATTGGAGAGGACCCAGAGGTTTTCCTTCTTGTTATTTTTGGCATGTATTATATTATGCTCGTCAGATCTCTCTGAGCACATGTGCACATTGATTAAAACAGCAAAATGATTAAAGCAATATATCAAGCGACAATCTCCAAACAACTTGAAAACCCCAAAGAACTTCCTTTCCTAAGCTAGACAAGTGCAGACATTTAGTATTCATTTCACAGTGATAGCAAAAAATTTTAAAATGTTAACTATAGTTTCACATGGCCAAGGTTGATAGTGAGCTATTTCAGAAATAGCTAATTTTTCTCTTTTTCTTAACAGTGATGTTCACATAAATTGGGTACAAGTCTGCAACATAATTCCTAAAATTTTCATTACTAGATTTATTCAATGATTCTATATAGTAATAAATGCACTGTATAATATAGGACTCATTAGGATTAAAAAAAAACCCACAATTTCTTATCAAAATGCTCAATAGTTATAACAACATATATAAATTTTTTAAAAGATTTATTTATTTGACAGACAGAGATCACAAGTAGACTGAGAGGCAGGCAGAGAGAGAGAGAGAGAGGAAGCAGGCTCCCTGCTGAGCAGAGGGACTCGATCCCAGGACCCTGAGATCATGACCTGAGATGAATACAGAGGCTTTAACCCCCTGAGCCACCCAGGCGCCCAACAACATATATAAATTTTGTACATTATAATTGTCTTCATATTTAGAGAAACAAAAATAAAGAACATTTTAAAAATAGTTTTATATTTATAGTAATATTCTACAATATATATTTTTAAAAATATAAAATACCATTGGATAAAAGGAAAATAAATGAAAACAAAACATCAAGCTACTGATAAATGTTACTAATAATCAAATTAAAATGAAGTTATATGGAAGAGTGTAAGCCCAATTTTGAACACAAAATAAAAGGTAAATTTTGATGGAAAACCTCATTCTATAATCATTTCTCAAGGAAAAAAAATCCTTAAAACAAACATCATCTAAGTTGATGTATCAAACTGCTTTGAGGAGAATATTTAATGAGCTCAAGAAATCTTTGATAATCTGATTACTTTGATGATCTATGATCTGTTATGTGCAGCTGGATGGGATGATAGGTATTGGTTACTGGGCGTCTGGGGACAGAAAAAGTATTTAGTGACGGGAAGAATTTCAGTAATGCTTCAGCATATGTGAACAAAAATAAAATAATACTTTAAAAACTTTATTGCATACACTCCTCAGCAAATAAGAAAAAGAAATGAAGAAGTATCACATAATCTTGCATAGGAAGCTAAAGGTGATGTTAATTTTGATAACAGGCTGAAGGTAACTATCATCAGGGTCAAAATCACTTAGCCTTCTTTTATGACAAATACCTCCTGACCATAGGCTCCTTCCATTCTGCTTGTAGTATGCTAAGGCTCTACCTGGCTGGCTGCATCTTGTCTATGTCAGCATCTCATTTTATTTTCACATCAGCTTTTACTACTAATCTTTTCTTTTTTTACAGATCTGTTTATTTTTTATCTCCCTCCCCTAGAATATAAGGTCACTGAAAAAAGGGTCTTAAGGCAATCACTCTCTCACCAGTGCCTAGGACAGTGTTAAGCACAAAGTAAGTGATTAGTATGCTTTCTTTTAACTATTTTTTGTGTGTGTGGAACACATTTTTTGTTTTTTGTGTGGAACAAATTTTATCACTGAAAATACCTGGCCCTCTTGGGGGCAGTGTTGATTAAAAAGCTAATTGAACAACTTGTTCAAGTAAATAAATGATAAGATTTCTTCTTAGAGCTGGAAGAATTTAAGTGCATCTTCCACAAAACACCCCCAATCCATAAAAAGAGAACAGATATTCTTACAATCCCAGTTTATTTTCAGAAAACATTATGCACTTGTTTGTGTTCATGAATTACTTTGTCATGTCCCCTGGCTCAGGAACGTCCTTCAGCCTTCTCTACCTCTATCCAAATGCTCTCTCTCATTTAGGTCTCAACTCTAAAGGCAGCTCTACATGGAGGCTTCTGTAACCACTTCAATCAAAATTAACGACATGATTTTCTCTTCACCCTTCTGCAGTATAATAATGCACTGCTTGAATTATAGCTAGCAAGGCCTTTATTCTGCCTTATGCTTCAACTTTTTACATGGAAAACTTCCCTCTTATGTAGCAAGCTAATTAAGAAAAGGAACAACATTATTTATCTTTGCATCATTGACTATACTTAGCAAAGTAGCTTATACCTACTATGTCCTGATTTAATAAAATAAATGAAAGTAAACTAAGTAAATTTAGGATTTCTTTTCAAAGTCCTGTGAAAAATAACTGGAAAATGAACAAGTATTTCTAAATAGTATCTTCTGAAAAATAAGGAAAAAGTCTAATGCAATTTATATTTATAGTAGATACTGTCTTGGTCTAAATTTTAAGGTACGGTAGTGATAGGGGTGGAGTAGAAAACAATCTATTATGAGAAAGCAGAAGTGAAGGTCTTCTTTTACAGTATAAGTGGACTGAAACTGGTAAAGTGTATATTTGACAATATACATCAAAGTTTTTAAAATGGTCATTCTCTATGTCTAAACTGTCCTATTCTAGAAATTTAACCTAAATTGACAAGTAGAAAAATATGCACAAAAATGTAGCTATGTAAGTCTATCATTAAATTGTGTATATTACTGAAAACCCTTTGGCAAGCCAAATTTCTCTAAATAAGGACTTCATTATAAACATTATGTTGTATCAGAGCATTGGTGAAGGAGCCAGACTGCCTAATTAAATTAGGCTTCATCGCTTACTCTCTGTGATCTTGGACAAGTCATGTAACAAAGTTTTCTATGTTTGTTTCCTTGATTGTAAAATATGGATAAGAACAGTGCTCATCTTACAGGGCTGCTGTGAGAATTAAATGTATAATATTGATATAGTATAGCAATGCTTGCTTTATTGTACAAATAAACATTAAGCTAGGCTAAATAGTCTATATATACATTGAAGTAAATTTCACAAAAATGTTAATAGTGGCTATCACTAAATTTGGGTAATAGATAATTTTAGATTCCTACTCCTTATTTATACATTTTAAATTTTCTGCTATATATCGACATTTATTTTGCAGGAAGTATAACAAACGTTTTAAAAGAGCATTTTAATGTCGATTTCTCAAACACTGAGTGTTTGGGAAGCAAGAAATAATTATACGCATGAATATTTATAGTGAGAAGATTCTTCATAGTCAGCCTTATTGCAAACTGCAGTAACTTTGTAGCATGACTTAAAAGTAACTACCTTTTCCAGAGGTTATTAATTCTTGGCACCCTCTATATAATCCTTCAGTTTGCTTGACTTTGCTGAGAATAAGTAGCTGAGTTCAGGGACCATCATGGTGTTAATTTATCACTGGAAAAATGAAAGAACCTTCCAATTCTTCACACATTATTTTCAGTGTGTTTTGACAAAAGGAATGATGATTCTGCCTGGGTGAGACAGCAAGGCACAATAACACTCAGGAGGGTGGCTATATTTTTTGACATTTGTACAATTTGGGGAGAATACCATCTCCTTTTCATTATTTATTTTTCTAAATATGTCTGGGGAAAAATATGACCATTGGAACATTGAGCATGTCTATTCTCAGTCTGAGCCTCTTAGCAAAAAATTGTAGTATCCTGAGGTACAATAATTTCTGAAAGTGCTTTCACCTCTCCATCTCTGTAACTTCATGGGTAACAGCCAGAGTTTAATAAAAATATTTTTCAACTAGCTTCTACTTACTTTTAAGGCTCTTACTTGATTCCTCCACTGCATACTTTATCCTTCTGCCTCTTTTCCTTATACATATTAAAACATTGCAGAAAGGATAAATTTTGGTAATGAATTTTAGTTGGCACTGTCAAAGCAAATACTACACCAAAGTCAAACAGGAAAGGAAAACTTTATTCAAAGCTGTTGCGATAGAAGAAGCGAGAACTCAACCTGGACTTACCTCTACTGAACAAAAGTGGGAAGTATTTTAAACACTGGCAAGAAAGAGGCAGATCAAGAGCTATCTGTGTTTGCTAGTTAGCATTAGGCAAAACAAAAGTAAACTTTCTCATTTGTTCATGACAAGATATAGTTTTACAACTTGGAGCAAGGAATACATCTCAGTTGCCCTCCAGTCCTCCTACAGAGACTGGGAGACAGGTGCCCTACTTCCTTTATGATTACATTTCAAAGAAATGGCAGCCAGGTCCTTGAGGTAGTTCTGGGTTATAAAACTGGCAAGAGAATTTTTGAAAGATTTACATTTCAAAGAGGAAGAGAAAGAATTTACAAGTTTTTCTAAAGTAAATGCTCTAAGAAAAGAGAGGGGAGGGACCTAGGTCATGAAGAAGCCTATCTAAAATTCAGTCAAGCTGAAGGGAATGTTAAGGCTCCTATAGTGATCACTTAACAGACAATGTAGCATTTTAGTCTATGCCACATAAGACAAAGATGAATCTAAAATATATATTGTTATTTATTATTTGTATTAATTTTTGTACACACTGCCTCCCTGAAGTCTCATCACACATGTTGTGATATATCTGCCATTACCTTCAGCCTTACTTTATAAACATTTAACCATTCTGGTTTTTTAAAAGATTTTATTTATTTATTTGACAGACAGAGATCACAAGTAGGCAGAGAGTCAGGCAGAGAGAGAGGGGGAAGTGGGCTCCCTGCTGAACAGAGAGCCAGATGCAGGACTTGATCCCAGGACCCTGGGGCCATGACCTGAGTCGAAGGCAGAGGCTTTAACCCACTGAGCCACTCAGGCGCCCCACATTTAACCATTCTTAAGAGCAGAAAGTTTAAGAGAAATTTCTATAACACATAGGTATGACAGAACTAGCAATCAAGTTCAGGTATCATTATTCCAAGTGTGTCATTACTCATTTTTGCATGAAAAAGCAGCTTTCAATGGCCTGTGATCTTCCAGGCACTAGGCTAACTCTTGGGATTGCAATAATAAACAAAACCAGTGCCAATCATGGTCTCAAGCATAAGAAATCTTTAATAAACTTCTGTAAGAGGAGAGATAAATGATACAGTCCCTTCATTTAAAAAAGTTAAAGTAATTTTGGTATAGTGAATCAATATCCTGACAATTTATAAAAATGTTATAATGTATAAAGATGTCTCATCGATTATTGCCCTATGGATGCTTAATGTGTTTTTTTTTTCTCAATAAAGTTTAGACAGTTGATTTTGTATTTTTCTTAGATTTCCTGGATAAATCAATCTATAAACCTATAACCAACTTTCACAAAAAAATTCTTCTTTATGACTGGGGAAGACAATTGACATTCTTAATTTTCTTGCTACTTAAAAAGAGTCAATAGTAACTATAATGATTTTTTATCTTAAATTTTGAAAACACATCTCTCCACTGTTTGAAATGAAGAAATATCCTCTTATTTTGTTTGATTACTTAATATTTTGGACAGTGCTAAAAAGAGTAGCTAATACTCTTGTATGTTGGATACTTCTAGTATGCTCTTGGGAAGGTAAAGGGGGAACCAGATTGGGCAAAGAGAGAAGCTGTCTTGAGATGCAGGGGCTGTCAAGTTGGGCTGTTTCCTGAAAGTTGTCTTGCACTGTGGTGACAGAAATGGGTTTGTATATTAGAGTTGATTAGTCATTGGATAATTCCGGGGAACATAGGGTATAACATAGAGCTAGACAGCTCTCTCAATTGATTTTGTAAAGGGGTAACTGCTGAAAGCTGTTATTTGGAAGCACTGTTGGTCATCTGCAGAATACATATTTCAGTCATAAATAGGGATTGGCTTGGAAATTTAAGTAACATTATCAGTATTATATAGCAAATACTTGGTGGATCCAACCTACAGTCAGGGCAGTTTATTTTCATAGCTTACCCTGTTAACCATTCTCTCAGGGTATGTGACCCAACAACAATAATAGTGAGAATAAAAATAAATTTTATTTTTATTAACACAAATTTTAAATTGTTAATATTAATTTTAAATGACCTAAATAAAGTGGGAAGTATATTTAGGAGACAGACCAATCTGCTTTGAGATAAACTATTCTGGTGTAAGCGCCTATTCAGCCAGAGCGGCCCACCCTGGTTGAACTGCCTGCCATTTTGTTGTAAAACTTAAATTGATTCCTCCCATCCACCCAGGGAAAAGCAAGTCCGGGAAACCAGTCCCACATAACAAAGTCCAAGTCCAAGGGTGGGTCAGGCCAGAAGGAGGTATTCAATCAGTGGGGGTGCTTACTGTCTCCTAGCTACCAAGGAGTATGGGCCCCCGCCCTTTGGTAGCATTTTGGACAAAGCAAAAGATGTGATAGGCTAAATCAAATGTCCACTAGGGTAAATTGTAATTCAATTGGTTGCCTAGCATCACTGTGGAGTTTCCTGTGTGTGTTACAATCTCATTGGCCACCTGTGTGTGGCCAGGCCCAACCACATGGCCTTTGCTCTATAAAAGTTAGTCTGGAAAGCAGGGAAGCGTCACCCTCTCTGAAAGAGATGCGTCCCTGGTCGGCCTGTCTGATTCCTGATGCTTGGCACGAAATAAAGCTTTGCTTGACCTCTGCTTTGTATCAATCTTGCTCCTTTAATCACGGACCCATTATTGGGGTACCCAATTTTGGGCAGACCCAACATTGGAGCTCATCCGGATTAAATGACAAGAACTGAGCAGCATCAGAATTTCTGGGTCTGAATCTGTCTGGTGGTGGAGCTCCAGGTAGGGTCCACCGGGGAGAAGCTGAATGCAGCCATGCTCCCCAGGTCTGGAGTGGATGCGGGGACACCCCATTGCTCTTCTGGTAGATCATATAGGGGTCCAAGACCCCCTGGGTGGTCATCTGGGTCTATAGGGGGCCTGGAAATCCCCGCCAGCGGTAGCCTCTGGGTGAGGACTGCTGGGTCTGGTTCTGGTCTGTGGCTCATCTCAGCGAGTGTCTCCAGGGGACTGAGAAATCGCCATTGGCGAGCCGTCTGTAGGGGGCCAAAAAAACCCCCCACCCATGGCTGGCTCTGAGTAAGGGCCACTGGGTTTGCAGTTGTCTTTGTCTTGTCTCTTTGTAGTCTGTTGTGGTGTTTGTTGTGTTTGAAGGAATGGGGCTGAAGGAGCAGGAGGCTGGCTGAGGACAAAGCAAAAGATGGCGCCTTGCACCCCCCCATTCACCCGCTCCCCTCCATATGTGTAGCATTCCTCAGGCACCCCTGACTGCCATAAAGCGATAAATAGTTAACTTGCAGAGATTACAGTCTTGCAAGGTAGGAGTCTCCCTTGGTTTGCAAATGTCCTTGAGATTTACAAACAAAGAAGTTACCTTATCAATAGCCCAATTTCCAGGGACACAGAATTCAGTTCCTCAAGCCCTAATGTCACCCTCCCCTCCATGAAAAACGGAAGGAGGCGGAGGTAGAAGGAAAAGTAAATAAAGTTAAATTTCTTTTAAACCTAAATCTCATTAACAAGGATGCTTGATAGCAGGAATGTAACATTCCACCAGGAGACTCCCAATTGTCTTTAGGCCAGTTCTGCTTCTGTAAGATTGCTTTGTCTGCTTTTGCGCGGGGTCCCCTGACCCAATCCACTGACGCCAAGTATGCCTGTTTAAACTATCAATCAATCAGCTCAGCCCCACCCGAAACTTGTTTGTATCTGTCTATAAAAATCCTGCACTGACCCAGCTCTGGACCTCTCGGCGTTATCGGCAACGAGTGGCACAGAGGTCCAGGTTCCAACCTGCAATAAATGACCCTTGCTGATTGGCTTTGACTCACGTCTCTGGTGGTCTTTTAAGGTGGGGGTAATATTCAATTGGCATTTCAGGGCAAGCAGAATAAGGGGATTCTGACTTTCGTCTCTCTGTTCCTCCTAATAGATGTGGGGCTTCTCCCTCACTCATTTCCTGTGTTTAGGGCTATAACTGGAGCCAACTGGGGTTAGTCGAACTCGAGACAGTGACTTTAATAAGGAATATTCCAAGCAGCTGCTGAAACAAACTTTGTTTTAGGGACATTCCTTGCCCTCTCTGGCCGAGGGAGACTGCCTAGCCCCTCCCCCTTGCTGGTGGGAAAGCATGGCCTCTCCTCTTCCCTTGAAGCTGATGATCTCTAGAACTGGGAGCCTTTTCTCTGCCTTCTGGTGGCACTTTGTTCTGTTCTTCACGTCGGGAAACAAGAAGAGCGCCCCCTGGACCTAACATTCCCCCACTGCGGATCTTCCCACCTGGGTCTCAGGTAAACATTCGAAATGGAGTGGGCCCAGGTGGAATGTAAATCAGTATTTGAACTGAGTTAATGTTTGTTGGGTCAATTAGGATGAACATGTCTTTTGAGTTAACAGTAAATGTGAAACTTCAGAGTTTTTACTTCAGGTCAAATAAGCTCATGTTATTTATTAAAACCTGTGTTAAAATCTGTTGAAATCTGTTAGCAAAGAGATGACTAAACTGATGGTTAATTGTCTGTCTCAAAGTTTTAATGGGTAATTGTTAAAGTAGCTTCCAAAGTCTTTGCTAACCTGAAACTTTAAACCAAATGGGATAAAATGCTAGAGCGCTGGTTGCTGGAACTAAATTGTGCTTTTGAAATCTGTTGGTAAACATCTTTTGTGCTTAACTGAATTCTGTTAAAACAGCCCCAAAGCCACTGTCTGAGCTAGATCCATTCATAAAGCTCCACTGCTTTGGCTACGGAGTCTGAGTGGGCTGCAATCTGAGTCTCGCGGGGCGTCATATGGCATAACGGTCATCTACTCCACGGAGTAGACTGGTCTGAGGTTTTATACGGAGACACCTTAGTGAGGGATTTGAGCAGGACAGCATCTGAAAGATCCCCCTTCCCTTTGTCTGCGACAGCATTTATGATGGGAGGGAAACCCTGAAAACTCACTATCTTAGGAGGAAGAAAAAAGAGGAAAGGCACTGGGATAGAAAAGCTGGTTTTCTCTCTGTTTAAAAGGGTAACGTTTTCTTAGGTTAGTTGATCTGTAAATGGTTTTCTCTTTGCTTGCTCAGAGTTGTAAATGAGGTCTCTTTGACTCAAGGTTTTTCCTTGATATGCTAAGTTACTTGGTACTGCTAAACCAAGGATAATCACCTTGCCCTTGTGTTACATTTGGGTAACCGCCCTAAAGGAAAGTCAAATGGGAGACGTTCTGGACAAATACAGGCCTTTGATACGTTAAAATCCTGGGAACTGAAATGGGTAAAAATTTCCAGAAGTAAAAGCTGCATTCAGACTAAACCAGAATAAGTAACATGGGACTAGATGAACTGAAGGAAGTTGTAATGTTGTGTCTCTTAACGTGCTGTCTTATTTTAAACATGACTGGTTCTGTAATGTTTGCTCTTCCAGACTAGGGAAACGTTTTCTTAAATTATCTGTAACTTACAGAGATGTAACAGTCCTCATTTGTAAATGAATCAAGGCATTCAACTTTTCTATCTGAACCCTCTGAAATTAAAAGGTCTTAGTAAGTATTCTTTCATGGCAATCAGTCATTTGCATAAGTTCAATAAGAATCTGTTCTTGTAACAGGACACCAGTGGAAACTGCTTATTTTACCAAGGCTTTGACTGGGATGTCATATTATTTGAAAAGACTCAGATATGATCAGACAGTTTAAAGGAACTAAGGTTGACTTTATGAAACCTGGAGCTGTAAAGCCCTTTGGAACTGTTGGCCTGATATCTTGCTTACAGAGTTCCCAGCAGCCTTAACAGGAGAGTAAAGAATGTCACTCCCTGGCAGGGGCAGGACCTCAGGAAGAGTAATTCGCCCAAATTGACAGGTCTGCAGGCATGTCTGATGGCAGGTATGTGGCTTGGCTTCTGGCCTGGAGAGGCTACTAAAAGTTCAACCTAGAGATTCCTTATAAGAAGTTCCAGCAAAGCAGATTCTAAAAGATCTATATGATGACACTCACTGTTCTTGCTGAGCGTATGTAAATAATCAGGCCAAGTTTGTTAAAACTGGACTTGTTTCTCAAGTGAATTAGTCCTGATTTGGCTATCTCTGGAAATGAGGGTTATTTTAGAGAGAAAAATTAGTTTTAATAACACCTTTATGGGTGTTAAATTCTAGATTTGGTTGTCTTTAAATGTTTGTTTACCTAAGCTAGATAACTTGAGGTAAACTTTGGAGAAGTTGCATGATAACTTGTGTAGACGATCTTGCATTTGACAATCAGTCAGCCCCAGAGATAAGGAGGAAACCTCAGAAAATTGAAGAATTTGAAAGGAAGAATCTGACTTAGTGGGAATAGTGGAAATAGCCACTGAGGATTGTGCCTATGGGCCCCAGAGTTCTGGGCAAGGGGAGAGAATGAACCGGACTCTCAAAGAGACCTTGGCAGAGCTAATTCGTGAGGCTGGCAGTAGATGGGTGGATGTCCTTCCCTTTGCCCTCCTCATGGCACGATGTACACCCTGGTTAAACGAGATGACCCCATTTGAAATAATGTTGGCGAGACCTCCCCTGCTCTGTCCTCGGCTACAAGAGGTTGGCCTAGCAGAAATGACTGATCAGTCTGTACTCCAGTCACTGCAGGCATGGCAGTCTGTTTTGGAGCCACATCCTCACCAGCCCAGGGACTCGGTTTGGATGTGCTGCCGCCAAGTGGGAAACTTGGAGCCTTGTTGGAAGGGACTATTTGCTGTCATCCCGACCACCCCCATGGTGGTGGAAGTAGATGGCGTCAGGGCCTGAATTCACATGGGGCACGTCAAATGAGCCAAGGATGAGGATGCCCCCCAGAGGCGGATGCTGCTGCTGCTGGACCCTGCAGGTCATGGACTAAAGCTAAGACTTGGAAACAATGAGTTCATTGCGTTCATTGTTGCTCTTATTGTTAAAATATAGGTGGGAAATATAGACAATAAGGGCTTGATATATTATTTCTAGAAAAGAGGGGGCTCTGCCCAGCCCTAGGAGAGAAATGCTGTTTCTGGGTAAATCACTCTGGAATCATTAAAACAGTCTGGCAGCTGTTAAAGGGACATAGAACTGGTTGAAAAGTCAAAGATTTGACATCTCCAAAGAAAAGGGGGGAATGTAAAGGCCTATTTAGTCAGAGAGGCCCCACCCTGGTTGAACTGCCATTTTGTTGTAAAACTTAAATTGACTCCATCCCCCACCCCCCCACCCCCCGCCAGGGGAACGTAAAAGCAAGTCTGGGAAACCAGTCCCAGGTAACAAAGTCCAAGTCCAAAGGTGGGTCAGGCCAGGAGAAAGTATTCAATCAGTGGGAGCATATAGACTGTCTTCTAGCTACCAAGGAGTATGGGCCCCCGCCCTTTGGGAGCCTTTTGGCGCCAATCCTAACCAAGATATGATAGGCTTAATCAAATGTCCACTAGGGTAAATTGTAATTCAGTTGGTCACTTAGCATCACTGTGGAGTTTCCTGTGTGTGTTACAATCTCATTGGCCACCTGTGTGCAGCCAGGCCCAACCACATGACCTTTGCTCTATAAAAGTTAGTCTTGAAAGCAGGGAGGAGTTGCCCTCTCTGAAAGAGGTGCGGCCCTGGTCAGCCAGTCTGATTTCTGATGCTGGGCATGAAATAAAGCTTTGCTTGACCTCTGCTTTGTATCAGTCTCGCTCCTTTAATCATGGACCCATTATTGGGGTACCCAATTTTGGGGGGACCCAACACTGGAAGTATAAGAAATACAGGTACAAAGAGAGGCTTCTGGTACATGAGTGACAGGTATGTGGGAAATCACCAAAGTCCACAGAAGCCTTGTTTGAACATATAATATCCAAGAAGATCAGACTGAGTGGTGGAAGGAACAATTGTAGTAATGTGAGTTTCTATGCTGCTAAAGAGGTAACAAAGTTAACTGACAATAGTCTTAGTCTAATAGGAAGTTGGGTGTCATTATTTCTGTAGAATAAGAGTTGTCCCCTGGGAAGGCACAACCTGCCTTCTCCAGTCTTAAGAGAGATCTACTTTAAAACTAAACATGATGAAATATAAAATTTTCTGTTCATAACTCAAGGATCTTGTTTTAGGGTTTAGGTTGTAATTTATTTCAGGATGTGAGCTGGAAACACATTGCCAAACTCACTCAAAGAACAAAGCTGGAAAAATAGAGCTTCTTTAAAATCAGAAAAACACAAGAGCCCTAGTTGGTTGTCTGTCTTTTCCCAAGGTATTTGTTTAAATATATTGTGAGCAATACTGTAAAACAATTCAGAGCTTGCTGAAGAGGATTGATTAAACTGTACATGATTTTTAATGAAAATCTACCTATCTAAATGGAAACACAATATGATAACATTAAAATTGTAAAGATATTTCAAATATAAAGAATAAAAGTTTAATTCCATGTAGTAAATTAAAACACAACAGTGAATGTTGTCTGTAAGATGTCACCCAGGTTTTTCAATAAGGAGTCTATAGTAGTTAATAGCCCACAGTTATTTTTGGCTCATTGGACACTGCTCTGCACTTACAAAATGTAAACTTAGGAGTCCAAAGTTCTTTGCACTTAGAAATTCAACAATAGAATCAAGCAATTTGCAGCAACACATTTTTATTTTTCCTTACAACTAATGAGCCAAAAGGTCAAGTGACTTGCCAGAAGTCACATGGAGGGCCTTTGTTTTAGGCAACTTTACAGAAGAGTTCCAAGTAGGAAGCTAAAAACTGTGATCAAATACTAGATAATTATTTAAGGTTATATTATGAAAGGTTCTAAATGGCAATCTAATTTGGATAGAATTCAGTAGTCAACAGGAAGTCTTTGAAAATTGAGTAGTAGTGAGAAGGACATGTTTAAAATGGTGCTTTATGAAGAGTGTAATATCAGAAATGTATGACAGGGGCACCTGGATGGCTCAGTGCATTAAGCGTCTGGCTTTGGCTCAGGTCATGTTCTCAGGGTCCTGAGAACAAGCCCCACATTGGGCTCTCTGCTCAGCGGAGAGTCTGCTTCCCACTCTGCCTGATTCCCTGCCTACTTGTGATCTCTGTCTGTCAAATAAATAAAATCTTAAGAAAAAAAAAAAAAGAATTAAATGCACGACAGTGCCTTTCTGCGGACTAACATACACACTACAAGAAGACCAATCAAGAAAATAGTAGGCTTGCCTGGGTGACTTAGTCATTAAACATCTGCCTTCTGCTCAGGTCATGATCTCAGGGTCCAGGGATTAAGCCCTGCATTGGACTCCCTGCTCAGCTGGGAGCCTGTTTCTCCTTCTGCCTGTTGCTCCCCTTCTGTGTGCTTTCTCTCTCTCTCACTGTTAAATAAATAAATAAAATCTTAAAAAAAAGAATAATATACAATATTCCTGATAAGAGTTATGGAACATGGAGTAGGATAATGGGAATGGAATAAAAGCAGTGTATTAATAATTATATATATATATATATATATATAACTATTCTATAACATACAGAATATAATTTTATATACAACATATATATGGTATGTATTTTAAAGAATGCATATATTCATCAAAACTTATAAATTAAGAGCTCAGGCATCATGATTATTTTAGAGAAATGCATGTGAATAAAAGGTCAATAAGACCCTTAAGGAAATTTGGTGGAGTAATAGGGAGAGAGACGCCTTTGTTCTGGAATTGCTGTGTGGATAAAATAGAAGCATGAAGCTGCTGCTGGACAATTTACCACCACAAGAAAAGATCGCACTTGAATGGAACCAACATAAAAAGTGAGAGGAAGACATTTGCAACAACAGGGACGGAGCAAAATACTGTAAAATAAGCCAGTCAGAGAAAGACAAATACAATATGATTTCACTCATACGTGAATTTAAGAAACAAAATAAGCAAGCAAAGGGGAGGAAAAAAGGTGAGAGAGAGAGAAATCAAGAAACAGAGTCTTAACTAGAGAGAGCAAACAGACGGTGCCCAGAGGAGAGGTGGGCGGAGGGACTGGTGAAAGGTGATGGGGATCAAGGAGTCACTTGTCCTGAAGAGTAGAGGGTGACGTGTGGAATTGTGGAATCGCTATATTGTACTCTTGAAACTAATATAACACTGTAGGTTAGCTAACTGGAATTAAAATAAAAAACAACTGAGAGGAAGAATCAATCACTTGAGCTCTGTGCTCAATGATACCTGAAGCTGTAAAATCTAAATGTTTAAGTCATATGCACATGTCGCTTTTTAGTCAAACAATTTCAATAGATTTCAATCACTGAGAAGTTAAAGAAAAAAGAAAGTCAAATCCTAGGGAACAGAATTTCTAGAGACAGGTGGTAGGATTTTAAGCAGCAATTTTATGTGCTACACAGTTGAGAATGCCATCAATTTTATATTTGTGATTTTGACGGCACCTTTTTACTGGACTAGCACTGCTCATAGTAAGGTCTCCCGAGTCTATGTAAGACACTGTGAAGTAGGTGAGTGATGTCAATAAGCAGCATGTGTTGGCAATAGTTTTGAGATATTAAGTGAAGACCAGTGAGGAGAAAGAGTAGCCTAGAAAAGTTGAAAGAGGGTTTATTTAGGAATGAGGGCACTGGAATATATTTGGAGTAAGAGGCATTGCTGACATCAGAGCCAGCCAAAGTAGAAAAAAGGAGTTTGACCAAAAACAGAAGGGATGTACATGAATCAAAAAGGCACTTGACACAGTATTATTTGCAATAGAAAAGCTCTCAAAAAAAGATAGGTAATATCAAGTAATTGTCACAAAATAAGTTTAAATTTAATATATGAAAATGTAATAAAATGCTATGTGAAAAGCATGATGGATCACATTCTATATGGAATTCGTTAGTTTTGTAAAAATAAGTCCATTTTCTCAATTTTCTATAATACTTATATAGGAAAATATTTTTTAGTAAAGTATTTTTAAATAAATGATACATAAAAGGCAAAACAGGTAAATGAGCTAAAAATTTATAAGAAATGTAACAGTCAAGAGGGAAAACATGAAAATTAAAAAGGATGTCAAGTCATCTATACTGTTTAACATGAGCCAGATACTATTCTATTTTACAAATATTAGCTTTTTCAATCTTTGTATCAACTTAGTAAGGTAGACAAATCTATTATCTACTTAAAGATGACGAAAAAGATTCAACAGAAAGAGTAATTTACTTAGTTAACATCACTCAGCAAGTGGAGGCACAGGATTTGAATTCAAACAAATCTGGCCTCAGAGTCCATGAACTTAAAAACTATTCTAGGTGGCCTGCAAGGTTTTTGTTTGTTTGTTTTTGTTTTTTGAATGATTCCAGCTATCTATCTATCCATCTAGTATTCTCACTTAAATTCTTTCATCAAAAAAAAAATCATATGGACTTATCTAACACATTATTATTTTTCTTATATAGAGGCCATCATTTTCCCACCTAGACTCTTTTTTATATTTAAATTAGGAAGAATTGAGTAACAAATACCCAGAGATTAAATCTTATTCATATGAAGGATAATTTGATGTGACACAGCATTGATATTAAAGAATAATGATATGATGCGATGGAAATTGTCTGGACTAGTAGACATGTTTCTAGATTTCATCTTTAATCTCCCAGTGGCTATCTAGGGATGTTAAGAGAAGAATCTCTCAACAGCTCCAGACCTTTAAAATAAGGGGGCTGGATCTGTGAGTTTATATTTTTCCTCAGATTTGGAAAAATGCTGGCTCTTATTCTTTCAAAATTTGTTCTGACTCCCTTCACCTTTTTCCAGCTTCTTTTCACTATTAATTATAGTGTGGGGCTTCTTTATGGTTTTCCTACAGGATTCTGATGATCTGTTTTTGTTCTTGTTTTTTGTTTTTCTCCTTTCTGTATTTACTTTGGCTACTTTCTATTTTTTTTTAAATTTACTAATCCATAAAATTACAGTTTCTAGCTCTAAAAATTCAATGTAAATATTTGTTCTATTCCATGTCTATCCCTATTTAATCTGTAACCTTTCTTCTAGCATTTTGAACATAACAGAATACATACTGAAGTCTGATGTAATGATAGTTTAAATGAACTTTTGCTAATTCTAAAACTGGAATTCGTTCTGAGTCAGTTTTGTTTGCTGATTTTTCTCTTCATTGTAGGTTACAACTTCCTGCTTTTTTGAATGTTTATTAAATCTTAGTTTAAGTCTCGACATTGTGATTTGTGTGGTAACTATTATAAATATATATATTTTTTGTTTATCTTAATCTGGGTTACTTGTAATTAGGTTACTTAAAAATAGTTTCATTCTTTCTGGTCTTGCTTTTAAGTTTCATTACGTGGTACCAGAGCACTGCTTAATTTGATACTAACTCTATCCAACGATTGGGCAAAACCCTTGTTAATATTCAATAAAATACCCTGAGAATAATGAGATTTTTCCATTATTATGGGTAGGAGCAGGAACTACTTATATGTGAATATGAAGATTTTTGGAGGATGGAGAGGTTTTCCTTTAAGGCAGGTTTTTCTTTTTTTCCCTTCCTTGTCATCCACTTCTCATTTACTAGGAAACTAGGTAGTTTCCTCCTCTGCATGATTTGATTAGTACTCAGCTAAAAACATGAGGGGTGTCCTCTCCAGATTTTTGAATTTTTTTTTTTTTTTAATGTATCCCTCGTCTCTGCTGCTTTGCCCTATAAATTCTAGACTCTTTTCCCTCCCTTGGAAACCTAGCCATATCTTCAGCTCAAGAAACTAGTAGGTTTAGTTTGCTCCTCTCAGCCCCCAGTGTTTGCCCCTGTTGCCTGGAAGTTCTTTGTAGGCAGAAAGCCAGGGCAATGATAGAAATGACTTGATTTATTTCCCACATCTTAGAGTCACTCTCCATTGTTAGTCCATGTTCAGCATCTTATAAGAACATTGTTTCCTATATTTTGTCTGGTTATTAATTTTCTCAGGTGATGATGGTTAATATGGTTTATGATGCTTCATTTTAATCCCAGAAATAAGTCTAAAATGAGCATTTGGGATAGAAAATCCCCAAATTACCTTTCATCTTAACATGCTATTATTTTGTGAGTGTTAAGACCACCAACAAAACTTGGAAACTTTTGGTTACCTCAAAATTCCTGAAATTTCCAGAGAGGGGCTAGATAAAAGAATGAATATTTATGTTTGGGGAAATGTAATGTTTTGGTAAAGCTAGAAAATAAAACTTGAGGGGCGCCTGGGTGGCTCAGTCATTAAGCTTCTGCCTTGGGCTCAGGTCATGATCCCAGAGTTCTGGGATCGAGCCCTACATCAGGCTCCCTGCTCTTCGGGAAGCCTGCTCCTCCCCCTCTCACTCCTCCTGCTTGTGTTCCCTCTCTTGCTGTGTCTCTTTCTGTCAAATAAATAAGTAAATAAAAATTAAAAAAAAAAAAAACATGTTTTCCTAAGATTTTTTTTCTAAGATCTTAGTTTTAAAATTATAACAATAATGTTAATAAAAGGGCAACAGGAAATGGCAAAATAGAAGCAGAAATAGGACATTATCAGATTTTATCTAAAATCATGATTCCTATAATAATTATATTTTGTCAATTTTAGCAATGTCTGTTTTGGATGTATTTTGATATGTATATATTTTTTAAAGATTTTATTTATTTATTTGACAAGACAGAGATCACAAGTAGGCAGAGAGGCAGACAGAGAGAGGAGGAAGCAGGCTCCGTGCTGAGCAGAGAGCCTGATGTGGGGCTCGATCCCAGGACCCTGAGATCATGACCTGAGCTGAATACAGAGGCTTTAACCCCCTGACCCACCCACGCATCCCTGAAATGTAACTTTAATACAGCTTTGGATTTCTTTTAAAAATAGGATTTTTATATGCCTTTAATGCAGACCCAGGGATATATGTTTGTAACAAATGTCTAAATGACTTTAATGCAAGTAGTTAACCACACATTGAGAAACACTGACTTTCTGGAGTTGTATAATGATAGAGCAGATTTGGATTATAGAAGTATATTGCTCAATAAGAATAAGCATTAGTCACAATTTTCAGTCTCTATGCCTTTCTGTTTTATTATTAATTATTATTACTATTATTATTACTATTATGTGGATTAATGTGGGAGAGAGAAAGCATCCAGACAATTTATGTTTATCCAACATTTTAAACTCATTTTATACACAGAATAACATGGATTAATATATCAAGATATTATCACAAAGATCCATGCAAATTCCATCATAAAATTCCATCCTTGAACTCAGTAATTATATCCTTTCTATCATAGTCAGTGTTTTAAAAATAATATCTGCTTTCACTATTTGCTTTTATGTTCTTTACCTTCCTATTATACATCATTAATGTATTGTGTGATTTCACTTTTCAGAGAAATCACTCTTGAGGTAAACTAAAAACTATCTATTAGTCATTATTCATTACATTATATTGTATGTGGCATAAAGTCTTAGTTGACTTTTCTGGCATTGAACATTATTTAAAACATTTAAAAATTATCCTTCCTCTTCCCTGGCTTCCCAAACCATATTATTTTCCCATTTCTATTTATATGTTATTGGCATTTTCTATATAGCCCTTAAATGTACATTTCCATTACTTAATCTCTATTCAGTTTGGCATAGTTATTCTTATCCATAAATATGATAGCCCATTCTCCAGTGCATACAACTTTCTTGAATTGCCAGCTGAATTCTTCTGTCTGGTTATATCAAAATTACCCAGATCTTCTAAAATCATTCATCATATTTCTACCTCTGCTAAAGACTACTTCTGTCACCACCATTGTCTATTTTGGTGAATAACTAAAATTATAAGAGTCTATTTATCTAACACAGAAATTTTGGAATTTTTTTTTTAATTCAAATCACAACATTCACACATTCAGTTTCTGTTGGACACTATAGCAACATTTAAAATTTGCTCCACTCAACTATTTGGACATTTCTTTATTTTTCTATCATACAAATAACAGCAAAGGTGCTGAAAATCGTAATTAAACTTGGTTGTAATCATATTTATTCAAAGTTATGATTTAAAAACAAAACATTATATGATTATAAAACTTTATTTTATAAACAAGTAGAATTCTTTTGCAGTAGTACAATTATCACGTATCTCTTCAGTAGCGCATAACTAGCTTTTCACATCTACACATTGAATTCATTTTGATTTCCTTACTGAATTGTGTTCTTTACACCTTGTAAGGAGATTTTGACAGATTTTTATTTCAAAACATGTATATGCTTGTTTAGTTGGACTAGAATTCTAGCTTCACTTTATATTGAAATAAACTTTTAAAACAGAAACCTGCCATATTAACTTCTGTCAGTCTTTCTAGGATGGAATTTAGAATTCTTTGATGTCTCACACTGTGCTTTTCTTTCTTTATCATCTTCTGGTGAGTTTCTGTATTTCTTTTCTTGTTATATAACCTATTCATGTACACTTGTCAGATTTTTTTTTCCTGAATGTTTATCAGTAAAAGGACACAGCAAAGTGAAATAAAGACATATAGGTGTATTATCAAAACCCAAAATTTTATGGCATTTAAAAAGTAACTATTAAAAATTTGTATTTCTTAAATATGTCCTTCACTTCACTATTACATTTATTTTTCTTTCAAATGAAAAGAAAAAGTGCATTGTGTATAGGAAAAGAAGACATGAAAAACTGTATACTTTTTTTTAAACTACTCTTAATTCAAGAAACTTAGTAGCATGAGTCCCAGAGTGTTTTAACAGAATGTTGAACTCTGTTTAGAAATGGAAACACACGTAATGAAGGAACACTTTATGTCTAAAGGGGAAAAGGATACTCTAAACAACTTCTGACAGGAAACAATTCAACAACAATTGTAGATGTTTATGGTGCTAAATAGTCTATTGAGAGTAAATTACAGACTGTTGAAGGTCAATGTTCCTCCTCTGAGAACGATTGGAAGGAAGAATCAAATATCTACTCTATCTCTATTCATAGAATAAAGTTATTCAGTGTTTTATTATACTTTTCTCTAACATAGCCTTAAGCTTGAAAAAATATTTTCACCTATCCAGCTATAAAAAAAGTTTATAAATTAATTTCAAGCATGGTGTTTTTGAAATGACAAAAATACAAGGTAGGAAAGATTAAACATAATTGTCATTGCTTGTGAGCTACTTGTGTTTTAGAGCTGCTTTAAAACAAAACAGAACAACACAAAGCAAAATGGTAAAATACTAGTGTAAGTCTAAGAATCATAACTGCACTCCTGATTCTGGCGTTTTTTAAGAGAAATACAACTCATTGTGTAGAGAACTGTAGAGAACATTTAGAAAAAACAACCAGAATAGGAAAGAAAAAAAAATCTCAAAGCCATAGTTTTCAGAAATGGATTAATATATTACTTGTCAAAAATCACTAACATGTGTGTATTCATCCATATTAAAGAGAAAAAGTAATCTCACAAACCCCAGGAATTAAACTTTGGTTTCTATTATGTTACCTGAGTAAAATATTAAAGTATGCTTATCATTTTTATATAGCTGAATCCTCAAACTTGGCAGAAAAATAATATACTTTTATTGTCCTGAAACAATTTTTTTTTTTTTACCTCAAGATATTATTTCTGAGAAATAGCCAAAAGCCTATCCAGCCAGTTCAAGAATAACTTGGTCAAATTAATTATTATCTAACAATTTCATGTTGAAATGCAATCAAAACCTACATTTCTTTCTCCCTTGTTCCCTGTATTCCAAATGAGGGTCTCTCTTTGAAGATTGTCAGTTAAATAATTTCTGCTTTATTGTATGTTGTTCCAATATACTAAGGACCATCAATGAGGGAAAGTATAGAATTCAGGCTGGGAAAAGAAGCATGTCAAAAATATTAGCCACATTTCTATGTTGTAGGAATAGTAGTCACTCCACTGCACACAAATTTCAGAAAATATTCTATCCGTCTATATCATTTATGTATCTATTTCAGTATTACTAAGTGTATTTCAGAGAAATCCGATCTTTCAAAAGATATTTTTGATATTTTATTTATTTATTTTTAAATACCTTTTTAAAAAGATTTTATTTATATGACAGACAGAGACCACAAGCAGGCAGAGAAGCAGGTAGAGAGAGAGAGGAGGAAGCAGGCTCCCCGCTGAGCAGAGTGCCCGATGTGAGGCTCGATCCCAGGGCCCTGGAATCACGACCTGAGCCGAAGGCAGAGGCTTTAACCCACTGAGCCACCCAGGTGCCCTATTTTTGATATTTTAAATTTTACTAAATGGATCCTTTAAATTTTAAAAGCATGCTTAAGGTCTTTATTTTCATCCACTATTTTAAAAAATGTATTATTATTATTAATTAATTAATTTTAAATTTATAGAGACCGAGATCACAAGCAGGGGGTAGAGACAATGGGAGAGGGAAAGAGAATCATAAGCAGAGTCCACACCTAGTGCAGAACCTGACACAGAGCTCAATCTCATGACCCTGAGATCATGACCTGAACCCAAATCAAGAGTCAGACACTTAACTGATTAAGCCACGCAGGAGTTCTTCATCCATTTTTTTTTTTTTGTAGTTCAATAATTTGCATTAATAAATGGTCATAATACTATTATGTATATGTATAATACCACATCATCATTGCGGTAGTACATATTTCACTAGAAAATTTTATTTTTATTTGATATTCAAATTTTAACAATATTAACACCATTTATATTAAATTCAGATGTCTAACTGAAATATCACCAACCCATAAGTTCATTCAGTTGACTCCTGTGTCTTCTTGACATCCCCCTTTTATAAACACTGCTTTAGTTTCTGGCACTACAAAGTGCACCAGGCTCATTTCACTTATTTACTGCCTCTGTCCTAGAATCCGTCATTTCTCCAAAAAGCCCTAGTTTCTTTTATTGAAGAATAGTATTAGAAAACAAGATGTGGATATTAGGATGCTGCTCATTATTCCTGGAGTATTGTTGCTTATAGATAATCTCAGCTGCTGGAAGTACATGTATGTATGCTAACCTGTGTATATACAATCTCTATCAATACTTTTATATGTATCCATCTATAACTACATTAAGTTAATCATGAAATCATACCGATTTATCTGAATCTAATCCATTATCACGTGGATAATTTTAACCTTGTCTGCTTGCTATGACCTCCCAGTTCAACAGTAAGAAACGTGGCTGATCTGTTTACTTAACTGTTCAATTCCATGATGTATATCTAGTTATTTCAGAATTGTTCATGCTAACCTCCTTGAAAAGTAACTTTATCAACTCAAGTATAATGCTTATATACCATTCCTTTTGCATTTAATCTTATAGACTCCACTTATTTCCAAAGTTACTTAGGTCAGCTTCTTTCCCCCTACCTCCTTCAGTGAGGTTGTTTCATATACTTCTAATACAGTTAAATCTTCTGCCACACCCTATACTCCATCCTGTGACCCCCCTCACCTTCAAAATGATTTTTTAAAGATTTTTATTTAATTATTTGACAGACAGATCACAAACAGGCAGAGAGAGAGGGGGAAGCAGGCTCCCTGCTGAGCAGAGAGCCCGGTGCGGGGCTCTATCCCAGGACCCTGAGATCATGACCTGAGCTGAAGGCAGAGGCTCTGACCCACTTTGAGCCACCTAGGTGCCCCCCAAATGATTTTTTTTAATTTGCATACATTAAGGCCTAATCTTTATGCTATAAAGTTCTATGACTTTTAATAAATATATGATGTCATGTGTACCACCATTAGAGTATCAATGAAAATAATTTCAATACCATAAAATTATAGTATGTAATAATATTATAGTATGTTTTATGTAGTCAATCCAATTCCAAATCCTTGGCAAGCATTGATATATTTACCATCTCAATAGTTTTGACTTTTTCAGAATGATATATAAAGGGACTCATACATTAAGTAGCCTTTCCTGATTAGCTTCTTTCACTGAGCAATATACATTGAAAATTCATTCATCTTTCATGGCATATTAGGTCATTCCTTTTTTTATGTTGAATAATATTCTTTTTTTTTAAAAAGATTATTTATTTATTTATTTGACAGAGATCACAAATAGGCAGAGAGGCAGGCAGAGAGAGAGGGTGAAGCAGGCTCCCCGCAGAGCAGAGAGCCCCATGTGGGGCTCCATCTCAGGACCCCGGGATCATGACCTGAGCAGAAGGCAGAGGCTTTAACCCACTGAGCCACCCAGGTGCCCCTGTTGAATAATATTCTATTGTATGAATATACCATACTTGTTTATCCATTCACCTATTGAAGGAAATATTAGTTGTTTCAATTTTTTGGCAATTTTGAATAAAGCTGCTTATTAGCCTGCATGTTCTATTGTATATTTAAGTATTCTTTAGGGGCTTTTACTGTAGGTATTTCTTATGAAGTTAAGAAAGTTCTACATTCCTAGTTTGCTGAAATTTTTATCACAACGAATGTTTGTTTTTGTCAAGTGTTTACTGGATTGGTTATTATGATCATATGATTTTTTTCTTCTTTAGCTTGATAATGTGGTTTACATTGAGTGATTTTCAAATGTGAAGCCAGGTTTGCATACCTGTAATACATGTTTGCTTGTGGTACGTCATTCTTCCCATACATTGTTGGATTAAATTTGCTGCTATTCTGTTGAGGACTTTTCTATGCAATATCCATAAAAGATATTGGGCTGTCGTTTCTTTTGTAATATGTTTAACTGGTTTTAATTTTAGGGTAATGCTGCCTTAGAATATCTTCTTGGAGAATTGATGCATTTATCATTATGCAATGCTTTTTTACTGCTGGTAATCTTAGTTCTGAAGCCAGTTTTGTGTGAGCTTAATAAAGCTACTTCAGCCAGTTTTGTGTGAGCTTAATAAAGCTACTTCAGCTTTCTTTGAGTAAGGAAGTGTTTCCTCTGTTTCTAATTTCTGAAAAAAATCAGAAAATTGCTATAATTTTTTCCTTAAATATTTGACAGCCTTCATCAGTGAAACCATTGATTTTGTTGCTTTCTTATTTGGAAGGTGATTGTTAATTCAATTTGTTTAATAAATATAATAAGTCTGTTAAGATTATTCATTTCTCTTTGTGTTTTGGTTGTTTTGTCTTTATAGCAATTGGTCCATTTCAAACAAATTATCAAATTTGTAGGCATTTATTTTTCATAGTTTTTTAATAACCCTCTTAATGTCCATGGCATCACAAGTAGTGATACCTTTTTCTTTTCTGATTGTTAATTTTTGCTGTCTCTTTCTTCTTGCTTAGACTGGTAGACACATTTTGAAATTAGGATTTTTTTTTTTTAACTGTATTGATTTTATGAGACCACTTTGGGTTTCTTCAATTTTTTTTCATTTTACTGAACACCGCTCTAATTCTTATTATTTTCTTTTGCTTGATTCAGGCTTAAATTGCTCTTTCTTCTCTAGTTTTTTTTTTAAATTAATTAATTTATTTGATAGACAGAAATCACAAGGAGGCAGAGAAGCAGGCAGAGAGAGAGGAGGAAGCAGGCTCCCAGCTGAGCAGAGAGCCGGATTCAGGGTTTGATCCCAGGACTCTGGGATCATGACCCTAGCCGAAGGCAGACGCTTTAACCCACTGAGCCACCCGGGTGCCCCATTCCTTCTCTAGTTTTTTAAGTGGATGCTTAAGTTATTTATATTAGATCTAGTGTAGATTCTTTCAAGGCTATGAATTTCCTTCTAAGCATTTCTTTCACTATATCCCACAGACTTTAATAAGTTGCATGCTTATTGATTCAAAACTTTAGAAAAACTTTCTCTTGACACCTTTCTCTGACTTGTGTTTTTTATAAGATTTTTATTTAATTTTTTTGTTTGTTTGTTTAAATTGTTTAAATAGTTAAATTCTGTTGTGGCCAAGAATTGGCTTATCTTGGTGAGTGTTCCAAGGAAATGTGGGAAGATTGTATATTCTGCTATTGTTGGGTGGATTGTTCTGTAAATTTCAGTTCAACCATTATTGCTAGAACTGTTCAGTTTATCTATATACTTACATATTTTCTTCCTGTTTGATTTATCAATTGTGGAAGGGTGTTGCTATATTCCAGTATAATAGTGAATTTTTCTTTTTAGTTTTTTGAAGTTCTATCTGTTTTTGTCTCATATTTTTATCCTCTGTCATTAGGTACATATACATGCAGAATTGTTTTTTCTGGGGAATGATACATTCATTATTTAATGCTCCTTTTATTCCTGCATCTTCCTTATTTTCAAGCCTGCTTTGTGTGGATGTAATATAGTCACTCCCACTTCTTTTTTTTTTTTTAATTTTATTGAAGTATAATTGGCATACAATGTTGTATTCATTGTAGGTGTACAACATAGTGATTCAACAACTCTATACATTACACTATGCCCAGCCCAATAAATGTAGTTACTACCATCTGTCACTGTATAATAGTATTGAAATATTATTATACTCCCAGCTTTCTTTTGGCTACTGTTAGCATGATATATCTTTCTCCATTCCTTTGAACTTTTTTGAGCATTTATATTTGCAATTACTGACTTAAATGTGAATGATCCAAAGACAACAACTAAAGTGATTATTAGTTTAATTAGGTTACTTTCAACAATGTCTGTAACTGTTTCCTACTTGTTGCATTTGTTTTCCTGGTATTTTTAAAACATCCTTTCTGTCAGATCTCATTTCTTAAAAATTTTTAATATTTTTAGAGAGTGTCTTAAATTTTAAAATATATTTATTAAACAATTGGGAAGTCCACCTTCATATAATAGTATATGTGTAAAGCAAATGCCGTATAACAGAGCATTTCCAAGTCCTCCCTCACACTATACGTGATACTCTATTATTATTTACACATATACTGCTATCATCCATTGTATTACTACTGTTACTTTTAACCAATTTTTTTTTATTCAATAAAAATGAGAAAATTAAAATATTTTATTTGTCTTCATTGATTCCTTCCTGATGTTCTTTCTTAATTCACATAGATTCAAGTTTCTGACCTATTTCATTTTTTCCTGCCTAAATAACTTATTTTAACATTTCTTCCAACTTGTGCTGACAATGAATTCTTTCAGTTTTGTTTGTCTGAGATAGTCATTTGTCCTTTACTTTTGAAGGGTAATTTCATTGGATATAGAATTTGAGGTTAATTATTTTTCTTTCAATACATTAAGTGTTTTACTGTATTTTTGCTCTATAATCTTCAGATTAAATTTCAGTGTTTTAAAAGGCCTGTGTCTTGGGCCTGCAATTGTCTCAAGTGTCTCTCCAATGGCATAGCATCATCCCCTTTTAATTCCCCATACTTTCTTCTTTAAAATCTTAACAATTGCTGACCCCTATTAAGTAAAACAAGTGTTAGAGCAGGCTAGATAGGAGAAATGCCCTTGCCTCAGCTGAGATTAGGCTGTGGTAAAGTCTTTTTTCTTGAGGAGTTCCCTTCTGTTACAGACAGTGTTCTTGCTGTATTTTACAGTAATACTCTTTCCCTTCCTCTACCAGAGATAGGAGGGGACTTTTTCAGATCATCAAAATGAGAACCTGGTGGGCTTCCTGAAGGTGTATAATTCTAAAAGTGTGGTTAACCTGTTTAATATTTTGGTTTGAAGGACTTTCTTACTGTCATGCTAATCAATATTCAACCTTCAAGATTCATCAAAATCATTATATTATTATGCAAAGTTTTCTCTCTTCTTTTGCCTCAGCAGTTCCAGACCAGCATACTTTGACTACACCTATGGATGCACCTCCATCTCTAGATTTTGAGGTAACAGTTTGACATGAAACCTCAGTTCTTTGTTAAGTCTCAAAACATCATTAAATTTCAGTTTGTCCAGCTTTATCTTGTTATTAAGATATAAATGGTAGCTTCCAATGTCCTTAGATGATGAACTGAACTAGAAGTCCTCTACTTATAATCTTCATATTTACTTTGCAAAAAGATATTGGTAGATCATTTTAGCAATTGTTAGAAATCAGACCTTACAATCTATTAGAGTTTAAAAAATAATTTCTAATACATTAAAATTGTTTTGAAGTTGCACAGCTATGTTTTTAGCATCTATCAATTTAAAAAATCCACTTTGAAGTAGAATGTTCTATTTATCTCTTATTTTGCTTGTAACAATTCTTATGTAAAAACAATAATTTGAAATAATTTTTCTGACTTAAATAAATTAATGGAAGATTTTGAGGCTACAGAAGGAAATAAACATGGTTTAGGACCAGATTAAGAACACTTAATTTAAGATGTATGAATGACTAATTTCTAATTTTCAAATATGTTCATACGAACCCTACTTGTCACACTAATTTTCCATAGCTCCCATAGCCTTAGAATCAATAGAATTTCTACTAAGTAAATAAGAAATAGTAGCCAGTCATCCTGCAATTCAGCTACCTATTTAAAGAGTAATAATTTTAAACTGTTAGAATCTTTCAAGTTTTAAAGATTATCAGAAGCGGAGTTTGGGTGGCTCAGTTGATTTCTCAGTTAACTAATTAAAATCTTTTTAAAAATAGAGATTAACAGGAAAGTATTAGAAGCAAGCATAAATGAAATGTTTGAGTTATCTTCCTCTGTGTTTTGAACAATTTCTTGAAGATCTCCAGTTTTTCTTAGATTTGAAAGAAAAAGTAGAATAGTGGAAGTTCAAGTAGAATATGGCCCAAGGGAATATGGATATGAAATAATTTGAAATGGTAAACTCATCTCTTTCCCAACTCCTAAGGAGATGTTTAAGGGATTTTCAGTGGAAGCTTCATAACACTGCACAGTGGGGAATCAGTTTTTGTGTGAATTCAAAGGAGAAAATGGATCTTTGATCCCAAAGAGGTTAAAATGCTCTTCCTTTTACTAACATAGAGAGAAAAAATATACTGCTAATAAGGAAAAGAGATTATAAGAGAGAAAATAAAGTTGTAAAACCACATAGAAATGTAAGGCAAATCATGCAGTTGAGAGAAAGGGAGAGAGTGAGAGATAATGATAATGTGAAAAGTGAAAAAGAAACATTTTACATAACATTTTGAAAGGAAATAAGCCTTTCTTATAGTTCAGTAAATATTAATATCACTAAAAAGACTGCACTTTTAAGTTTTTTTTTTATGTAAAGTGTTTTTTTATGTAAAAATGAAGAACATTTTTAATTAAGTATGTGTATAGAGTACAAAGGTAAAGGGGAAAAGCAATATGGAAATCCTGCTAGGTTTGGGGAATATTCTGGGGGGAAAAATGGCCAACAGAAATATACTCTTTCCCATACTCTTTATAATTCACCTTCCTGTGTACAGTGAAGAAAAATGTTTGATATTAGAACTCACTTCAAAGCATTGATACTTATAGTCACTAGGTATGTTTAGTAAAAATATATGTTCTTGTTTGAGAGTAAGCTTTCAATCATTTTCTAAAAATGATTTCACTTTAAAATTTTATTTAATTTCTATCAACATGTTCTGACTTACACAAGTAATTTGATTCTGTGAAAATCTCGTGATATTGAGTCACAATTTTGGTATTTGATATTAAGTAGAATATGCATTTCAGCAAGATTTATTTTTTCCTGTATATTATAAATTTCATTATGAATACAGAAGACAATAGAAATATAAAGAACCACAAAACACCACCAAATTTTAAATGGTGTAGCAGCAAATTCACTAGAAAACAAATATAATAGTAGACCTGTTAAGTACATGATTTGGCAAACTTTTCATATTAACTGGATAATACTTTCTACCATGCTTTTATATCACTAAATTGTTCCTTTCATAATTCTAGGCATTGGAATAAAAGAGAATAGAACCCATCAGTAACTTCAGAGATGACTTCTTCATTTTATAACTAAAATACATATTTTTAAAGCCATGTTGTTTATGTTGACAATCATCCCATCATTCCATAGTTACACATTTATTTTAGATTAAAATTCACAAATTCACAATCTACTTATTTCTCACATGTAAGAATTTATTGTTTGTTTACTATATGTGATCTAATTACCATTATTATAGAAGTAACTGCAGTTGACTTGACTATATTATGACAACTATATTAAACAAACAAGCCAAGTAAAGATATAAACTTGTTAGCAAATATTCCTGTAATCTATTTGTTTATGAGAAAAATGTGTCCCTTGGAAGCTGGATGCCCATTCTTTTAAAACTTTACTTCTTAAGTAATCAAGAAGTCCAATTCCCACATACACAGCTACAATCAACAAAGCTAAAATTATCTTGTCTAAGTTTACCATACAGATGAATTATCAAACAGATCATAGATGCGGAAAGAGTAGAAATAGGTCAAAAGTAGAGAAAGTGTTCTCTAAAATAAATTCAAACATTTAACCTTTACCAGTATTCAAGGAGAGAAGACAATGTGTCATCTCGATAGTTATTATGTCCCTATTTTCTCTGATATACACAATTTGAGAAAAACTTAAAGGAAAAGACACAGCCCATTAGCCATATTTATTTTAAATTTAAAATCATTTTGCACAAAAATTCTTAAATATTTCAGTTCTATTCAAGACCTATCTGTAAGTATCCATAGAATTAATCAATAGTTCTAAGTAAGTTGTACTCATATGTCTGATTTTAGTGTGTGCTGTATCTTGTCAGTATTAAACTCTGACACTTTAAACCACTTTCTCAAAATAAGCATTTTATGTACAAATGGCAACAAATATTATGTATTTGAAAACATACATATTCAACTACCCTTTTTGTATTAACGTTTTTTAAGAAATTGAATAAGTTTCTATGATATTGATTTAATGTTTATCATTATCCAGTCATAGATATAATATCAGTAAAACTAAAACATATTTGAAAGTAAACATACTCAGACTAATTAACAACTAATCAGATTATAGCCTGTAGTGCTTTTTAAGATGGTATTTAGTTTACATAGAGATTTTCTGGTTAAATCCAAAAATAGCCAATAAACAGTTTAATATTTTTTTTTTTTTGCTTACATGTGAAAATTTAGTTAGATAAGTAATAGGATCAAGGGGAGACCAGAAATTTCCATTGTGGATCCTCACAAATTAACATTTGACTTAATTCATTAGTATTACTAAACTTTCCTAGACTAATTCACCATACACTTGTGTTAGATTAGACCACTGAATGAGGGTTAAGATGGAAAAAGAGAGGAAACTAGAGTATGATCAGTACTCTCTTGATCATTAGCTATTTTCAAGTAAGTTAAAATGTAGTGTACACATTTCTAACCTTACTTTGGGCCCTGTAGGTACCAAGATTCCTTTACAAAGTTTTTGTACTTTTGTTTCCATAGTGTATCCATTAAGTAGTTACTTCCCAATCTCTTCTCCCCTTGGGTCCTGGCACCCACCAATCTGCTTTCTGTCTCTGGGGATTTACCTATTCTGGATATTTCATAAATAAGGAATCATGCAATAAATGTTTTTTTATGTTTGTCTTCTTTAATTTATCAATAATGTTGAGGTTTATTAAAGTTGTAATATATATCAGGAATTTATTCCTTTTTATGGCTGATTGATATTATATTATATGCATATTCCGTAAGTTGCTTATCTATTGGTTAGTTAGATTTGGATTGTTTCCACCTTTTGACTATTGGTTGAGTACTTGTTTTCTATTCTTTTGGATATATATGTAGAATTAGAATTGCTGGATTGGAATTGGTAGCTACTCTAGCAATTCTATGTTTAACTTTTGAGGAAGTACTAACCTGGTTTCCACAGTAGTTGGGACTATTTTACATTCCCACTAGCAATGTATGGTCACTCACATTCTTTTTTTTTTTTTTTTTCTTAAGACACAATTAACTTTTTATTTTTTATAAACATATATTTTTATCCCCAGGGGTACAGGTCTGTGAATCACCAGGTTTACACACTTCACAGCACTCACCAAAGCACATACCCTCCCCAATGTCCATAATCCCACCCCCTTCTCCCAAACCCCCTCCCCCCAGCAACCCTCAGTTTGTTTTGTGAGAATAAGAGTCACTTATGGTTTGTCTCCCTCCCAATCCCATCTTGTTTCATTTATTCTTCTCCTACCCACTTAAGCCTCCATGTTGCATCACCACTTCCTCATATCAGGGAGATCATATGATAGTTGTCTTTCTCTGCTTGACTTATTTCGCTAAGCATGATACGCTCTAGTTCCATCCATGTTGTCGCAAATGGCAAGATTTCATTTCTTTTGATGGCTGCATAGTATTCCATTGTGTATATATACCACATCTTTTTGATCCATTCATCTGTGGATGGACATCTAGGTTCTTTCCATAGTTTGGCTATTGTGGACATTGCTGCTATAAACATTCGGGTGCATGTGCCCCTTTGGATCACTACATTTGTATCTTTAGGGTAAATACCCAATAGTGCAATTGCTGGGTCATAGGGCAGTTCTATTTTCAACATTCTGAGGAACCTACATGCTGTTTTCCAGAGTGGCTGCACCAGCTTGCATTCCCACCAACAGTGTAGGAGGGTTCCCCTTTCTCCACATCCTCGCCAGCATCTGTCATTTCCTGACTTGTTGATTTTAGCCATTCTGACTGGTGTGAGGTGATATCTCATTGTGGTTTTGATTTGTATTTCCCTGATGCCGAGTGATATGGAGCACTTTTTCATGTGTCTGTTGGCCATCTGGATGTCTTCTTTGCAGAAATGTCTGTTCATGTCCTCTGCCCATTTCTTGATTGGATTATTTGTTCTTTGGGTGTTGAGTTTGCTAAGTTCTTTATAGATTCTGGACACTAGTCCTTTATCTGATATGTCGTTTGCAAATATCTTCTCCCATTCTGTCAGTTGTCTTTTGATTTTGTTAACTGTTTCCTTTGCTGTGCAAAAGCTTTTGATCTTGATGAAATCCCAATAGTTCATTTTTTCCCTTGCTTCCCTTGCCTTTTGCGTTGTTCCTAGGAAGATGTTGCTGCGGCAGAGGTCGAAGAGGTTGCTGCCTGTGTTCTCCTCAAGGATTTTGATGGATTCCTTTCTCACATTGAGGTCCTTCATCCATTTTGAGTCTATTTTTGTGTGTGGTGTAAGGAAATGGTCCAATTTCATTTTTCTACATGTGGCTGTCCAATTTTCCCAGCACCATTTATTGAAGAGGCTGTCTTTTTTCCATTGGACATTCTTTCCTGCTTTGTCGAAGATGAGTTGACCATAGATTTGAGGGTCTATTTCTGGGCTCTCTATTCTGTTCCATTGATCTATGTGTCTGTTTTTGTGCCAGTACCATGCTGTCTTGATGATGACAGCTTTGTAATAGAGCTTGAAGTCCGGAATTGTGATGCCACCAACGTTGGCTTTCTTTTTCAATATCCCTTTGGCTATTCGAGGTCTTTTCTGGTTCCATATAAATTTTAGCATTATTTGTTCCATTTCTTTGAAAAAGATGGATGGTACTTTGATAGGAATTGCATTAAATGTGTAGATTGCTTTAGGTAGCATAGACATTTTCACAATATTTATTCTTCCAATCCAGGAGCATGGAACATTTTTCCATTTCTTTGTGTCTTCCTCAATTTCTTTCATGAGTACTTTATAGTTTTCTGAGTATAGATTCTGTGTCTCTTTGGTTAGGTTTATTCCTAGGTATCTTATGGTTTTGGATGCAATTGTAAATGGGATTGACTCCTTAATATCTCTTTCTTCTGTCTTGCTGTTGGTGTAGAGAAATGCAACTGATTTCTGTGCATTGATTTTATATCCTGACACTTTACTGAATTCCTGTATAAGTTCTAGCAGTTTTGGAGTGGAGTCTTTTGGGTTTTCCACATATAGTATCATATCATCTGCGAAGAGTGATAATTTGACTTCTTCTTTGCCGATTTGGATGCCTTTAATTTCCTTTTGTTGTCTGATTGCTGAGGCTAGGACCTCTAGTACTATGTTGAATAGCAGTGGTGATAATGGACATCCCTGCCGTGTTCCTGACCTTAGTGGAAAAGCTTTCAGTTTTTCTCCATTGAGAATGATATTTGCGGTGGGTTTTTCATAGATGGCTTTGATGATATTGAGGTATGTGCCCTCTATCCCTACACTTTGAAGAGTTTTGATCAGGAAGGGATGCTGTACTTTGTCAAATGCTTTTTCAGCATCTATTGAAAGTATCATATGGTTCTTGTTCTTTCTTTTATTGATGTGTTGTATCACATTGACTGATTTGCGGATGTTGAACCAACCTTGCAGCCCTGGAATAAATCCCACTTGGTCGTGGTGAATAATCTTTTTAATGTACTGTTGAATCCTATTGGCTAGTATTTTGTTGAGTATTTTCGCATCTGTGTTCATCAAGGATATCGGTCTATAGCTCTCTTTTTTGGTGGGATCCTTGTCTGGTTTTGGGATCAAGGTGATGCTGGCCTCATAAAATGAGTTTGGAAGTTTTCCTTCCATTTCTATTTTTTGGAACAGTTTCAGGAGAATAGGAATTAGTTCTTTTTTAAATGTTTGGTAGAATTCCCCCGGGAAGCCATCTGGCCCTGGGCTTTTGTTTGTTTGGAGATTTTTAATGACTGTTTCAATCTCCTTACTGGTTATGGGTCTGTTCAGGCTTTCTATTTCTTCCTGGTTCAGTTGTGGTAGTTTATATGTTTCTAGGAATGCATCCATTTCTTCCAGATTGTCAAATTTATTGCCGTAGAGTTGCTCATAGTATGTTCTTATAATAGTTTGTATTTCTTTGGTGTTAGTTGTGATCTCTCCTCTTTCATTCATGATTTTATTTATTTGGGTCCTTTCTCTTTTCTTTTTGATAAGTCGGGCCAGGGGTTTATCAATTTTATTAATTCTTTCAAAGAACCAGCTCCTACTTTCGTTGATTTGTTCTATTGTTTTTTTGGTTTCTATTTCATTGATTTCTGCTCTGATCTTTATGATTTCTCTTCTCCTGCTGGGCTTAGGGTTTCTTTCTTGTTCTTTCTCCAGCTCCTTTAGGTGTAGGGTTAGGTTGTGTACCTGAGACTTTTCTTGTTTCTTGAGAAAGGCTTGTACCGCTATATATTTTCCTCTCAGGACTGCCTTTATTGTGTCCCACAGATTTTGAACTGTTGTATTTTCATTATCATTTGTTTCCATGATTTTTTTCAATTCTTCTTTAATTTCCCGGTTGACCCATTCATTCTTTAGAAGGATACTGTTTAGTCTCCATGTATTTGGGTTCTTTCCAAACTTCCTTTTGTGGTTGAGTTCTAGCTTTAGAGCATTGTGGTCTGAAAATATGCAGGGAATGATCCCAATCTTTTGATACCGGTTGAGTCCTGATTTAGGACCGAGAATGTGATCTATTCTGGAGAATGTTCCATGTGCACTAGAGAAGAATGTGTATTCTGTTGCTTTGGGATGAACTGTTCTGAATATATCTGTGATGTCCATCTGGTCCAGTGTGTCGTTTAAGGCCTTTATTTCCTTGCTGATCTTTTGCTTGGATGACCTGTCCATTTCAGTGAGGGGAGTGTTAAAGTCCCCTACTATTATTGTATTGTTGTTGATGTGTTTCTTTGATTTTGTTATTAATTGGTTTATATAGTTGGCTGCTCCCACGTTGGGGGCATAGATATTTAAAATTGTTAAATCTTCTTGTTGGACAGACCCTTTGAGTATGATATAGTGTCCTTCCTCATCTCTTATTATAGTCTTTGGCTTAAAATCTAATTGATCTGATATAAGGATTGCCACTCCTGCTTTCTTCTGATGTCCATTAGCATGGTAAATTCTTTTCCACCCCCTCACTTTAAATCTGGAGGTGTCTTCGGGCTTAAAATGAGTTTCTTGGAGGCAACATATAGATGGGTTTTGTTTTTTTATCCATTCTGATACCCTGTGTCTTTTGACAGGGGCATTTAGCCCATTAACATTCAGGGTAACTATTGAGAGATATGAATTTAGTGCCATTGTATTGCCTGTAAGGTGACTGTTATTGTATATGGTCTCTGTTCCTTTCTGATCTACCACTTGTAGGCTCTCTCTTTGCTTAGAGGACCCCTTTCAATATTTCCTGTAGAGCTGGTTTGGTATTTGCAAATTCTTTCAGTTGCTGTTTGTCCTGGAAGCTTTTAATCTCTCCTTCTATTTTCAATGATAGCCTAGCTGGATATAGTATTCTGGGCTGCATGTTTTTCTCGTTTAGTGCTCTAAAAATATCATGCCAGCTCTTTCTGGCCTGCCAGGTCTCTGTGGATAAGTCAGCTGCCAATCTAATATTTTTACCATTGTATGTTACAGACTTCTTTTCCCGGGCTGCTTTCAGGATTTTCTCTTTGTCACTGAGACTTGTAAATTTTACTATTAGGTGACGGGGTGTGGGCCTATTCTTATTGATGTTGAGGGGCGTTCTCTGAACCTCCTGAATTTTGATGCTCGTTCCCTTTGCCATATTGGGGAAATTCTCCCCAATAATTCTCTCCAGTATACCTTCTGCTCCCCTCTCTCTTTCTTCTTCTTCTGGAATCCCAATTATTCTAATGTTGTTTCGTCTTATGGTGTCACTTAATTCTCGAATTCTCCCCTCGTGGTCCAGTAGCTGTTTGTCCCTCTTTTGCTCAGCTTCTTTATTCTCTGTCATTTGGTCTTCTATATCGCTAATTCTTTCTTCTGCCTCATTTATCCTAGCAGTGAGAGCCTCCATTTTTGATTGCACCTCATTAATAGCTTTTTTGATTTCAACTTGGTTAGATTTTAGTTCTTTTATTTCTCCAGAAAGGGCTTTTATATCTCTCGAGAGGGTTTCTCTAATATCTTCCATGCCTTTTTCGAGCCCGGGTAGAACCTTGAGAATTGTCATTCTGAACTCTAGATCTGACATATTACCGATGTCTGTATTGATTAGGTCCCTAGCCTTCGGTACTGCCTCTTGTTCTTTTTTTTGTGTTGAATTTTTACGTCTTGTCATTTTGGCCAGATAAGAGTAAATGAAGGGGCAAGTAAAATACTAAAAGGGTGGCAACAACCCCAGAAAAATATGCTTTAACTAAATTAGAAGAGATCCAAAATCGTGAGTGGGGAGAAAGGGGATAAAAAGAGGTTCAAAAAGAAAGAAAGAAGAAAAAAAAAAAAAAAAAAGAAAAGAAAAAAAATTTTTTTAAAAAAAGAAAACACCTGAGAAAAATGTAAAAAAGAAAAAATATATATATTAGATAAACTAGTAAAAAAATCGTTAAAAAAAAAAAAGGTAACAGTTAAAAAAAAAAAAAATTTTACCCGAAGGCGAGAAGAAAAAGAAAAAAAAAAAAAATGAAAAAGAAAAAGTTAAATTAACTGCAAGACAAAAAAAAAAATCACAGGAAAAAAGCCATGAGTTCCGTGCTTGGCTTTCTCCTCCTCTGGAATTCTGCTGCTCTCCTTGGTATTGAAACCGCACTCCTTGGTAGGTGAACTTGGTCTCGGCTGGATTTCTTGTTGATCTTCTGGGGGAGGGGTCTGTTGTAGTGATTCTCAAGTGTCTTTGCCCCAGGCGGAATTACACCTCCCTTACCTGGGGCCGGGGTGAGTAATCCGCTCGGGTTTGCTTTCAGGAGCTTTTGTTCCCTGAGCGCTTTCCGTAGAGTTCCGGAGGACGGGAACACAAATGGCGGCCTCCTGGTCTCCGGCCCGGAGGAGCCGAGAGCCCAGGGCCCCACTCCTCAGTGCGCCCTCAGAGAACAGCGCCCAGTTACTCCCGTCTGCCTGACCTCCGGCCGCGCTCCGAGCTCACCGAGCCTGCGATCGGTTCAAGGTAACACCGAGCTGTGAGCTTACTGTTGGCTCTGTTTCTGTAGCCGGCTTTCCCGTTCCAATACCCGCAAGCTCTGCGACACTCAGACACCCCCGATCCTTCTGTGACCCTGCGGGACCTGAGGCCACGCTGAACCCGCGTGGGCTTCGCCCGGTTTAGCCTCTGGAGCGATGTCCCTCAGCGGAACAGACTTTTAAAAGTCCTGATTTTGTGCGCGGTTGCTCCGCCGCTTGCCGGGAGCCGGCCCCTCCCCCCGGGGTCTATCTTCCCGTCGCTTTGGATTCACTTCTCCGCCGGTCCTACCTTTCAGAAAGTGGTTGTTTTTCTGTTTCCAGAATTGCTGTTCTTCTTCTCTTCGGTCTGCCGATGGATTTTCAGGTGTTTGCAATCTTTAGATAAGCTATCTAGCTGATCTCCGGCTAGCTGAAGCAGTCTCAGCTTGCTACTTCTCCGCCATCTTGACTCCTCCCTCTTTTTTTTTTTTTTTTTTTAAAGATTTTTTAATTTATTTATTTATCAGAGAGAGAGGGGGAGAGAGCGAGCACAGGCAGACAGAATGGCAGGCAGAGGCAGAGGGAGAAGCAGGCTCCCCGCTGAGCAAGGAGCCCGATGTGGGACTCGATCCCAGGACGCTGGGATCATGACCTGAGCCGAAGGCAGCTGCTTAACCAACTGAGCCACCCAGGCGTCCCGGTCACTCACATTCTTAAAATCATGCCAAAAACATCATGGAAAGTTTTGAAAAAAAACCTGGAATAATAAGATCTTCAAATGTTTCTTAAAATAATTGTTTACTGAAAATTCAGAGTTATAATCACCATCAGGAATACTAGCCATGTTTTCAGATGTGTCATTAGAGGCAACTACATCGTGACTACCAGCTGATCATCAATTAAGGAATGTTAAATTGAGTGTCAAAATGTGTCTCAGAATTAATGATATAAGAAGTTCTAAACATCATCCTTTATTTAAATGTATTTAAGAGTTTTTAATTTTTTATTAAGAATTTGAAAATAACCAATGCTTAATAATTATTATTGTGAAAACATAAAAAAAAAAACAAGCATTTACAAAAATTTATCCTAATCAAGCTACGATGCACTCTAAACCATATCACTTAATGCAAAAATGTTTCAGTTGTATCAGATTATAATTCTGGCTAAAAGAAGACCAGAATGCAGGTTTTGCCTAGTTTCAATATAGTTATCTTTCTACTTTGAAAAAAAAAGAAAGAAAAGAAAAAAGAAAAAAAGAATACTCCTGGGGCACCTGGGTGGCTCAGTTGGTTAAGCAATTCATTAGGCTCAAGTCATGATCTCAGGATCCTGGGACTGAGTCCTGTGCAGGCTCTTTGCTGAGTGGGGAGCCTGCTTCTCTTTCTCCCTCTGCCTGCCTCTTTGCCTACTTGTGCTCTCTCTGTCAAATAAATAAAATCTTAAAAAACAAACAAAAAATACTTCAGAATTATTTTAACTCTTAGCACTACCAAATCATGCAAACTGTTCCAGTTAAGAAAAAGAGTTAGGGACGGTTAGAGGAAAACAATGAAAACCAGAAGCTAATGGACACTGACTACATGGACACTGTTCTTTATAATATAGTCTTACCTTTAATAACCACAGCATTATTGTCCTCATTTTATATTTAAGGACACTAAAAAGCTCAAAGAGGGTATCTGACTTGATTTAGTTTTCTTTCTACTGCCAGTTGCCTCATGAAAACAAGGAGCCCTGGACACTGCTGCATACACATATTTTTACCAATTATGCCTCTGCATGCATTCTTGAGCTTCCATATGTCTTATTCATCTGACTAATTATTAATTTCCATTTGAACACAAGATTACTGTCAACATTCTTCCCAAACATACCAGGAAGATGTGTCAGTGCATTCATGCACAAAAAGCTGCAGCAAAAGATACTGTGTGACAAGTATTACATCAGTGGTAATACAAAGTGGCTTAAGGGATCATCAAAGAGGTAAGTCTTTCTAGGATGGTGTGACCTCTGAATGAGCATCTAAGAAGACATTGATCTGCATTCTGAGTAACTGATGATAAAAGACATACTATTCCAAGTAAACCATGTGAAGTTTGAAAAGCATATTCCAGCTTGGCTAAAGTAAAAGTTTTTAGTTTTAAACTGATGCAGAAGAATGCCAGTGAACTGGTGAGGATTCGTCTAATGAGGGTTCTTGCTTGTTAATGCAAGTAGATGGGGGTTTCAGTTTAATAGCTAACTAGGAATGTGCTAGATATTTTTATTATGGTGATGTTAACAAAGAAGTAACTTTCAAAAGATTACATTATCTATGATATAGAGGATGAATATGACAAGAAAAAAAAAATGAATGACAGGAATACCAGCAAAGGAGTTACTAAAAGCAAGATGTGAGCAACTGGAAATGAAAATGAAATATACCTATCTATAATATCAGTATGGTCTTTTCTGAAGGCAGAAACGTGGTTCTTTCTTCACGTTACCTACTCTATATTTTGTCTCAATTCTACAAATACAGAAGCAGCTCCATTAGAATATATAAGGGACTGTTTATTTTCCAGAGTCTCTTGCTTCTCCCTCTCCTCTGATCTGACCTCTGGTCCCCCATCAATAGACCAAGAGACAGTGACATCTTCTTTTGATTCCTCAATCAATAGTAGGTGGCTTAGGAAAGATTAACACTGATGATCCTCATCCTTAAAGACTAACATTGTCATTCAGACAGATGAGAAGATGGATAGTTAGATCACAGCTACATTTAAAGTAGTGAAACAAGAGTTTCATGAAAATGGTAAAATAGAACTTTTAAATTGCATTCCAATATTTGTATTTTATTCTATAGAAAATGCAACTTGTTAGCTATGAATCCAGTTGCATTTTTCTCCCTTTATTTACTTAACAGCTAAACCAAAATACGACAAATGTAGTATTCTTCAGATACCATGTTAATTAGAAATAGTTGATTGGTGATTTGCATTTTGTCACATTATGGACATTTACAATGATTGAAATAATTAAAGTGATCTATGATTCTATAATAGTTGGAATGATAAATGTTAAGCTTCTCTAAAATAGGAGCCATTTAGAGAGAAATCTTTCAGAGAGATCATGAATAGAAATGTTATTCAGCCATATCCTGCAATTTTAGGAGCCAGTTAGGTGCAGTAAGTGGATTAAGTTAAAGCTGGAATAAAATAATATATTTGGTATCCTAATATAGATTTTTAGTTCTCTGAGATTGGGTCTGTGGGTGTTAAAGATCTGGACTGGAACACCTGCTAAGTTGAGTGGTTTTCTATCTTCGGATCCTATTTGCTGCAAGAGGTAGTTGGAGAGGGCAATGCAGATGCTTACAGAAGCAGCATGTCTCAGAGTTTTATGAAAAGAAACTAACTTTAGAAGTTAGTCAGAAGGTTCTAAACGATATATTTCTAAACTTCAAGCACAAACCCATTGAATTAGAATTCCCAGTAGCAGAATGGCAAATCTTCATTTTTAACAATGATTTTTATGCACTTGCCTGCTTAAACAATGGTCTTCAAACTTTGGTTCATGTTACTCTTAAAAGAAATTTAAAAACCTATATTCTTACAGACAATGTTTTCTTCAGAAAATTTAACAATTTTTTTTTGTGATGAAAATGCTGAAGGCTTACTCAGAAAATATCAAGAGTACACTAGAGGGGTATTAACTATAGTGAGATGATTGATGTGTCAATTAACTTAATTGTTGTAACTATTTTACAATATATCAAATCATCATATGCGTACCTTAAGTATGTATAATCTTATCAAATATACCGCAATAAAGCTGGAAAATAACATTTTAAAACTTTAATAGGTAATAAAGTGATTAACACATTTTAGAAATTTTAAATATTGTTGCTTCTAGTGTATTGTTTACAATAGCATATTAGGTAAAAGAGTAATAAGTCTTATAAATATATCCAGAGTGTTTAAATAACTTGTGACTTGACATCCACTATCATCATTTAAAAACTTCACTAATATAGTTGTAAGTTATTGCATTTTTCTCACTGAGTGCACATTTATAATCTACTTAATTTAGTCCTAATGTTATCATACTTATTTACTTACTTTTAAAGATTTTATTTATTTATTTATTTGACAGAAAGAGCACACATACACGGAGCAGCAGGCAGAGGGAAAAGGAGAAGCCTGAGCTCGATTCCAGGATCCTGCAATCATGACCTGGGCAGAAGGCAGGCACTTAATGACTGAGCCACCCAGGCGCCCCTGTAATAGTATTTAAAACAACAAGTTTTATGGAGAATTTAAGACAATATAAAAGAAGAAATAATATTGTAATCCTCATTTCACAATATCTAGTTTCAATAATTATCAGTACGTGAGCAAACATGTTTCATATATAACCCCATTCAGTTTTTTCTTATTGTATTAATTTTAAAGCAAACTCTAGACACAATGCTATTTTATATATAAATATATATATGAATATATATATATTTCTGAAAAAATAAAGGCTGCTTTTTAAATATACCATAGTCCTTTCCAAATCATTAAAAATAAGAATAATTCCTTAATATAATAAAATATCAGGTCATTGTTAAAATTTTCTTGCTTTTTTCATAAATGTATGTGTATATTTTAAGTTTGTTGAAATAAAATCCACATATTATATTTGGTTGAAAAAACTCTGAATTTTATTTTAATTTGTAGCATTGTTGTTTAATAGAACTTGCTGTAAACATGCAATCTTCTGTATGTATGGTCTCTATCTGTGACAATTGTGCGCTTGAAGTGTATTAGATAAACTGAATTTTTAACCTAGTTTTTATTGATTTAAATTTAAGTAGCCATATGCGGCAAATGGCTACAGTATTGGAAAGTAAAGATCAAAGAAATGACTCTCTCTGTCTTTTATGTTTTATTTACAATTTATTGTTTAAAAATAGCAGATTTTTTTTGTTGTTATTTGTTTATTCAGTATCCCATAATCTAGATTCTGTTGGTTTTATTTTTAAGATGGCATTTGATATCTTCCTCTGTCTCATATATTGTCTGTAAACTGCTACACAGATCTAGAAGTCTGATCAATTTAAGATTGATTTTCAGCAAGAATATGGCATAGATAGTTGCTATTGTATTATTGTTTTCTTCCATTAGAAGGCCTCTTGTCTAATTGCTTCCTTATAATGATCATTGCCTAGATCCATAACTTCACTTATGGTTACAAATCCTTATGGTTCTAATTCTGTCCTTTCTTTTCTTTAAGACAGGAACGCTTTTATAAAGAGAAATGCTTTTCTTAATTATTTAGTTATCCAGAAACATAGTTTGAACAGAAAAGTACAATAAATTCTTGATTCTTACTTTTCAAAATAAACAAAAACCACAAATGCATATGATTCCACTCATGGGGAATTTAAGAAATGACTTGTTTCTTTAGAATTTTTATGATAGTAATCAATTATTATTATTTTTAATGCCATTATGGTCTCATAGATTTAAATAAATGTGTTGTCTTTCAATCTATTGAAATTATATTTCTTCTTGATGATAAAGCTTTTCTATTACTGAATCAATGAGAGTGTCTTCAAGTTGGATCCTGTGATCATTTACATGATATCAGGGAGTCTGTGGAGAAATTCTTGCTTTATTATCTAAGATGCTCCAGGTTGATGTAGTGTATTTCTCGTTCTAGATCTGCAGTCAGCTAACTCTGAGACACTGTGGTTTTTACTTTAGTTGAAGAGTTTCAGAGAACACAATTTGATCACTGAGTTGGCCATTTTCTTTCTTGATACTTTCAAGGGACAAAGATAACAACAACAAAAACAACAAATTAAATAATGACATTGTGATTTCATACTAATACTTTCGAAACAAATTCAGTATTTCAGGGTTGTTACTGAAGCTTACTGAGTTTGTATTTCTTTACCTTTTGTCCATTTCAGAAAATCTATTTTTTAAAAGATGTCAATATAAATTTGTCCTGTTCTTTATCCCACAATACATACAAAATATTCCCTGGATAAAAAAATAAAATCATATATAAAGCACTGAATTTTCAATAATATAAAGAGATCTTCCACAGAACAGTATTAACTACAAAAAAATCAACTGAGTAAATTTTAAAGATCTTACTGGTTTTATTCAATGATTTATGAATTGGGCAGCATCCAGTCTAGCAGACAGAAAAGAAGCTCCAGGGAGCTGTACAAAATGAAAGACTTTTATTAGCAGAAGGGGACAGGGACAAAGAAATTATAGTAGGCAAAAAACAGATTGGTTATAGCAAAGTCACTTTCTTTTAGGGGATCATAGGAGTTTATCAGGGAGATTACCTAACTAGTGCTGATCAGATATCTGATTGTTGCTCTGAAGAACAGATTCATGGCAACCATGCTCTCAGTTTCAAAGGGGAAAAACCCTTTATTGATATTATAAAAATCTAATAGAAACAGAAAGAAAAGGGAAATCTGTGCATTGACCTGGAGGCCAGCTAATGTCAACTAACCAGTTTCCTGAGGACACACATACATCACCCTTTCAGGTTGGGGTGGTCAGTTAGGACAAATCACAGAAACCTCCATCCCTACAATACAACTGTGAAGGAGTTTGGGCTAGCTACCCCCTCCCTTCACCGCCAGCAAATGTGCCACTTTAGCATGCAGACTATTTCGAGCAAAAGGCAATCAAGGCCCTATGAGCTCAAGAAACACTCTTGCCTTTGTATCCTGCCACATTGCTGAACTGCTCTATGAGTTCTAGTAGTTTGGGGGTGGAGTCATTTGGGTTTTCCATATAAAGAATCATGTCATCTGCGAAGGGAGTTTGACTTCTTCATTGCCAATTTGGATAACTTTTATTACTCTTTGTTGTCTGATTGCTATTGCTAGGACTTCTAATACTATGTTAAACAAGAGTGGTGAGAGTGGGTCTCTTTGTTGTGCTCCTGATCTCAACAGGAATGCTGCAAGCTTTTCCCCATGTTGTTAAAATGGCCATACTGCCTAGAGCAATCTATACTTTTAATGCCATTCCGATCAAAATTCCACTGGTATTTTTCAAAGAGCTAGAGCAAATAATCCTAAAATTTGTATGAAATCAGAAGAGACCCTGAATCACTAAGGAAATGGTGAAAAACAAAAGTAAAACTGGGGGCATCACGTTACCTGATTTCAAGCTTTACTACAAAGCTGTGATCACCAAGACAGCATGGTACTGGCACAAAAACAGACGCATAGACCAGTGGAACAGAGTAGAGATCCCAGTTATGGACCCTCAGCTCTATGGTCAAATAATCTTCGACAAAACAGGAAAAAATATACAGTGGAAAAAAGACAGTCTCTTCAATAAATGGTGCTGGGAGAACTGGACAGCTATATGTAGAAGAATAAAATTCGACCATTCTCTTACACCGTATACAAAGATAAACTCAAAATGGATAAAAGACCTCAATGTGAGGCAGGAATCCATCAGAATCCTGGAGGAGAACATAGGCAGTAACCTCTTCGATATCAGCCACAGCAACTTCTTTCAAGATATGTCCGCAAAGGCAAAGGACACAAAAGCGAAGATCAACTTTTGGGACTTCATCAAGATCAAAAGCTTCTGCACAGCAAAGGAAACAGTCAACAAAACAAAGAGGCAACCCACGGAATGGGAGAAGATATTTGCAAATGACAGTACAGATAAAAGGTTGATATCCAGGATCTATAAGGAACTCCTCAACACACACAAAACAGACAATCATGTAAAAAAATGGGCAGAAGACATGAACAGACACTTCTCCAAAGAAGATAAACAAATGGCTATCAGTCACATAAAAAAATGTTCATCATCACTAGCCATCAGGGAGATTCAAATTAAAACCACATTGAGATACCACCTTACACCAGTTAGAATGGCCAAAATTAACAAGACAGGAAACATGTGTTGGAGAGGATGTGGAGAAAAGGGAACCCTCTAAAACTGATGGTGGGAATGCAAGTTGGTGCAGCCACTTTGGAGAACAGTGTGGAGATTCCTCAAGAAATTAAAAATAGAGCTTCCCTATGACCCTGCAATTGCACTACTGGGTATTTACCCCAAAGATACAGATGTAGTGAAAAGAAGGGCAATCTGTACCCCAATGTTTATAGCAGCAATGGCCACGGTCACCAAACTGTGCAAAGAAGCAAGATGCCCTTCAATGGACAAATGGATAAGGAAGATGTGGTCCATATACACTATGGAGTATTATGCCTCCATCAGAAAGGATGAATACCCAACTTTTGTAGCAACATGGACGGGACTGGGAGAGATTATGCAGAGTAAAATAAGTCAAGCAGAGAGAGTCAATTATCATCTGGTTTCACTTATTTGTGGAGCATAACAAATAGCAGGGAGGACATGGGGAGATGGAGAGTAGAAGGGAGTTGAGGGAAATTGGAAGGGAAGGTGAAGCATGAGAGACTATGGACTCTGAAAAACAATCTGAAGGTTTTGAAGGGGCTGAGGTTAGGAGGTTGGGAGAACCAGATAGTGGGTATTAGGGAGGGCACAGATTGCATGGAGTACTGGGTGTGGTGCAAAAACAATGAATACTGTTACACTGAAAAGAAAAAAAAAAAAAAAAAGAAGCACTTTTGCTCCTCACTTAACACATAGAAGAATCCTAACTGGGGAGTCCTTCCCAAAAGAAGGATTATTACCAAAGACAAATTTTATACGAGAGACCTATCTGTATGGCAAGACAAACATTATTACCAAATGTCTACAGTTCTTCTTACTGCCCTGTGAATTACATTCCTTCCCTTTGAAGTACTAGTCTTATCTTTAGCTTTTGATGATTATCCATCTATCATCTATCTTAGTTATCTATAGTTTATGATGATATTTATTATCTTCATATAATGTTATCTGTAATCCTTAGTTTATGATACAATCTATCATCTATCTATCATCATCTATCTGTGTATCTCATTTTCCTTGATTGTCCATCCTTGGAGTTTCATGTGTGTGTGAATTTACTGTATGTATGAAATTAAATTTTATTTTCTCCTGTTTGTTAATCTGTTGTATTGTCAGTTTATTAGTCCACCTATTGACACCTTGAAGGGATGAGGAAATTTTCCCTCCCCTTAAACCAGAGATGGTTTAAGATACCATCTCTGCGAAAACTGAAACTGCTTAAGTTTTGTTTTGGTAATATGGGGCTTAGCATAAGTGACTCCATTTTGGCCTTGTCTTGTTTATAACAGCTGAAATAAATATTATATTCTAATTCTACTTTTTAATAAATTGTAATAAAGTCCACACTTTTTTTTTTTTAAGTCCACAATGAAGTCCACACTTTTCTTGGTAATCTAGATATATATCTGTACTTAACCTATTGGAATAATCTACACCTTAACAGTGGAAAATAATATCAGAGAAGATGTTTCCCATCTTCCTTTCTAGGTTCTTCAGCTGACCTAATAATTACATTGATATAAGGCTGATTAAGAGGGAAAAAAAATAATTACATACTTGTAGGAACCTCACAAACTCATGGGACTCCAAAACAGTTGGGCCATTGAGGCTTATATACCAACCTAAGTGAAGGAGATAGTGGTAGGTTTCTGGGATTTTAAAGGAGAGGAAAATCACAGAAAGATGAGAAGAGCAAATGTTTTAACAATTGTTTATGCCATGCAGGTAAAATTTTCTGATATAAAAACTTATGTCTGATAATAGCTCTCTTTCTGGTACAGAACTCCTATATAAATTATTTTAGACAGTTAAGGGAGAGACACAGAGTTTTTCCTGAATCTAGTGGTTCTTAATTATTTTTATCTCAAAACAATCCTCATGACAAAGTAGTACGTTTTGGAATGGCCTATTCAGTTCCTTTTCAAAGGACATAAATCTATTAGGATAAAACACGTCTTTGATGTTGGAATTTAATTCTTAAGATTCCTTAAGAAATTAAAAATAGAGCTTCCTATGACCCTGCAATTGCACTGTGGGGTATTTACCCCAAAGATACAGATGTAGTGAAAAAAAGGGCCATCTGTACCCCAATGTTCATAACAGTCCACAGTCACCATACTGTGGAAAGAGCCGAGATGCCCTTCAATGGATGAAAGGATAAAGAAGATATGGCCCATATATACAATGGAGTATTATGCCTCCATCAGAAAGGATGAATACCCAATTTTTTATCAACATGGATGGGACTGGAAGAGATTATGTTGAGTGAAATAAGTCAAGCAGAGTCAGTCAGTTATCATATAGTTTTCTTATTTGTGGAGCATAAGGAATATCACAGAGGATGTGGGAAGATGGAGAGGAGAAGGGAGTTGGGGAAATTGGAGGAGGAGTACAAGCCATTGAGTGACTGTGGACTCTGAGAAACAAAGTGAGGGTTTTGGAGGGGAAGAGGTGGAGGGTTAGGTGAGCCTGGTGTTGGGTATTAAAGAGAGCATGTATTGCATGGAGCACTGGGTGTGGTGCATAAAAAATGAATTCTCTAACACTAAAAAGAAGTAAAATAAAATGAAAATAATATAAATAAAAAATATAAAATTAAAATAAAATCATTCTCCTTCTAGGGAAAAAAAGAAATTAAAAAAAAGTCATATATTCACCTAGATTTAATATGGATCAATGGCTGTTTTTTGAGCTGAGACATTTAAAATATGCTTTTTAGATGAATAGTATGAATATTTATAAAATGAACTGTGAGGTTTAGGTTACTTATTTGGAAATAGTATTTGTAAACAATAAATTAGAATTTCAGGTTTTTGAATGTTTCTTTCATTGTTTAAAAATGAGAGAACTATTAATACATAAAAAAGCAATCCTCAATCTCATTTATAATAAAGGTAGGATTAATAAGATTAAAGGTGAGTTGGTCATGTTCTATTATATCTATATTTTGTGTTCAAATAACATATTTCTGAATGAGACTTTAAAAACAATATTAGATTTTAAAATTGTGTTTCTATAAGCAGGAAGAATTAGGGGTTCCCATAAAAAGAATGAAGAGACATAGCTTTTGTGACATAGAAGTCATTTTAAGCCTCCAACTGTTTTCTATTTTCTGTGTTCTATGTCCTATGGTCTCTACTTGCCTAAGCACAGTTCTAACAGAACTTCCTAGGAAGTGTCAGAATTATAAAGAAATGTAAAAACGTCACTAGTTAAGGGTTTTAAGGGAACTCAAGAAATACAAAAACTGACTGTCTCTACCAGGACACTAAATAGCCTAACCATGTCAAATATTTTAAATGAGTGCTGTTTCAAAAGCAAGCAAGGTCTTGCATTGCTCATTTGCAATAACAAGCCAAGTATCCTGACTGGTTTAAACCAGCTCTCAGAAACATGCTTATAGCCCCTTCTCTTTGTCCAGTTACGTTTGATTCATTATAATATTAAAGACTCTACCCTATGAGGAGCATAGCTTTATTAACCTAAAATGGGATGCCTATAAAGGTATGTTTTCTAAGTATACCTGCACAAACTTACCCTCCTTTATATACCATGCCAAAGCTTCCCTCTCTGAATATTTATTCAAAACTTAAATAACCCATTCACCCCTGTTCAGAGAGACATGTCTTTGGAAGTTATTCCCCATGGTTTTCTTATTTGTTGTAAATAATTTTTTTGTTGTTGTTTTCTTTTTTTTTTTTGGTGACAATTCCACCTAGTGTAATCTCTGTAACTCACTAAGGAACACATTTCTGTTATTTTGATTACATTTTTAGGTATCAGTGGTTTTTGATCCTCTAAAGGTGATCAACATCACTTATGGAGGTGTAGAGGAAGAAAAATAATTTTCCTTTACCCTTCTAGGTTCTTGGCTGACACCTGCAAGGAAAGACAGACTTTCGGCAGGAAGAAAGCCAACCTTAAAGTGGTTTCTTCCATGTTTTTGATATCTCCTTGAGGTCACTTGAGAGGATCACAGAAATTTGATTCTGTCACCTATTGCAGTTTTAGTGTGCTAGATTAACAGGAGCAAGCAAACAGAGGTTAAATAATGTACATACCTCCTGTGTATATGAGAGATACCCAGATAAGTTCCCTGAAATGGCCCAAGCCATCACCTTAAATACCCTTTCAAGTAAAGACAAAAGATATTGGAGGGTGAAGGGTCAATTATAGGAAGTTATCAGGCAAAGCACAGTAAAATATATGATTATCGTGAAGATTTAAGTCCATGCCTTCTCCATTGATAAGGATTTCTGTTACGGAACCTGGACTGGATCCTGATGGAAAAAACCAAGCAGCACTCGGACACTTTGGAGGATTGGAGGTTTATGTAACATGGGCGAGCTCAGAGGAGACTAATCTCCAAGGGTCTGAGTCCCCGGCACAAACAGGGAGGGTAATTTATATCCTTCTACTTACATAGTTAGTACTTTTGGCACGTGTGCGTGTGAGGAAACGGGGTAAGGAAAGAAGAACCTGGAAAGGCTTTGGGACATGGACTGGAATTCCCTTGGTTTGGTCAGCTATTTTAGAGTACAGTTTTCCCCTTATCATTCCCCCTCTTTGGTGTCCCTTCAAATACCTGGTTTAGAAGGCATCATCATCATCTACTATGAGTTGGTAGTTTTGCAAGGCCAATATCTGGGCAGTGGTGTGCCTGGTGACAGTGTTCTCTATAAACTTAGTGAAGGTCTTTATTATACAGGGGCCAACTGAGATGAGAAGGAGGATAGAGATCATGGGTCCAGCCAAAGGGAACGATCAAATAGTCCATTGGCTCAAACCACTGATTCCCCATGTTTTTGATTCCTCTTTTCTGGTTAATATTTTTTCCTTTAATTTTTTGATTTTTGTGGTCACCACCCCTCTCATTTACATAATAACAACATTCTTCTCCTAGGAATACACACGTCACCTCTTTTTTAAATTGTGAGTAGATCTAGGGCCTGTCGGTTTTGTAGAGCCACTGCAGCTAGGGAATTTATTTGGCTCTGCAATGAAAGGAGAGAGTCTGCAACCCTGTCCATATCCTCATTTAGTTCCTGGGAAAGTTTGTAATAGAACTGAAATGATGTATCTATGCCTGCTGTGCCCACTCCCAAGCCTGAAAGTACCCCTGTGCCTAACAGTATCATGGCCAGTGCTGTCCTTTTTGGTCTGTTTGGGTAGGGGCTGAGAGGTCGCTCGACCTCTTGATCAGATTGGACAGAGATGTCAGAGGTAAGGACAGGCATACTTAGGTCTACCCAATTTTTCTGGAGGCACCTGTAAGCCGAATTTCCACATAAGAGAAATACTCTGCGCAGGGTCCAGTAAATCTGCTACAAATGTGGGTTCATTGTCACTATGGATTGTTAATGGCAGACCAAACTTGGGCACAATCTCACAGGAGGGTTCTAGTTACTTCCTGGCTCCATTCCATTCTGGTCAGGAAGGCCTCAACCCAACCAGAGTATGTACACACCATCACTAGGAGATATTTGTACCACCTACTTGGCTGTACATCTGTGAAGTCTATTTCTAGGTCCTCAAAGTGAGTTGCTCCTATCCTCCAGACACCTGATCGGGGCTGTGGTGCAGAGCAAGCATTATTCTTAGCACACGTTAAGCACCATTCACTGGTTGCTTGGCATAGTGCTGGCAGCTGGCTGATGTAGTGGCGCTTCTTGAGGAGGGCCTCTAATGCAGTTTTTCCTAGATGAGTGAGTTGGTGTTACTCCTTAACTAGATGCCCTCCTGTTGCTGTTGGAATGAAGGCGTATCCCTTTGGCATCACCTACCATTCCTTTTTAGTCATGGTGGCCCCCTCAGCCATAGCCCATTTTCTTTCTTTTTCAGTGTAACTGGAAGGAGGGGCTTCTTCCAGAGGCATCCAGGCCATGTTGAGGGGAAGGAGTTTGTTCATGTCCTTATGGGCTGCGATCTTAGCTGCCTCATCTTCTAGATGATTTCCTCACACTGTGGAGTCATCTCCTTTCTGGTGTTCCTTACAGTGCAGGATTGCTACTTCCTTTGGAAGCCAGACAGCTTCAGGAAGTTTTAGCATCTCCTCCTTGTTTTTGATAGCTTTCCCTGCAGCTGTAAGAAGGCCCCTTTCCTTATAAATGGCCTCATGTATGTGCACAGTAGCAAAAGTATACCGGGAGTCGATGTAAATGTTGACTCACTTGCTTTCACTGAGGGTGAGGGCTCGGACTAAGGCATATAGTTTAGCCTGTTGTACTGACCATCCAGCTGGTAATGCCGTAGCTTCTAGGACTTTAGTGGTTGTGGTCACTGCATAACCTGCTTTCTTTGTGAGCTATTCAGTGTGAGCTCTGGATTCTTTATGGCTTGATCCTGTAGATCTGGATGGCTCATATAAACTTCATCAGTTACCTCGAAGCAGTCATGGTCTGGTTCCCCTTCTTCCATGGGGAGAAATGTCACTGGGTTTAATGTCCTTATTGTCTCAAGGGTGACCCGTGGGTTTTTGAAGAGTTGCCCTTGGTTTTGTGCTAACCGGTACTTGGAAAGGAAGCAGTGCCCCTGAATGTTCATGAGGGTCACAACTACATGAGGGACTTTGACATTAAGTTCTTGTCCCAGGGTGAGCTTGTCTGCCTCCTTGATGAGTTGGACTGTGGCTGCCAGTGCCCTGAGACACAGTGGTCATCCTGCTGCCATGGAGTCCAGTTTATTTGACAGTTGACCATTGCCAGGGCCCAGCAGTCTGGGTGAGTATGCTGAGTGCTATCTTTTCTTTCTCATGTACAAAGAGATTGAAGGGTTTTTCTATATCTGGCAGGCCCAGAGCTGGAGCCTGCCCCAGAGCAGTCTTTATCTTTATGACCATGGCTTCTACTTCCTCAGTCCAGGTGGGGGGAGGGGAGTTCTTGATCTGGACCTCCTAAGAGATCATAGAGGGGTTTTGCTATTCCTGAGAACCCAGGGATCCAGATGCAGCAGAATCCTGCCACCCCCAGGAATTCCCCATAGGCCTTTTTTTTTTGTCCAAGGCTGAGGAAAAGAGATGACGACTCTTTCTTTCCAGCTCTAATTCTCTCTTTCCCTGGGTGAGAAGGAATCTGAGGTATTGGACCTGTCATTGGCATATCTGTGCTTTCTCCCATGAGACCCTGCATCCCAAGTCTGTCAGAAGCTGTAGGAGGGTACTTTTAGTACAGTCTTCTTGTGTGTCACTGGCAAGAAGGAGGTCCCACACATTGGAGCAGCGTACATCATGTGACCTCTCTTGGGAACCTGGTGAAGTCTTTGGCCCATGCTTCCCTAAAGAGGGTTGGTGCATTCTTGAATCCCCGAGGGAGGTGCATCCAGGCTAGTTGCTTCTGACACCCTGTGTCAGGTTCAGTCCATTTGAAGGCAAATAGTGGCTGGCTCTGGGGAGCTAAGCAGAGACAGAAGGCATCCTTTAGGTCCAGGCAAATGAGCCATCTGGCCAATACTGGGATTTGGCTGAGAATGGTGTATGGGTTTGGGACTACAGGGTGTAGAGAGATGGTCACCTTACTGATGGCCCACAAGTCCTGAACTGGTTAGTGTCCCCCTACCGGTTTCTTGACTGGCAAGAGTGGGGCATTCCAGGTGATTGACACTCAACCAGAATGCCTGCTTCTTTGAGCTTGGTCAGGTGTTCTTGGATGCCAATCTTAGCTTCTTGGGAAAAGGGATATTGCCTTCGTCTTTGGGGTTGGGTTCAGTTCAACAGTGTTAGGAGCCTGATTCTGGATTAGTCTGGATGGATTGTCTTCATCCCATACTGTAGGGAAGGCAAGTCTGAATTCTGGTGGGCTGTTCAGCTGGGCTTTAGCACAAAATAGCCTCCATTCTTCTCTCGGCCTGGTGATCCCTAGTACCAAAGACCCTGCTTCTTCTTGTCTTGTGTTTAATTGGAGGCTAGTTTACCTGGTGGATTCAAAAGTTATTTGAGTCCCAAGCTTGGAGAATATGCCTCAGCCCAGGAGGGGAATGGGGCAATCAGGCAAATAAGGGAACTTATACTGGACCTTGTGATCCCTGGGTTCACATTGTCGTGACTGGCAGAAGGGTTGCTATATTGTTTTCATCCCAGTAACCCCAAGAATAGTCACAGCTCTTGTTCTTGTGCTGAAGGGGCCCACTCGAAGGTGACAACAGAGTGCTCTGCCCCAGTGTCAACCACAAAATGAAAACTTTCATTTTGACCATGGGCTTATGGGCCAAGGAGGAGTGAGCCCCATCCCCCTCTGTCAGAATCTATTTCTGCCAGGCCTGTGATGTCCTTTTCTTGTGGTTCTTCCTTCCCACCCAACCCCCGCAAGGCCCTGACCTATGGAATTCCTTTCCTTTTTGAAATTCCTTCCTGTACCCCCTCTTTTGGGGGTTCCTGACCTGAGGGACCCCCCCAACCCAGGAGTCCCTACCTGTGAGACCTCTGAGAGGTTTCTGGGAAGTGACCTATTTCCCCTTTCACCCCAACTGGTAGGCCTGACTGGATCCCAGGGCCCCAGGCCTTACTGGAATCCAACCTTGGGACCAGGCCCTCACCCGCCAAATCTCTTTTGAGTCCAGGTGGGAGTTGCAGAATGGGGCTGGTCTGAGGGGACCAGGTGGGAGACTGCTGAAGATTAGGCAGGGCTGCCTTCTCCCTTAGGATCTCTCATTCGGGCCCCACCCCCCTAGTTGCCCCAAACTGCTGGCAACAATGGGCCAAATGTTATGGAACCTGGATGAAATCCTGACAGAGGAACCAAGTGGCACTCCAAGACTTTGGAGAATCAGAGGTTTGTGTAACATGGGCAGGCTCAGAGGAGACTGTTCTCCAGGAGTCCACGCTCTGAGCACAAGCAGGGAGGGTAATTTATACCCTTCTAGTTCTGCATAGTTAGTATTTTTGGCATGCTTGGGAAGCAGGGTAAGGAAAGAAGAACCTGGAAGGGCTTTGAGACATGGACTGGAATCCCCTTGACAATTTAGTCAGCCACCTTAAAGTTTTCCCTTATCATATCAAGAGATCTAGTCCTCCCCTTTTTCCTGGTACAGAGGCAGACTGTAAATGTTTCTTACAAAAGGTTAACATTTATTAGATTTCTAATTTATCCTAAGTTTGCTATTTCTTAAAAATAACATGCTCATGATAATCTGGATTCCAAAGAGGCATATTTTGGGGTACCAAATTCTGCTCCCCTTAAGAGGTCCGACATGTGACAATTCTGATTACTCTGATTATATAAATTTGCAGTTCTACTCACCATTTTAGGCTACAGGCAGTCTGATGGCTAGCTTGAACAAAGAATTCCAGAAGAATTTAAACTGCTTTGGAACATGAGGTTTTTCTTGTTATTGTATTTTTTAAAAGAAAAAAAAAGTGGATTATAGAATGACTTAGAGCAAAACAAAACAAAACAACACAACAACAATAACAACAAAAAACAACTTGTCTTAATGGACTACTTCTAGTCTGTATGCTGAAAAAACTTAATGCATGGCTGTTCTGAATACTCTAAAATTAAAATACTAAATGAAAGAAGAACTAAACTCTTCTTAAGAAACTGGATTTTGTGTTACCTGTAGGGTAAATATACACAAATTTTAGTGGAAGTGAGTAGCAGATAATTTTCACCGGCACTCTAAAATGATTCAGGAACAAATGGAATTCAGATTATCTATTTTGCTTTTTATGGAGAGACACAGAGAGAGAGAGAGATGGTGGAGTGAGATTGAAGGTTGGAGGGTATATATGGTTTTTCATATATTTTGCACTTTTGCATTTTTATTCTTAGATATAGGCACTTATCACTTTTTCATATGTTCATAATTGACCCTTTTATCATTATGAAATTTGTTTTTATTACTGGTTGTGATATGTGATTTATAGTAAGTGTTGAGGGGACAGAAGACAAGCTGAAGACAAAGCAGAAGTTGACACCCCACACCACCCCACCTCCGTGGGATATATGTGACATTCCTCATGTACTTCTGGCTGCCCCAAAGCTAAGGAAAACAAGTAGTTAACTTATAGAAATCACAATCCTCAAGACATGAGTCTCTCTCAGTTTATAATGTCTTAGCATTTACAGGAATAAATAATTTCTATCAATAACCTAGCTTCCAGAAGGAAACTTATAGATACAATTATGTCCTTATAACCGCAGCCCAGCAACAGATACTTGAAACAGGCAGAATGTAAGGTTCCTATAGGAATCTCCCATCTATCTTCATGGTAATGCCTTACTAGAGGGAAAAACAACATTAACTTGACAATGTCAAGGCCTCTGGCATCCTGTGAGTCTTCTTTAACATATGAAAATCCTTTTGAAACTTCCTTTTTCCACTACCAAGTCGGGCTCTCTGCTCGGCGGAAACCTGCTTCCCTTCCTCTCTCTCTCTGCCTGCCTCTCTGTCTACTTGTGATCTCTCTCTGTCAATTAAATAAATAAAAATCTTAAAAAAAGAAAAAAAGACTAGTTTGCATTAAAGAAGTCTCAAGAATTCTTTCTTGGTCATCAGCTCCGGACTTCACCCGACAGAACTTCACTTAGTACGTCTTTATAGTAACAAAATCATCTTTAATTAAGAAATGTACTTATTTTACACAGATTTAAAATAGACTAAAATACTATTTACTGTAACAAGTGTAAAGGGATTGTTAGTTTGTTCTAACACATTACATTTTATCTAACAGAATTCACCTGTCTGATGATATAATTTTATATGGGTAAAATTTTAAACAATCCAGTATTATATGACTGTAGATATCATAAAAACTTGTAGTGAAAGCCATAGGCTACTTTAAGTAGAGAACACCAAAGTATGTGGTAGTAAAATATTAAACCTAGTGGTTTTAAAAATTCACAAAGAATAATGTATTAAAACAAGATAATCATCAGGGTGCCTAGGTGGCTCAGTGGGTTAAAGCCTCTGCCTTCTGCTCAGGTCATTATAATGAAGTTCTAGAACATAGGTGAGGTTCGGTGGGGTGAGGTCCAGAGTTGATGATGAAGAAAGAATTCTTGAGACATCTGTGGTGCAAAATGGTGGTTTATTAAAGAACAGGCACAGGGCCCGTGGGCAGGAAGAGCTACTGCCCCTGGGGATGTGAGGAGTGGTCTATTATATACTTGTAAGTTGGGAGGGGGTTAGGGATGGTGTAAGTCTCTAAAGAATTTTGGTAGCAAGGTTTCTAGTTCCTTGAGGGGCTAGCTATTGTCTGGGGAATAGGTTATTCATTACCAGTAATAAAACCTTCTCGTGAGACCCTTTAGATGTATATCAGTGGGCCATATGTTTGGGAATGATTGTTGACACTATCTTGGAGGTAGAGATAAAATTTCCAAAGGAATTGTTAAAGGAGACTTACAGGATCCTGGTTGGGAGTAGGGGTCAGTCAGGCTAGGATTGTCCTTTGCCCTTAGCAAAGTCTCAAGGTGAGGGTAGTTAAGTCCCTAGAGAAGGCTAACACTGCCTGTTTAAAGGGCTTGTCAGTAGGTAAGGAAATCTAATAATTTTCTGCTGCCTCTGTTTCCCACATCAATTATCCCAGGGTCCTGGGATCAAGCCCCCACACTGGGCTCTCTGCTCAGTAGGGAGACTGTTTCCCTTCCCCTCTCTCTGCCTGCCTCTCTGCTTACTTGTGATCCTGTCAAATAAATAAATAAAGTCTTTAAAAATAAATAAATAAATAAAACAAGATAATCTGAGGGTAATTCTGGTTGAAAAGAAATATGAGTACATTGGAGAAAAAATAATAAATTCAGTCATGGAATGGTAATGGCAAGGTATGTTGAAGGTTGGGGAGGCGTCTGGATTGATGGCCACATTATCTCAGACAGTTATTTAATACTTTTAGGATATCTGGGACTTTATATCATTGCTTAATTTCAGATAAGAAAATCAAAGCCTGCACAAATAATAAAGCAGGGACAATAAATATCTCAACTCAATTCTAATTCCAAATGATGTGTTCCTAATATTGTCATGTCTGTTGGCTGCATGTGTTAGAAGAAGAGAGGTGAATGGAAAGAAGCTATTTTGCAGTTTTGGTATTTTAATTTTAGAAAAGATATATTAAAAAAAGAAAAAAAGAAAAGAGATGTTATGCTATCTTATTAAATGATATTTTTAAATGACATCAATATTGTGGATTTGTCTATATTAATTATATCAATAAATGACAGCCTAAAAACTTAAAGTAATAATTTGAGTAATAATCCCAAGGGGGAAAAATTAGATAAAATTTTCTTTAATGTTAAATGGCAATTAGCTGTTACATAAGAATGCAGGTTTCTGAACTAATAATATCAAAAGGATGAACTTTCTAATAGCCAATAAAGGTAAGTTATGGATACTGGCCTTCAGTAGAGACCGTTGTCTGCTTATTACTAAACTGTACCCTTTACAGAAAACAAACTGGGGCCTGGGTGGCTCAGTTGGTTAAGTGTCTGTCTTTGATTCAAGTCATGATCTCAGGATCCTGGGATTAAGCACTGCATCGGGTTCCCTGCTCAGGGGGAGTCTGTTTCTCTTTCTTCCTCTGCCCTGCCTCCTGCTCATGTTCTCTCTCTCTCTCTCACAAGCTGGTGCAGCCAATCTGGAACACAGTATGGAGTTCCTCAAAAAGTTGAAAATAGAACTACCCTATGATCCAGCAATTGCACTGCTGGGTATTTACCCCAAAGATGTGCTGATCCAAAGGGGCATGTGCACTTGAGTGTTTATAGTAGCAATGTCCACAATACCCAAACTATGGAAAGAACCTATATGTCCATTAACAGATGAATGGATAAAGAATATATATATATATATTTGTGTGTGTGTGTGTGTGTGTACATATATATATATAGAGAGAGAGAGAGAGAGGGAGAGAGAGAATATTATGCAGTCATCAAAAAATGAAATCTTGCTATTTGCAATGACATGGATGGAACTAGAGGGTATTATGTTAAATAAGTCAATCAGAGAAAGACAATTGTCATATATCTCACTGATATGAGGAATTTGAGAAACAAGACAGAGGATCATAAGGAAAGGGAGGGAAAAATGAAACAAATTGATATCAGAGAGGGAGAAAAACCATAAGAGGCTTTTAATCTTAGGAAAGAACTGAGGGTTACCAGAGGGGAGGGGTTTGGGAGGGATGGGGAGGCTGGGTAATGGACACTGGGGAGGGTATGTGCTTGGTGAGTGCTGTGAATTGTGTAAGACAGATGAATCACAGACCTGTACCCCTGAAACAAATAATACATTATATGTTAATAAAATTAAAAAATTTTTAAAAAGACTGATTATCATCTTCAGAAGATGATTGATTGACTAAAGATTTTATTTATTTATTTGAGAGAGAAAGACAGATAGTGACAGAGATAGAGAGCATAAGAGGAGAGGAGATACAGGCTCCCACCAAGCAGGGAGCCAGACATGGGGCTTGATCCCAGGACCCTGGGATCATGACCTGACCTGTAGGCAGACACCTAACTGACTGAGCCACCCAGCCGCCCCCAGAAGATGATTTAGTCATTACTTTAATACCGACTTATGTAAGCCATATCTGTGTAATTAGTGAAGGCTCAGAAACTTCAGAAAGCTTCACTGAATCTGTTATGAAATTCAAGAATTGAAACTAGAGAAAAAAAATTAAACGTTTCTTCATTCTATTCCATTTCACGTAACTTGCAAGAATTTTGAGAAATTTCAAGAATTTAGATAAACTTATTAGAAATTCATGTCTCACATATTTCCATGTGTATATATTATGTATATATGTATATTTTATGAGTATTGGCACATATATGCATATACACATATATATATGTGTATATATTGAACTACTCATGGATATAGAACATGTATAAGGTGTCTACATACATACATACATATCCACATACATACATACACAAACTCTTTGTATATGTGTATTAAATAATTGTGTGATTTGTCTAAGGCCTTCTTTTTAATAAACTTTTAATTTTATGTTTTTATATTTGAAAGAACATTGCAAAGATAGTTTGGAGAGTTTTATATACTTTCCTTTATTTTTAACACCTTAAATTACTATAGTACATTTGTTGCAATTCATGAAACAATACTGATACATCATTATTAACTAAAGTCCATTCTCTATTTAGATTTCCTTAACATTAACCTAATGTCTTTTTGCTGTTTCAGGGTTCCATGTAGGATGTTACCTTATATTATGTTGCCATGTCTGTATACGTTCCTCTTGGCTTTCATAGTTAATAGGCGCTCTTCTATGGCTTAAACTTCAAGCAAACCCACAGGTTTGAGACCCATTTTACAGATGAGGAAAGCCATGACTTTCAGGCACTTGAAGTAAGAAAACATGGGAATTGAACTCAGGTCTATCATGTTTTGATATCAATTATTTTTTTTTAAGATTTTATTTATTTATTTGACAGAGAGAGAGATCAAGTAGACAGAGAGGCAGTCAGAGAAAGAGGAGGAAGCAGGCTCCCACCGAGCAGAGGGCCTGATGCAGGTCTCAATCCCAGGACCCTGGCAGAGGCTTAACTCAATGAGCCACCCAGGTGCCCCGATATCAATTATTTTTATACCATAACTTCAGTCACTATTATTTACTTAATTTTACCAAAACTAAGCTAAGAGTTAATACAATGAAAGAATATTGAACTACATACAACTTTTCAAAAAAGCACAGTATAAAGATATACACAAAAAATATGGGCACCTGGGGGGCTCAGTGGGTTAAGACTCTGCCGTCGGCTCAGGTCATGATCTTGGGGTCCTGGGATCAAGCCCCGCATCGGGCTCTCTGCTCAGCAGGGAGCCTGCTTCCCCTCTCTCTCTGCCTGCCTCTCTGCCTACTTGTTATCTCTCTCTTTGTGTCAAATGAATAAATAAAATATTAAAAAAATATGGTGGATTGCCACATTTTTGTAACATTTTGAATTTGATTATATATTTAACATAATATACATATTATGCATTCAAGATTGTGAGGGTTGTTCCATAAGTTACTGAGATTTCCAGTCTCTCTTGTCAAGGGGACTGTGGCCATAACTGCTGAAACTGAAGATCCCCTGTCTATTAGTCTGGAGGTAACAGGGTTGCTCATATTAAGAAGATCTACAGCATTTGGGGCTATGAACACTTTAAGGGTTTCTAATACTGGTGACTAGCATTCTTTCCTTGCTTTCTTCTGAATTTCTGGATGCACATAGCATTAATGTTCACGTGCCCCCAAATTCATATATTGAAATTCAAATCATCAAAGATGATGGTATTTGGAGATGAAGACTTCGGGATGTGTTTATCATGAAAGCAGAGCCCTCGTGAATGGAATTAGTGCTGTAGGAAAAAGAACCCACAGAGATCCCTTGCTCTTCCTGCCATGAAAGGGCACAAAGAGGAGGTACTGGCTATGAACCAGGGAGAGAGTTTTCACCAGAAGAAGACCATGCTGGCACCCTGATCTTGGACTTCCTTGCATTTAGAATATTGAGAAACAAATTTCTCTTGTTCACAAGCTACCTAGCAGCCCGAATGAACTATGACACTGGGCCTCCAAAGAGTCTGACATAATTATAGACAGGATTAAGACCTCCAGCATATGAATGAGAAACAATCTCTTCCATCTCTATGAGTCAGTTATAAATCAGATTTAGCTGATTCAAACAATAGAGAGATGAAGTTGTCTTTGCATCATTTTGTTGGGTACTATTTTTTTTATTTTGATAGCAACATAAGACTGAATGATTTAAAAGAATAGTTATTTCAGTGTTTTTCAGAGTCTGTTATGAAAAAATAATAACATGCAAAAATTAATGTTTAGGGTCATAACACTAGTTTTTAAAATATGTATAATTAGTATCAGAATGCATCATAGGTATCAATGATCAATATTATTTTATAAATCCTACATGACTCTATTAAGGGCAGTGCTAAAGGTATTTTATAATATAAAGCATAGTCAAAACAAGATTGAAAACTGCTGTTTTAATCCCATATGTTTTGTTTAAGTATCCAGAGATAGAAAATTCACTGCCTGCTCCAATCAACCAACTCAATGTTGAATGAATTCTAAATAAATATAAGAGCATACTTTTGTTGAGTTGAAATACACAATTTTTTAAATAAAAAAAAATTTATTAGAGATGAGTGAAATAGCAAGTCCCAGCTGAACAAAACCAGACACTTAAGGCCCAGAAGACAAACCTGTTCCTGTTGGATCCCAGACAGATCAGGTCTCCAGGTAAACAGCCCACCCTCCTGGGCCAGACAGCTTCATTGGCCATGGGCACACAGTGGCCTCTCCTGTCTGGCCTGGCCCATACTAGCCAGGGCCCAGTGCCTGGTGCTCATCAAACTGTATTAGAGATTGATGATGGCTTAACTGTACCTCTGTTCTAACATGGGCCTGAAAGTCACAGTATCACTTCTGGAACTGGGAAAGAGTCATCATTTCTATCCCTCTTTCACTGCCTTTTTAAGCATTAAACAATTTGCCTAGGAGTGCCTGGGTGGCTCAGTGGGTTAAGCCTCTGCCTTCAGCTCAGATCATGATCCCAGGGTCCTGGGATCCAGCCCTGCATCAGGCTCTCTGCTCAATAGGGAGCCTGCTTCTACCTCTCTCTCTGCCTGCCTCTCTGCCTACTTGTGATCTCTGTCTGTCAAATAAATAAAATTAAAACAAACAAACAAACAAACAAACAAAAAACACCCCCCAAAAACAATGTGCCTAATCTTTATGCTCCCCCTTGGTTAAGTGTTTGCATTTCATTTGACCTTTTATAATAACAAAATATTTCCATCTCTTGTATCCTTATCTTGTATTGCTTTTCTGTATTCCATAAATATAAATATATTATAAATATATAATTGTAGAGCAAGTTATAATGATTTATAAAGACTTTGTGATATTTATCAAAATCTTTTCTAATTGCAGATACTTGCACACAGTACTATAATGAGCTATTATCAAATTATTTGTAGCTCTTAGTCCTGACAATTGATGGAGAAATATACATAGTCTGGAAAGTGGTCTACATGCAACATCCTATGGAATCACATTTGTCAACATTTTCATTTGTTGTCTGGGCCAGGCATTTGATCCTACAGAATTTGAAGCTTAGAGTACTTTTAATAAACACTGTAGAAAGCTAAAGGCTGAGTAAAAAGAGAAGCAGGAGCAAATAGAAAATTACCATATAAAACCTGACTGTCAGTTCCAATTTAGATCTTTCTATTCTTATTACTCAAGGTTAAGCAGGTACACCTTAGAGCTGCTGCTATAGGCAAGCAATTCCAGGAGGGATAAGTAGCTTGGTCACTTGATTTCCCAAGTATCTTTCTTTTGCTGCAGATGGGGCATGGTCTGCTTTCCACTGCTAAGTTTATCTCTGTGGTAAGACATCAATACAATTTAGTGTCATGGGTAATTTGTATTGGATCAGTTACATGCTGGCTTAATAGAGCAGAAGTTTTGACATTATTATGAAACATTTACATCATAAAAGTTATGAAAAATCCTGTCCGTTAACCTAAAATAATTTGACATTTTACTTTGCTCACTAGAAGAGGCCAAATTATAGATTTTCTTTTTAATGTCGAAGGGTTGATTCACTTCTCATTAATTAAATCTCCAAAGTATTTGGAATTAAGCTGTCAGGTTCTATAAATGAAGCAAAAGGCATTCTAATTCCTCATTCTGAGTATCTCAGAATTTAAATTACACCTCTAGCAGAAGGAAAGAACAGTACAATTGTGGTTGCTATTTGGATATCATTTTAGAAAGGAGAGAAGAATGTATTCTATTACTTTGAGATAACTAATAATGAAGTGGGTACTGGCAGCAAAGCACCTTTCAGCTAAAGTGGTGCACTGAACCGTATGCGGTACCTCGTCAGAGTATGTTGCAGGGAGAATATGGGCATGTCCATTAGAAGATTTATGTTGTGAATTCTCCCCAAACACCGGTTATCTTCATAAATTGCTTTTAGAACTGAGACCTCCTTGATTTTTAAAACTTCATGGTAAAACACTTCAGACAGGGGCTCTTGGGTAGCTCAATCCATAAAGTGTCTGCCTTTGGCTCAGGTCAGGATCTCAGGGTCCTGAGATCAGCCCATATCCCAACATCAGACTTCCTGCTCAGTGGGGAGCCTGCTTCTTCCTTTCCCATCCCCTTGATTGTGCTGTCTTTCACATAAATAAAATATTTAACCACCACCACCACCACCACCACAACAAAACACTTCAGATATACTAGAACTGCATCCTCAAGTTGAATCAAGCTGGCATACATGTATCCACAGAAAGCAAAACAGACAGAAGAAATAGACATGTGCCACTATCCAAAAGTTTAAAATCTACAAGTCTCCAGAAATGTGATATATATTAAAGCTAATTCAAGACACTACAAGGGGCCCCTAGGTGGCTCAGTCCTTAAGTGTCTGCCCTCAGCTCACGTCATGACTGGGGTCCAGGGATCAAGCCCCAGGTCGGGCTCCCTGCTCCGTGGGAAGGCTGCTTCTTCCTCTCCCACTCCCCCTGCTTGTATTCCTTTTCTCACTGTCTCTCTCTGTCAAATAAATAAATAAAATCTTTAAAAAAGAAATAAAGACACCACAAAAATTAAAAAAAAAAAAAGAAGATATAATTGTACCTCGTGTATGGAAAACATAACATTTTAAATGGGCCTTGAGGAAAATACAGGGCTCGAACTTTTTGAAAAAAGAAAGAAGAACTTTAGAACAGGATTATTAAATATTAGTTACTTCTTCAAATTTCCTTAATTCTAAGAAATATTTAGGGAGTATCTTAGTTCTTTAGTGTGTTATGTCAGAATATAACAAAGTAGGTGGCTTATAAGACAAATTTATTTCTCACACTTATGGAGGGTGGTGAGTTCCAGATCAAGATGCCATCAGATTAGGTGTCTGGGGAGGCCCTGATTCCTTATTAATAGAGGGACCTCTTTTTGCTGTGTCCTCACAAGGAGGAAAGGGGATTTCTTTCATAAGTGCATTCATCCCAATCTTGAGGTCTCTGTCCTTATAATCTAATCAAATTTCGAAAGGCACCACTTCCAAATACCATCACATTGGGCATTAGAATTTAACATGTGAATTTTGAAGGGACACAAATATTAAGTCTAAAACAGAAAGGATGGTAAAAGGTAGTATATACGCCATACTCATAAATTAAGAAAATCATTGAGTGGAGGGAGTGGGATGAGGATCAATACTTTTTTTTTTTTTAAAGATTTTATTTATTTACTTGACAGACAGAGATCCCAAGTAGGCAGAGAGGCAGGCAGAGAGAGAGAGGAGGAAGCTGAGCAGAGAGCCTGATGCAGGGCTCGATCCCAGGACCCTGGGATCATGACCCAAGTCGAAGGCAACGGCCCAACCCACTAAGCCACCCAGGCGCCCCTTAATGCTTTTAATAAAAACAAAGAAACAAACTGAAAACCCTTGAGCTACTTTCTGATTTTCTGTTCTCTTTATAGAAAAACTCTGAAAGACTGTTTGTTGGGCTCCCCGCCGAGGGGAGGAGGCGCCTGGGCCAGCCGGAGGCCTCTCCTTGGGGCTGAGCGGGATGGCGAGTGTCGCGAACCCGGAACGCACCCACAGAAGACACCGGGCTCGGGGGATCTGTCGAAGCAGGATCTCACTTTATTGTGCGGGGGCACACCTTATATAGAGCAGCAGAAGGGAAGTGAGGACAGAGGGGGAAGAGCCAATAAGATTATGCCAAGTAGCAGTTGCTGGGTAAGGCCTGTCGGGCGAGAGGAGGAAGTGCCATAGGTTTCAGGAACCGAAACTGTGAAATTGGTGCCTTGTTGGCCGGAAGAGACGGCAAGCCGGCGCCATCTTTATTCTGGGCCGCACCCTGTGGAGGCACCTCTAGTTATGTGCCTTACACTGTTTAGTCTTCATGAACCTAATTTCAGTATTTCCTCCCATATTTTCTTGAATACATAAGAAAATCAGGCTTTTCTGCACCATTTCACTCATAGTCTTAGGAAGGTCAAAAAAGGCTTCTGTGTTGTCGATTCCAGAATCAGTTTTCAGCCTTTATTGGTGAGTGACCAAATGTCTCAGTGCCAGTGGTAAAACCAGGAGATTTCTGAGTAAAATGGGACAATTGGTCACCTCCTCCTTTTTGTACTGTTTTCTTTACTTGACATGAGGAATCGGACTCTTGTTCCTTGTCCTGCCGCTGTCACAGGCCACTACTTGGCTGGATTCTGAATCTCTGACCTCGTTGTTTTCATCCTGCATCTCTGTCAGTCAGCTCATACCACTCTGGTGTCCATGCTATTCCTGGGCCTCCTGAACTAACACCATCAGGATATTTGCATTTTTTTTTGTACTTTGTCTCTAATGCTGTAACGCTGTGCCTATAAATATCTGCTTGATCATTTCTGTCATTTCATTCAGGTCTGTGCATTAACATCACCTTCCCAGAGGTGCCACCCATGACCGTGTACTTGCATATATCACACACATTCTCTTTTGCTTGCAGATTATTTTTCTTCATGAACTTTATCCACCATCTGATCTTATTATATTTAGATCTTATTATATATATATAAATATATATATAATATTTTAACATTAACACATTTAATGAAATAAAACAAATGTAATAACATTAAAATATATGTGTTTTTCCCAGTAGAAGGCAAACTGTGAGAGTGAGGGGTTTTTCTTGGTTTATTCTATCATTATACCTCTAAGATTTAAGATAATGTGAGACGAATAACTGAAGTTCGAAAGTACTTGCTGAGTGGGTAAGTAAGTCACTGCTGTCTTTCAGGCAGTGTTCTAGATGTTTATACAAATTAACTATTGGTCCTCATAGCAACCCACTGAAGATGGCAATATTGCTGACATTTTATGGAGGTCAACACTAAGTAAAATGGTATTCAGATTCAAACCTATATGTTCCAGATTTTATAGTTTTGATGTTTAATTTATTATTTATGTTTTATTTATTTATTTATTTTGAGAGAAGGAGAGCATGCACAAGTGGTGGGGGAGGAGTGGCAAAGGGAGAGGGAGAGACAAAATCTTAAGCAGTCTCTGCCCCCAGCATGGAGCCCAATTCATGGCTCAATCTCATGACCCTGAGATCACAATCTAAGCCAAAATCAAGAGTCAATCACTTGGGGCGCCTGGGTGGCTCAGTGGTTAAGCCGCTGCCTTCGGCTCAGGTCATGATCCCAGGGTCCTAGGATCGAGCCCCGCATCAGGCTCTCTGCTCAGCAGGGAGCCTGCTTCCTCCTCTCTCTCTCTGCCTGCCTCTCTGCCTACTTACGATCTCTGTCTGTCAAATAAATAAATAAAATCTTTAAAAAAAAAAAAAAAAAAAAGAGTCAATCACTTAACCAACTGAGCCACTCAGGCTCCCCGAGAGTTTTAGTATTTAAATACTATACTACAATGCCTGGGGCTTATAGAATAACTGCAAATAAGGGAGTGGCTGGTTACTATGGTTAGGTTGGTTATTTGGAAATTGAATTATAAAAAGGAAAAAAAATTCTAGATCATATAGTAACTCTAAATTTTTGAGGAATCACATGCCTATAGCATTTTACATTTCTATCATTAAAAGCATGAAGGTTCAAGTTTTTCTATATTCTGATAACTTTTGTTTATGTTAAACAAAAGTAGACCAACATAAAAGGTTACACATTATATGATTTCATTTAAATGGAATTTCCAGGAGTTTGGGTGACCCAGTCAGTTGAGCATAGGGCTCTTGATTTTGGCTCAGGTCATGATCTCACAGCCATGAGATAGATCAAATCACATCATTTGATTTTGTAAATTATACTCTGTCCCTAAGCTGCTAAGAGTTTATTTTTTATTATGAGTTTATGACTTAATATCAGATGTGTATTTTTGTATCCAAATAAAATTTTACATGCAGTAACTCCTTTAATGTTAATATGGTAAAATGTATTAAATAATTTTCTAATAGTAAAATATTTTTGCATCCCTTGAACAATCCCATAAAGGATTAGGATATACTTTTAAAACATTGCTTGATGGTATCTCCTATATCTTATTTATGATTTTCTTTTAATATCCATTTAAACATAAACTTGTGTATAATTTTCTTTTGTATTGTCCTTGTCTAGTTTCCATCTGGAAACTTAAATACTTTCTCCATTTCATTATTTTCTGGAAGTTTATGTAAGAAAAAGTTTTTTATTTCTTTCTCTTTTATTTACATTTATTATTACTATTATTAGTAGTACGTTGGTTCTTGAAGTTTATTTAGCTTATTAACTCTGGCTTAATTATCGATACTGATTTTTTTAGTTTGATTTTATACTATGGATTAAATTTCTTAAACAGTAATAAGTTGAATCAGATTTTTAAATTTTATTTTAAGTATATTTTTCTAGATAATTTTCTGTAAGTATTAATTTTTTTTAACATTCTTCACCTTTAATTAGTGTCTTCTTTTGTCTAACATTGGCAATCTATGCCTTATTTTGTTTTCTTTCAAAGATACAGCTTCTGTTTTTTCAAATTTTTTATTTTTATTTTTTTTATTTTTATTTTTTTATTAATTTTTTATTTTTTATAAACATATATTTTTATCCCCAGGGGTACAGGACTGTGAATCACCAGGTTTACACACTTCACAGCACTCACCCAAGCACATACCCTCCCCAATGTCCATAATCACACCCCCTTCTCCTAAACCCCCTCCCCCCAGCAACCCTCAGTTTGTTCTGTGAGATTAAGAGTCACTTATGGTTTGTCTCCCTCCCAATCCCATCTTGTTTCATTTATTCTTCTCCTACCAACTTAAGCCCCCATGTTGCATCACCACTTCCTCATATCAGGGAGATCATATGATAGTTCTCTTTCTCTGCTTGACTTATTTCGCTAAGCATGATACGCTCTAGTTCCATCCATGTTGTCGCAAATGGCAAGATTTCATTTCTTTTGATGGCTGCATAGTATTCCATTGTGTATATAAACCACATCTTCTTGATCCATTCATCTGTGTATGGACATCTAGGTTCTTTCCATAGTTTGGCTATTGTGGACATTGCTGCTATAAACATTTGGGTGCACGTGCCCCTTTGGATCACTACGTTTGTATCTTTAGGGTAAATACCCAATAGTGCAATTGCTGGGTCATAGGGCAGTTCTATTTTCAACATTTTGAGGAACCTCCGTGCTGTTTTCCAGAGTGGCTGCACCAGCTTGCATTCCCACCAACAGTGTCGGAGGGTTCCCCTTTCTCTGCATCCTCGCCAGCATCTGTCATTTCCTGACTTGTTGATTTTAGCCATTCTGACTGGTGTGAGGTGATATCTCATTGTGGTTTTGACTTGTATTTCCCTGATGCCGAGTGATATGGAGCACTTTTTCATGTGTCTGTTCGCCATCTGGATGTCTTCTTTGCAGAAATGTCTGCTCATGTCCTCTGCCCATTTCTTGATTGGATTATTTGTTCTCTGGGTGTTGAGTTTGCTAAGTTCTTTATAGATTTTGGACACTAGTACTTTATCTGATATGCCGTTTGCAAATATCTTCTCCCATTCTGTCAGTTGTCTTTTGATTTTGTTAACTGTTTCCTTTGCTGTGCAAAAGCTTTTGATCTTGATGAAATCCCAATAGTTCATTTTTGCCCTTGCTTCCCTTGCCTTTGGCGATGTTCCTAGGAAGATGTTGCTGCGGCTGAGGTCGAAGAGGTTGCTGCCTGTGTTCTCCTCAAGGATTTTGATGGATTCCTTTCGCACATTGAGGTCCTTCATCCATTTTGAGTCTATTTTCGTGTGTGGTGTAAGGAAATGGTCCAGTTTCATTTTTCTGCATGTGGCTGTCCAATTTTCCCAGCACCATTTATTGAAGAGGCTATCTTTTTTCCATTGGACATTCTTTCCTGCTTTGTGGAAGATTAGTTGACCATAGAGTTGAGGGTCTATTTCTGGGCTCTCTATTCTGTTCCATTGATCTATGTGTCTGTTTTTGTGCCAGTACCATGCTGTCTTGATGATGACAGCTTTGTAATAGAGCTTGAAGTCCGGAATTGTGATGCCACCAACGTTGGCTTTCTTTTTCAATATCACTTTGGCTATTCAAGGTCTTTTCTGGTTCCATATAAATTTTAGAATTATTTGTTCCATTTCTTTGAAAAAGATGGATGGTACTTTGATAGGAATTGCATTAAATGTGTAGATTGCTTTAGGTAGCATAGACATTTTCACAATATTTATTCTTCCAATCCAGGAGCATGGAACATTTTTCCATTTCTTTGTGTCTTCCTCAATTTCTTTCATGAGTACTTTGTAGTTTTCTTAGTATAGATTCTGTGTCTCTTTGGTTAGGTTTATTCCTAGGTATCTTATGGTTTTGGATGCAATTGTAAATGGGATTGACTCCTTAATTTCTCTTTCTCTTTCTTCTGTCTTGCTGTTGGTGTAGAGAAATGCAACTGATTGCTGTGCATTGATTTTATATCCTGACACTTTACTGAATTCCTGTATAAGTTCTAGCAGTTTTGGAGTGGAGTCTTTTGGGTTTTCCACATATAGTATCATATCATCTGCGAAGAGTGATAATTTGACTTCTTCTTTGCCGATTTGGATGCCTTTAATTTCCTTTTGTTGTCTGATTGCTGAGGCTAGGACTTCTAGTACTATGTTGAATAGCAGTGGTGATAATGGACATCCCTGCCGTGTTCCTGACCTTAGCGGAAAAGCTTTCAGTTTTTCTCCATTGAGAATGATATTTGTGGTGGGTTTTTCATAGATGGCTTTGATGATATTGAGGTATGTGCCCTCTATCCCTACACTTTGAAGAGTTTTGATCAGGAAGGGATGCTGTACTTTGTCAAATGCTTTTTCAGCATCTATTGAGAGTATCATATGGTTCTTGTTCTTTCTTTTATTGATGTGTTGTATCACATTGGCTGATTTGTGGATGTTGAACCAACCTTGCAGCCCTGGAATAAATCCCACTTGGTCGTGGTGATTAATCCTTTTAATGTACTGTTGAATCCTATTGGCTAGTATTTTGTTGAGTATTTTCGCATCTGTGTTCATCAAGGATATTGGTCTATAGCTCTCTTTTTTGGTGGGATCCTTGTCTGGTTTGGGGATCATGGTGATGCTGGCCTCATAAAATGAGTTTGGAAGTTTTCCTTCCATTGCTATTTTTTGGAACAGTTTCAGGAGAATAGGAATTAGTTCTTCTTTAAATGTTTGGTAGAATTCCCCCGGGAAGCCGTCTGGCCCTGGGCTTTTGTTTGTTTGGAGATTTTTTTTTTTTTTTTTATTTGACAGAGAGAGATCACAAGTAGGCAGAGAGGCAGGCAGAGAGAGAGAGAAGGAAGCAGGCTCCCTGTGGAGCAGAGAGCCTGATGCGGGACTCGATCCCAGGACCCTGAGATCATGACCTGAGCTGAAGGCAGTGTCTTAACCCACTGAGCCACCCAGGCGCCCCTGTTTGGAGATTTTTAATGACTGTTTCAATCTCCTTCCTGGTTATGGGTCTGTTCAGGCTTTCTATTTCTTCCTGGTTCAGTTGTGGTACTTTATATGTTTCTAGGAATGCATCCATTTCTTCCAGATTGTCAAATTTATTGGCATAGAGTTGCTCATAGTATGTTCTTATAATAGTTTGTATTTCTTTGGTGTTAGTTGTGATCTCTCCTCTTTCATTCATGATTTTATTTATTTGGGTCCTTTCTCTTTTCTTTTTGATAAGTCTGGCCAGGGGTTTATCAATATTATTAATTCTTTCAAAGAACCAGCTCCTAGTTTCGTTGATTTGTTCTATTGTTTTTTTGGTTTCTATTTCATTGATTTCTGCTCTGATCTTTATGATTTCTCTTCTCCTGCTGGGCTTAGGGTTTCTTTCTTGTTCTTTCTCTAGCTCCTTTAGGTGTAGGGTTAGGTTGTGTACCTGAGACCTTTCTTGTTTCTTGAGAAAGTCTTGAACCGCTATATATTTTCCTCTCAGGACTGGCTTTGTTGTGTCCCACAGATTTTGAACCGTTGTATTTTCATTATCATTTGTTTCCATGATTTTTTTTCAATTCTTCTTTAATTTCCCAGTTGACCCATTCATTCTTTAGAAGGATGCTGTTTAGTCTCCATGTATTTGGGTTCTTTCCAAACTTCCTTTTGTGGTTGAGTTCTAGCTTTAGAGCATTGTGGTCTGAAAATATGCAGGGAATGATCCCAATCTTTTGATACCGGTTGAGTCCTGATTTAGGACCGAGGATGTGATCTATTCTGGAGAATGTTCCATGTGCACTAGAGAAGAATGTGTATTCTGTTGCTTTGGGATGAAATATTCTGAATATATCTGTGATGTCCATCTGGTCCAGTGTGTCGTTTAAGGCCTTTATTTCCTTGCTGATCTTTTGCTTGGATGACCTGTCCATTTCAGTGAGGGGAGTGTTCATGTCCCCTACTATTATTGTATTATTGTTGATGTGTTTCTTTGATTTTGTTATTCATTGGTTTATATAGTTGGCTGCTCCCACGTTGGGGGCATAGATATTTAAAATTGTTAAATCTTCTTGTTGGACAGACACTTTGAGTATGATATAGTGTCCTTCCTCATCTCTTATTATAGTCTTTGGCTTACAATATTATTGATCTGATATAAGGATTGCCACTCCTGCTTTCTTCTGATATACATTAGCATGGTAAATTCTTTTCCACCCCTTCACTTTAAATCTGGAGGTGTCTTCGGGCTTAAAATGAGTTTCTTGGAGGCAACATATAGATGGGTTTTGTTTTTTTATCCATTCTGATACCCTGTGTCTTTTGACAGGGGCATTTAGCGCATTAACATTCAGGGTAACTATTGAGAGATATGAATTTAGTGCCATTGTATTGCCTGTAAGGTGACTGTTACTGTATATGGTCTCTATTCCTTTCTGATCTACCACTTGTAGGCTCTCTCTTTGCTTAGAGGACCCCTTTCAAGATTTCCTGTAGAGCTGGTTTGGTGTTTGCAAATTCTTTCAGTTTTTGTTTGTCCTGGAAGCTTTTAATCTCTCCTTCTATTTTCAATGATAGCCTCGCTGGATATAGTATTCTTGGCTGCATGTTTTTCTCGTTTAGTGCTCTGAAAATATCCTGCCAGCTCTTTCTGGCCTGCCAGGTCTCTGTGGATAAGTCAGCTGCCAATCTAATATTTTTACCATTGTATGTTACAGACTTCTTTCCCGGGCTGCTTTCAGGATTTTCTCTTTGTCACTGAGACTTGTAAATTTTACTTTTAGGTGACGGGGTGTGGGCCTATTCTTATTGATTTTGAGGGGCGTTCTCTGAACCTCTGAATTTTGATGCTCATTCCCTTTGCCATATTGGGGAAATTCTCCCCAATAATTCTCTCCAGTATACCTTCTGCTCCCCTCTCTCTTTCTTCTTCTTCTGGAATCCCAATTATTCTAATGTTGTTTCATCTTATGGTGTCACTTATCTCTCGAATTCTCCCCTCGTGGTCCAGTAGCTGTTTGTCCTTCTTTTGCTCAGCTTCTTTATTCTCTGTCATTTGGTCTTCTCTATCACTAATTCTTTCTTCTGCCTCATTTATCCTAGCAGTGAGAGCCTCCATTTTTTATTGCACCTCATTAATAGCTTTTTTGATTTCAACTTGGTTAGATTTTAGTTCTTTTATTTCTCCAGAAAGGGCTTTTATATCTTTCGAGAGGTTTTCTCTAATATCTTCCATGCCTTTTTCGAGCATGGCTAGAACCTTGAGAATTGTCATTCTGACCTCTAGATCTGACATATTACCAATGTCTGTATTGATTAGGTCCCTAGCCTTCGGTACTGCCTCTTGTTCTTTTTTTTTCTGTTGAATTTTTCCGTCTTGTCATTTTGTCCAGATAAGAGTAAATGAAGGGGCAAGTAAAATACTAAAATGGTGGCAACAACCCCAGGAAAATATGCTTTAACCAAATTAGAAGAGATCCAAAATCGTGAGGAGGGCGAAAGGGGATAAAAAGAGGTTCAAAAAGGAAGAAAAAAAAAAAAAAAGAAAAAAGAAAAAAAAAAAGAAAAGAAAATAATTAAAAAAAATCAAACACCTAAGAAAAATGTAAAAAAGAAATAATGTATATATTAAATAAACTAGTAAAAAATCGTTAAAAAAGAAAAAGGTAACAGTTAAAAAAAAATTTTACCCGAAGGCGAGGAAAAAACAAAAATGAAAAAGAAAAAAATTAAATTAACTGCAAGACTAAAAAAAATCACAAGGAAAAAGCCATGAATTCTGTGCCTGGCTTTCTCCTCCTCTGGAATTCTGCTGCTCTCCTTGGTAATTGAAACCGCACTCCTTGGTAGGTGAACTTGGTCTCGGCTGGATTTCTTGTTGATCTTCTGGGGAAGGGGCCTGTTGTAGTGATTCTCATGTGTCTTTGCCCCAGGCGGAATTACACCGCCCTTTCCGGGGCCGGGTTGAGTAATCTGCTCGGGTTTGCTTTCAGGAGCTTTTGTTCCTTGAGCGTTTTCTGTAGATTTCCGGAGTAATAGAATACAAATGGCGGCCTCCTGGTCTCCGGCCCGGAGGAGCCGAGAGCCCAGGGCCGCACTCCTCAGTGCGCCCTCAGAGAACAGCGCTCAGTTACTCCCATCTGCCTGACCTCCGGCCGTGCTCCGAGCTCACCGAGCCTGCGACGGTTTAAGGTAACCCTGAGCTGCGAGCTTACTGTCAGCTCTGTCTCTGTAGCCGGCTTTCCCGTTCCAATACCCACAAGCTGTGTGTCACTCAGACACCCCCGATCCTTCTGTGACCCTGCGGGACCTGAGGCCACGCTGACCCCGCGTGGGCTTCGCTCCGGTTTAGCCTCTGGAGCGATGTCCCTCAGCGGAACAGACTTTTAAAAGTCCTGATTTTGTGTGGGTTGCTTTGCCGCTTGTCGGGAGCCGGCCCCTCCCCCCGGGGTCTGTCTTCCCGTTGCTTTGGATTCACTTCTCCGCCGTTCCTACCTTTCAGAAAGTGGTTGTTTTTTGCTGTTCTTCTTGTCTTCGATCTGCCGATGGATTTTCAGGTGTTTGCAATCTTTAGATAAGCTATCTAGCTGATCTCCGGCTAGCTGAAGTAGTCTCAGCCTGCTACGTCACCGCCATCTTGACTCCTCCCCCCTCAAATTTTTTATTTTTAATGAAAAATGGCTTTCATCCTTCTTAATGGTTCCTGCCATTTCTTTTTTTACCATTTTGCAACTCTCTGCCTTTAAGTATATTTATTCCTTCCATCCACTTTCTCTAAGATTATATTATTACTCTTTTTCTAACTTCCAGATTTGGAAGGCAACTTATTACTTTTAAAGTTTTTTTTTTCCCCTGTGGCGATATCTAAAACTATAAATTTTAATGTAGCTATCGTCACATCCCTCAAGTTTACATGTATTTTAATTACCTTCTTTCTCAGTTCTAAGAATATTTGGTAATTTCAATAATAATTGTTCTTTTGCCTGTAGACTATATATTAGTTTGTGGTTTAAAAAAAATACTCTTTTTTACTCATTTCTAAGTTTATTACTTTATGGGAAGAAACTATGGACTGTACATTATGAGATATTTAGTGTTTGTTGATAACAACTTAATGAGGTAAATACAGTAATTATCCCACTCTGCAGATGATAAACTGAAGCACATAGCAGGTAAGAAGAACATTCGTCATTACACAAAGTGCGAAATTGGGAATTAAACCCAGGCAATCAGTCTGTAGATACTTCTTAGTAGCTATTATTTTAACATGGTTTTTATTTCTTCTTTCATCTTTCTAGGCATTTTCATTACCGTTTTTTTTTTAGATTTTATAGAACATTTTATTACCTCCACTTCTTGTAGAGTTGTATCTCCTTTTTGTTGGGTCTGACACCTCCATTATTAATCCTCTCATAAGATTCTTAATTTCATTATTGTGATAATTTTATGTTAATTTGTAGCTTTTTATTTTTTTAGTTTTTGGTAATGGGGAAATGTCAATTGTTTTCTACACTCAGATCATATAAAGAAGACATGATTTCCTGCACTAGTATAGAAATGAATGGGGTACTGAGATTTTCCAATCTTCTTTAATGGAAGGACAGCTCTTCCTGTGCCTAGTTTTCCAGAGGGCTCTCATCTCTAGCGAGTTCCTTGCCTTACACTGGCTCATGGCCATATTTATTGTCTCTATTAGAGTTTTGGAACTCACACTGCAAAAAAAAAGGGGGAAGATATACCTTTATGTTTTGAATTAAATTATTTATTCATATAGTCAATGGATTAGGCATTATTGTTATATTTAATCTATCTCTGAAGGTTTTTTTTAAATTTCTGTGATGAAATTAAAATAGGTCTTTGTGTTTCAGCTTATATAATATTACCCATAGAAGGATTAACTGAAAGATGGTAATGAATCTTATTCAATCAGACATCTATCCTAAAACTTTGTTCTTTGCACATGATCAAATGAAGATGAGGTAGTAGAGTGGGACTTATCCAAAATAACTGTGTGTCTATAAAAAGGGAAGATTCAGACACAGAGCCAAACACAGAGACAAAGTTATGAGATGATGAAAGAAACTATTAATGTGATATAACTGTAAGCCAAAAAGCCCCAAAGACTACCAGTGAACCACCAGATGCGAGGAGAGGGGCATGGAACAGATTCTCCCTCACAGCCCTAAGAAGTAACTAACCATACTGGCACCTTGAGTCCAGACTTCTAGCCTCCAGAACTGTGAACTAATAAATTTCTGTTATTTTAAGTTATCCAGTTTGTGATACTTTGATAAGGCAGCCCTAGGAAACTGACACAGGTATTGTTTGGCCAAAGAGCATCACAAATACCTGTCTTGATAAGACTGGTATTAGCATTAGCCCTTTTTTTCATGTGTCTGAGAGAAGTATACAGAGATAAGATGATAATTTGTAAAAGTACTTGGTTTTTTATTAATAAATGTTGACCTCAAAGCTTAGGGTAAAATCCAGTAAAGCAAAATGGATCATGAGGACAACTTCTTTAGCTTAGGCTAAAAAGAAATCAAAGTAGATAAAAGTACTTGCCTTTTTCACTGAGCTCTTAAGTGATTACCACATTTTACAAAGGATGGCAAATAAAACTTGGTCAAGACAATCTAGGTCACCTCATACACTTTGTAGAAAACAGACATTTTGGGGGAGGGTATGGGATTTTTCCAAATTTATTTATAAATCTAGCTTCATGGAAGCAAAAGCATGTCCTCTGGATTTAGATTATTTGGAATAGCAGGGGAAATGCACACTGTCCTTGCTTCATGAAATGTTATTGACTTGATGAGCCAAAACAGGAATTTTTCTTGGGACTGAAAAGAAATAAGTTTTTTTTTTTTTTTTTTTTTTTTTAAGATTTTATTTATTTGTCAGAGAGAGTGAGCGAGAGCGAGCACAGGCAGACAGAATGGAAGGCAGAGTCAGACGGAGAAGAAGGCTCCCTGCGGAGCAAGGAGCCCGATATGGGACTCGATCCCAGGACGCTGGGATCATGACCTGAGCCGAAGGCAGCTGCTTAACCAACTGAGCCACCCAGGCGTCCCAAGAAATAAGTTTTTACTGACTTGTCACTGGAAGAAGAGGGAGGGAGAAACATATCAGTACAGAAAGAAACAGTACTTTTTTTTTTTTTAATCTAAAGGCCAACACCATGTAATGTAAAATATTTATAGCTCTTTTTAAAAGAATATAAGCTCAGTTATTCTGAGCAAATCTTTGTTATCTTTATAAAGTTCTGACTTCCAGAATAATTCATGTGCTGTTAAATAAAGTTATTTGAACTAAATGGGCCCAATCTGCTTACTAGAGCCAAGATTCTATTTTGTAGAGTAGGCAGATCTGAGGTTTTCTTGAAGATGATGATAGACATACTATTAAAATGTATCAATATACAAGGCAGGATACTAAAGAAATGAAGAAATCTGTCCCATGTGACATGAATTAATAATGAATAATTCAAGAAAATCCACTATTTTTTTTTTTTTAATTTCTAAACACAGTATTATACTTCAACAGTATCTTCATGCCTTCAGAATCTTCCTTAACCAAGATTTATATTTGTTAGGAGATGTTAAAACGTATACTATTTATTTTCAAACCTACACTTAGGTTGCGTGATGAAAAGAAAACCATCTAGGCTTCCAGTGAGGGGAAAAGAAGAGAGAGAAAAAAAAAGCAAACAATATAATGATAAGATGTATCTAGATACTTTATTTGGCACAGTTTCCTTCCAACATTCTAAAATTCCCTCTGTGTCAAAAGATTTGAAAGACTGGAAATTATTTTTTCTAGCTTTTCTGCCAGTAGGGTTTCAGTTACAGTTAGCTGATGAAAAGAACTTCTGTGAGATGGAAAGTGGAGTAAGAAAAAGAAGCTATTATTCTTTGGTGAAAGCATAAAACAGGCATGTGGCATATGTATGTGATAAATGTGGGCTTTTTTGCCAGGGCTGTTCAAGCATCTCCCTAAGAATCATATCCTCTGGTGCTTAGAATCTGCCATCACATAGGGTGCCTCTCTTGAGATTTTTGAACTTTTCTATTTTCTGAGAAATAGATACATTCTCATTAACCTTTAGTCCGTCAACCCTTCTAATTGTAGTTTAAAGTTCAAATTCTTACTTACAGTACATAGAGTAGTTCATGTCTAAATGATAAATCATGAGACAGAGAAAAATCAAAATAATATATTAAAAATCCAGCATTGAATTAAAAGTAACTTGGCACATAAGGACACATGTTGATGTAAAGAATAATGAGGGGAAAAGAAACTATATAGAGAGAGATTTATGGGAGCTTTACATAATGGAATTCCCTATCGTGGATTTTAAAATAATACTTAAAATAATTGTGTATGGACATAAAAGACAAGCTTGACAATGGTGTTCTGAAGATTTGTATTATCAAGTTCCCAGGTATTGCTGATACTACCGGTTTAGGTGTTCCATTTTGAGAAATACTGCTTTAGAGAATGCTGCCAGTGTGGATCCCTTTCTGTTGTAGAAGATGACGTCTGTGGTTGGATATCTATTAAATTCTGTTTTATCTGCCCATCCCCCAGCTTCTCTGTACTTCAATCCTAATAATTCATAATGCAACTTCTTCAGATAACTTTATTTCACCCAGGCATGGAAAGAGCCAGAATTACTTGGTGATATGTGTCCCTCTTGAGTGTCCTATATTCAACAACATATTGATAAAGAACTATAAAAGCCTGGCTCTTGTTTGAGGTCAGGGACAAACCCACCAGTGCTATGTATAAGCCAGAGTTTCCTATAGCAGCAGCAGTTGGGGATTTCACATGGGATCATACCCCTTGCTTGGCCTCTTTCCTTTTTTTAGTCCACATTCATGTTCTTCCCTGTTCCTCCTTGACTAACTTTCTTGATAATTTAAGCGTATGTGTACCTGAAAACTTCAGAAAGTGAGGCATCTAATAGATTGGATTTAATTATCTGTTTTTTGTTTGTTTTTGTTTGTTTTAACCTTTTAGTTATGATCATTTATTCCTCTCTTATTATAAATTATAATTTTTAAATGAATCCTGAACATTGTTTGACAAAAAAAAATGCACTCCCCAGTAAAATATCCATGAACTACATGTGACTACTTAAACTTAAATTTAAGTAATTAAAGTGAAATGGAATTTAAAATTAAGTTCCTAAGACACAGTAGCTAACTTTCAAGTGTTTAATAGCCATATGTGATTAGTAGCTACAATTTTGGGCAGGGCAGCTTCCACAGTGACAGAAAATTTTATTCAAAAGGGCTATTCTAGAGACTTTGGTTGATAGCATCTTCCTACAGTGAGGGTTTATTTGTGGTCTGATCATTATGCCAATTGGGGATAGCAATAATTAGACATTGCATTTAATTTTCTTAAGGTATATCATTCTTGGTTTGCCATACGAGGTCTCAAATAATAACCTGGTGGTCTTTTAACTCTGATCTTGGTATTTCCAGCACAGTGGAATTCTTGAAGGTCTTTACTTGTTATATTGCTTTTTAGCTAGTATATTTTACTTGTGTACCAAAAGCCTCATATACAGTCTGAGAAAACTGAAAATGCTTTGGGGAGGTGGGGTGGTGAGGAGGACTAGGACAGATTTGGCCTCATTTCTCTTTCGTTGTTTTGTTTTTTGTTTTTTTTTCCTGTAGGATCTTGTCCCTTCAAGTTTGGACTGCCTTAGTTGCCCTGAACTTCTGCTTCCTCTCCCCAGTCCCCTTGACTCTTCTAGAGACTCTGGGCTTAAGAGCTCTGTTTGGTTGCTCAGCCCACTTTTAAGAAGTGAAGACTTGAAAGAAAGCTTCACAAAATGCTAAGCTTACTTCAGAAAAGCTTTCTTGGCTCTCGTACCTTGGCCTTTCAATTCCAGGTTGCCCTGCATGCCCTTTTATGCCCTTATTTTGTAGCTCAACTGTGATAAAACTATCTTTGTTTCTCCCCTAATTATTTTTCTTGTTTTTATTTTAATTCCAGTTTATTAACACACATTGTTTTCTTAATTTGAGGTGTACAATATAGTGATTCAACAATTCTATACATCACAAGTGCTCATCATGACAAGTGTGCTCTGTAATCCCCAGCATCTATTTCCTGCGTCCTACTACCCACCTCTCCTCTAGTAACTATTAGATTATTCTTTATGGTTAAGATTCTGTTTCTATTTGTTTTTTTATCTATTTTTTTCCCCTTTGCTCATTTGTTTGTTTTTTAAGTTCCACGTGTGAATGAAAGCATATGCTGGGCACCTGGATGGCTCAATTGTTAAGCATCTGCCTTCAGCACAGGTCATGATCCCAGGGTCTTGGGATCAAGTCCTGCATTGGGCTCCCTGCTTAGCAGGAAACCTGCTTCTCCCTCTCCCACTCCCCCTGCTGTGTTCCCTCTCTCAACTCTCTCACTGTGTCTCTTTCAGTCAAATAAAAAATCTTAAAAAAACAAAACAAAACATGCTATTTGTCTTTCTCTGACTGACTTATTTCACTTAGCATTATATTCTTTAGCTCCATCCTTGTTTTACAAATGACAAGATTCCATTCTTTTCATGATTGAATAATAGTCCATTATATATGTGTATACACACAATGAAATATATTATATTTGCATATATTATATATATATGTGTGTGTGTATCTTCAATATTATCCTATATATAAGTATATTTATGTGTATATAGAATATCCATTCACCAATTGATGACACTTGTGCTGCTTCCATACCTTGGCGAGTATAATAATGCTGCTATAAAAACAGTGGTATACCCCTTTGAATTAGTGTTTTTTTAAAATATTTTATTTATTTATTTGACAGAGATCACAAGTAGGCAGAGAGGCAGGCAGAGAGAGAGAGAGAGGGAGAAGCAGGACCCCCGCTGAGCAGAAAGCCCAATGCAGGGCTAGATTCCAGGACCCTGGGATCATGACCTGAGCAAAAGGCAGAGGCTTTACCCACTGAGACACCCAGGCACCGTGAATTCGTGTTTTTGTATTCTTTGGATAAATACCCTGTAGTATGATTGGTGAATCATAGGGTAGTTCTATTTTTAACTTTTTGAAGAAACTTCCTACCGTTTTCTACAGTAGCTGTACCAGTTTGCACTCCCACCAACAGTGGAAGAAGGTTCCTTTTTCTCCACATCCTCAAGAATACCTGTTTGTTTTGGTGTTCTTGATTTTAGCCATTCTGACAGGGTTAAATTGATACCTCGTTGTAGTTTTGATTTGGATTTCCCTGATGCTAAGTGATGATGAACATCTTTTCATGTGTCTTTTGGACATTTGGATGTCTTTTTTGGAGAAAAGTCTGTTCATATCTTTTGCCCATATCTTTTGTCTTATTTATTTTGGGGGTTTTAAGTTGTGTCAGTTCTTTATATTTTGGATACTAACCCTTTAATTGAATATGTCATTTACAAATGTCTTCTCCCATTCTGTAGGTTGCCTTTTAATTTTGTTGGTTATTTCCTTTGCTGTGCAGAACCTTTTTATTTTGATGTAGTCAGTAGTTTATTTTTCCTTTGGTTTCCCTTTCCTCAAGAGAGATATCTAGAAAAATTTGCTCCAGCTGTCAAAAAAGTTACTGTCTGTGTTCTCTTCTAGGATTTTTTTCAAGCTCATTGAATTCCTAAATCTGCAGTTGGGTATCATTAATCAGTTTTGAAAAATTTTCAGGCATTAAAGCTACAAATATTGCTTCAGGTTTATTTTATTTTTCCTATCTTTCTGGTTCTCCAATTATACAAATTAAATTACATTTTTGTGCCTTTATATTGTCCTTTCTTCTGTATTTGCTATTTTTGTTTCCTGCCTTCAGTCTGAATGTTTTCTTCAAACCTATCTTCCAGCTCATTATTTCTCTTTAGTTTTATCTGTTCTCCTGTTAAAACCATTAATTTTTATTGATCTTTTACTTTCCACTTCTCTGCCAAATTTTCTATCTTGTATTTTATATCCTTAAATATATTGAACAATATCTGGATAATTACATCAAATTGATCTCTTTTGGATCTGTTTTTGTTGTTTATTATGTTCTCGCTTTGTATTAATAGTATATTTTGTTTTCCTTGTCAGTTAAGGGGTAAAATAATACTGAATATAATATGTAAAAGTTGTAGAAATAATTAAAATACTGCAATTAGTTTACATCCTTCTAATCAGGGTTTGCATTTACTCTTTTCAGGTGTCAACGTCAATAGCAAGCCCAGATAACCTTAATCTTTTCATAGGCACTTAGAATATTTGAAGTAGGGTTGCAGTTCTTAAAAAGGCGAGTGTATTTCCAGTTCACTCTTACTTCTAGAGATTAACATTTTGTGGTCTTAAGACAAAGCAAAGCAAGTTTAAAAGCTTCCACAACTAGGACATGTGGATGGCTCAGTCATTTAAGCGTCTGACTCTTGGTTTCAGCACAAGTCATCATCTTGAGTTCCTGGAATCAAACCCAGGTGGGGCTCTGCACTCAGTGCAGAGTCTGCTTGCCCCTCCCTATCCCCGACTTGTTCTCTCTCTCTCAAATAAATAAAACCTTCAAAAAAAATTTTTTTTAATTAAAAAATCTTCCACAATTTACCTACACCTAGATTTTATTTTGTTGTTGTGCTTGCTTCTTATCCTCATAAAAATGTAAAAACTTGTTTAACTTTTCAGTATCTCATCTGCCTTATCTAGAACTACCAGATGTTTGCCAGAGAAAAGCAGCTAAAAATACCAACATTATCTCCTTTTGATTCCTAATTATCTAGCATCTTGGCCTCATAATTCTTTACTACCTATTTTTCCCATTAGTGGGAAAAACAAGCAAACAAAGAAGCAAAAATTTCCTGTCTAGTCATTCTCAATGAGAGCATTGATTCAAATTATTTAGGTTACTATTACTATATATTTTGAGTATCTGTGAGTATTACTTTAATGCAGACTCTCTTTATCCAAACAAAAGAATAAATACACCCTGTTTTTAACTTACTCACATTCTATAAATAACTTAGTGCTTTAATACATACACAGATACACACATACTGAATTGTCTATGGTAAATGGCCTATGAAAAAAATGTCTTTCTCCTAAGTAAACTATCTTCAATATCTGGATTATCACTTATCTTCTGAACTTTTTTCCTTGCTGGAGACTGATGATACAGTCATGTCAGCATCTATCACAGGGCTTATATAAAATATCTGGCCAGATACGTTAATGATAATATAGGCAACGTTTCTATATTTGTTCAAAGGTCAGACTCAAAATTATTATCTTTCTTAGATGTTTCTATAGCCATGTTTGTTCAGTTCTGTATGGTTAAGTATATTGTATGGCATATTATAGTTTTGTTGGCTAGGAGTCTAGTATTCGTTAACCAAAAAACCAAAGTTTTGGTGGCTTGACACTATTTAAGTTCAAAATTTTCTCAGGCAATTGTACTAGGTATCAGTTTCTTTAAGTGTTCATTCAGATACCTCAACACCTTACCTCTACCACTCAACCAATTCCTAGCACCTTGCCATTATAGAGTGCTTGCATCAAGAGAAAGTTGGAAAATATGTAGGAGGATTTTATAGTCCAGGCAAGGCTGTAAACAAAAACAACACCAACAAAAAATCACCTACTGCTTAGATGATATCATTACTTTAATTATAACTCAGACTTCTATATCCCCAGGGATATGGAAAATGTAGTCTAGCTGCATTTCCAGAGAGATGGGGAAACAGGTTTCAGTAAATATCTGACCATCTCTGCCCCAATAGTGGAGATATTTTCATCTCTATTGTCTGTAAATAAGCATGCTATGGTCTCACAGGAACAAATTCTGTCTTGTTGCTTGCCCCAGAAAGAAGATGAATAAAGGGGAAAGTATCAGATAATGACAAACTGAGTTACCTTCATTTCTGTCGAAAATAATTTCTAGGTTGTACCTCTCTGCGATAGATACACACATACACACCCATATATTAACAAACAAAAAAACAGGAGCACAACGGTTTTCCTATATATATATTTTTTCTCTTCTCTGCATTGTGCTTTTACAGGATTTCACTGCAAATAGTATTACTGAAGTTCAGTAACTTAATGTTTTGTTTTTCCATTATTTACTGTGTGAGCTACATGTATTATAAACATAATTAATGTAAATGAAGAACAATGTAGGTAGAATCACATAAAACATTGAGAAAGCAACACTGTTAAGAGTTTTTGGTTGATTATTTAAATAAATTATAGTATTTTTAAGATTGTTCTACGTATTTAATCAGTGTTTAAAACCAAAGTTAGCCAAAGTTTCAAGTGTGCAACCAGAATTCAGCAAAATGGGATATGTTTTTGGCTCTATAGTACATTTCCAATGCATTATTTAAGTTGACCAATTTACCCTAATATGTCTGTATCTTACTTTTAAAACTTTTTAAAAGGGATTGATTGATACTGAAATCTGCTAAAGCTCATAATAAAAAGTATATAAAATAGTTTCATTCCTAGGGTTCTCCTCTTGTATCTTCAGCTCCATAGTAAACTTATTTATACAAAAAATTTTCCTAAGAGAGGTCAGTTACATATGCATTCAGCCTTTCTCACTGGTAGGAGTGGAAAATTAACTTCAGTTGGCATTGCTAAAAGTGTATTATACTTGTATATATCTAAAAACATTTTCTGCATTCACAGCTATAAAGGCTTAATTAGAAATAATATAACAAGTATTTCTGGTATTAAACATATTTTAGAAGAAAGGAGCTTAAACATTTGGAAATTATACATGGAATATCTGCCAACATATTAAGTTGCGTAGTTCACCATTTATTATTTATTTCTCTAAAATAAGTAATTAACTCCCAGAGAAGAGATGCGATGGGTAGAAGGATATGATATTCATGTCTAGGGTGCTTTGAGGTTAAAATAACCTTGTTGAAAAATATTTTAATATTTAAAAGTGTATGTAGCTAACTCTGCACTTGTGGCAATTTTCCATGGTACTTTATATTTCAAATATATTTCAGTGGAAGTTCTATACAAGCACATATTGAGAGAATAATTTTTATTTTTCGATTGCTCACTGTGGAGGCTGGAATTTTGAAAAATGGTAGTGAATACCTCTGAGCCACAGAGCTACATCTGAATAAATTACAATTCTTGTTTTCTGGATGCTGTCTTTTATGCGTACATATGCATTAATCTTTGAACAGTTTTTTTCTTGGCATGCTTCTTTCAACATAATGCTGTTGTATTGTTCTTAAATTCTTGTTTCAAAGCCTTACTCATTTTCTTGGTTATACTATAAACATTTCAGCTCTTTTCTAGCTCTCCATATATATTTTTCCCTTCACCAATGGAATTATGCAATGATTGCTTTTGATTCACTAGAAAAATATTCTTCAATATGAAACTAGTTTTTCTTCTTTAGTAAACTTACAGTTAAAAAAATTCCTAATAAATATCACCTGATTAGAGAATCTAAGACTTTAAAATACTATAAAGTTATTTTTATTCATTATATTGAAGCACTGCTCCATTGTCTTTTAGTCTTAAAGATTAGTGTCTAGAAGCCTGATATCAATCTGACTCTTATAATTTAAGAATCTTTCTTTCTGTCTCTATTCTCTTACTTTAAAGACTTTAACAACATTTTCCTGAAACTTGAAGTGTTATTAAGATATTGCTCGGTATGGATTTATTTTTATTCATTGTTGCATTTAGAAAGTTGGAGATTTTCTTTAGATAATCTGTGTCATTTCTGTGGAGTGACTTTTGGGGTAGTGATGGAAATAAGGATTTCAATTTCTGCTTTTATTATTGCTGGTTGTGTCCATAACTCAATAAAAAAAATGTAATTGCATATCTAGTTCTTTGTTTGTTGGTTATAAACAAAATTTGCTCATTTACTGCTATGAAACTAGAAAATAATGATCACTGGTAGTTTCCTTAGTGTGATATGATATTACATAGTTATCCCCACGTGTCTTGACCTGTTAATTTTAGACAGCATCCCACTGGGTACATCAGCATATCTTTCTCCAAGCATTATTTCACCACTTTTTATTCTATATGTCTCTCCATTGTCTTATTGCAAAATTCATAGAACTTGTACTCTGGTAAATAAAATAAAAATTTTCAGGATGTGCTCATAGGTTAATACCAATGTTTAAAGCCAAATTTATGGTTATAAATATTATATACTCCAGAAGTTCAATAATGAGTTTGGGCTTATAGAGATGTATGTATAATTCTGTGTCATTTTAAATCTGCTTCTGAAAGGAGAAAAATATCTAATGAAAATTTGGAGAGGAGCATGGGAGGAAATCATAAAAAGCATTTTGAAAAGTTTAATTTCATTAAATAGCTAACTTCTCACTGACATCATCTTGCATTTTTATCATATCACAAATAGCTGATATTTAAGTTTCCTTCTAAATCATTACATTTGAAAAAAGTAAATCATTATATTTGAAATAGTTTCCTTTTTAATTCTATTTTAGAGTGAATTCTTTCTAAGTTTGATATGTGACTCACATCTTAGAGTCTTGGCAATAATTTTGTATTTTACTTCATTTTGATCAGAGTTTATGTTGAATTTCTAATTTCTAGAAAGTGGCTTTCCCTTTCCTTTAGTATGAACTGAATTACATAAATCATTCCAGGGAGATTGAATAGAAAGTTACACTATATATATAATCATTTTTGTTCTAAACTATTTCAGCCTATTTAAAAAAATATTTCATTGGAGACTTTTCCTAGTCAGGAGAGAATAATATATTTCAGATTGACTCACTTTCTGCAAACAATTTTTAACTGGATAAAATATATATGAATTAACTGTTTCACAATACATAACATGGATCCCTGGTTCTTGAAAGAAAGGAAACACACAAAGTCAGCTCTATCTATATTTATTCCAACTTTCTCTCTAAAGGCATTTTAAAAAACACAGAGAAGTAGTCCCCAGACAAAGAGCAATATGGATGACCTGGGCAGAGAAAACTGATCAGAATGTGGGGTAACTAAAATAGAATTCATGTGTAAGTTAGCAGAAATAAGAGACCCACACAGAAAGGAAACTCCATGAATGTACAAATAGCTCTCCTTGGAATTTCTGCAGAAAAAATTAGCTAAATATGTTCAGGGTAGTGGTTCTGGGATCAAATAGAAATAAAGCTTTGGATTTCTGGTTACACAGAGTGAGGAAATCCTACTGAATAACATGTACATTTAGCTAAGCCTTAGAAAGGCAAAATCTCAAAAGTAGAGATACTGTGTAGTCTTTCTTACAGATATAACTAAACTTAGGTTTCTAAGAAAACTTGAAAACAAATACTGGAAAGCTGAGTCTACCAGTAAGTAATCTGTTAACAGAACAAACTTAAAACTGTTGAAAGGCAGATAGGAATATTATTTTAACAGTAGCATCCATGTCTGTCATACAATAAAAATTACTAGGCATGTACAGAAACAAGAAAATTTTACTCGACTCATTCTGAATCTTACTCTACCCATATATTGTTATTTTTGTGAAACTGAAAGTCATTTGTGTTTAATATAAATAAAAAAGCAATAAAATATATTGTGTATTAATTTACATCCTAAGCATTATTAATGGTCTTTTTTTTTAATAGCTCCCAATTTCTTTCTAGTCATATTTTCCTCCAACAACAAGAAAAAAGTCTTAAAGATCACTTCTGAAGCTGAAAAATTCTTTCAGCTTTCTTTTAACTAAAATGCTTTTATGTTTTCTTCATTTTAAAATTGTTATTAAATTAGAGGATAGTTTTTTTTTTTACTTTTTTCTTTTAGCACATTAATGATGTTCACCTTTTATTTTTTTCCTTTTATTGTTTCTCACAAGAATTTAGTACTGACTCATCATTTTATCATGAATGTATTATTTTTCTCAACCCAAGTAAATTTTTTCCTACAATTTGACTCTGGTATATATGCTGTATATTATTATATGATTTTTACCCTATATATAAAATTGCATAATCATAATGTAAGAGATGCTATGATAAATTTAGAGTAGATATTATAATCTCAGTGGAAACAATTTAAAAAAAAGTACATATGTAAAATAAACTAAAACAACAACTAAAGCTAAAAAGATAAAAGTAGATAGGAAGGGAATCCAAAATATACTTTTTTTTTTTTCCAAAAAAAGAGGTAGAAATCAAGGAAGAAGAAATAAAGAACAGGTAAAACAAGTAGAAAACAAACAGCTAGTTAGTGGACTTAAAAATTAAGCACATCAGTAATTACAATAAAAATGGCCAGTATAATCTAATTTAAAAACAGTTATTGTCAGACTGAGTAAAGAAGAAAGATGAAAAAATATTCTGCCTATAAGAAGTGCACTACCAACATAAAGACACAACTAATTTAAAAGAAAAGAAATAATAAAATAAGTACATTCAACACTCAGCATTAGAGTGTGAGAATGTCTATATCAATGTTAGAAAAAGTAGATTTCATGAAAAAAAAAATCAGAATTACAAAAAGTCATTCCTTACTGATAAAATAACCAATTTAACAAAGAATTTAAAATAGTCCCAAATGTTTATGCACCTAATAACAGTGTCAAAATATATAAGACAAAAACTGCCAGATCTAAAGAAGAGAAAGAAGAAAACTTGTAATTAGACTTTTAACAGTCTTCTTTTCTTTTATTATTTGAAAACATTCATTAAATCTCATAAGATTTGAATATTATCACAAAATTTAACTTCATTAGTATTCTGTGATGACCAAAAACCACAGAGTGCTAAATTTTCAGATTGCTTGAGATTTTGATTAACATATAAAACATGTCTGAATAAAATACAAGGTCACAGCAGTATTTTCTCTGACTACAGTGGAATTAAATCAGAAATCAGTAACAAATAGCTTTTAGAAATTAAACAGCACATTTATAAATAAATAATATGTTGAAGAAATCAAAAATGGAAAACTAAAAATATTTTAAAGTAACTGACAATAAAAAAGGTAGCAATTTACCTTTTTGGAGCTAACAAGTGGAGCTAACACAGTACTTAGAAATTTTAAATATTTAAATTTTAAATAATTTTACATTAGAAGAGAAGCTAACATTTATTATGTGCGTTTTTACTTTAAGAAGTTATCAGAAATAAAGTAAGCAGAAGAAAGAAATTAAAGTTAATTGCAAAAATCAATGAAGCCAAACTATTTTAAAAGTTAATGAAAATAATGAGCATCTAAATGGAATGAGTGAGAGAGAGAAAGAGAAAGAGAGAACACAGATACACAAATTACAGTATTGGGAATTAAAGGAGGAATATTATCTACAATCTAGCTTGTGCATTATATGAAAAATAAAAATCTCAGAATTAAGGAATTCCTATCAAAATTCCAATGGGAATTTTCATAAAAGTAGAAAAGAAAGACACAAAGATACTAAAATTTGTGTGAACCCACAAAAGAGCCCAAATAGCCAAAGCAATCTTGAAAGAGAAAAGCAAAGCTGGAAACATCGCACTTCCTGATTTCAAACTATTCTACAAAGCTATAGTAATCTGAACAGTATGGTACTGACATGAAAAGACACTTTAATTAATTGAACAGAATAGAGAGCCCAGAAATAAACCTATATATACATGGTCAATTAATTCTAAACAGAGGGGTCAAGAATATAAAATGGGTAAAACTGGGAAAGCTGGGAAAACTGCATATCCACTTGCAAAAGAATAAAATTGGACCTTATCTTATATCAGACACACAAAAATAGCTAAAAATGATTTAAATTTTAAATGTAAGACCTGAAATTATAAATCTCCTGGAAAATAACACAAGAGGCAAACCCCTTGACATTGATATTGATCTTAGAAATAATTTATTTGATCTGACACAAAAATGGCAACAAAAGCAAAAATAAACAATTGGGACTAAAACTAAAAATCTTCTGCACAACAAAGAAAACCATCAACAAAATGAAAAGACAACTTATGGAATGAGAAAAAGTATTTACAAACTTCATAGCCAACTCTTGTTAATATCCAAATTATACAAAGAATCATGTAACTCAATAGAAAAAAAATATAACTCAAAAATCCATAAAGGATATGAATACAGCGTTTTCCAAACAAACAAATAAACAAAACCATACAAATGGCCAACAGGTACATGAAAAGGTATTCAACATCTGTCCTCATCAGGGAAATGCAAATCAAAATCATGATGAGATAATATCTCACATCTGTTAGAATGTCTATTGTCAAAAATAGAAGACATAAGAAATGCTTATAAGAATGTGAAATGAAGAGAACCCTGTGCCCTTACTGGGAATGTGAACTGGTATAATCACTATGAAAAACAATATATGTAGGTTTCTCAATAAATTAAAGATAGAACTGCCATATGATCTAAAAATTCCATTTCTGGGTCTATATCCAAAGAATTGAAAACAGGATCTTGAAGTGGTATTTGCACTACCATGTTCTTTGCAGAATTATTGACAATACACAAGCTTTGGAAACAACTTTTATCTACGTCTTTAAAAGAAGGAAGTCCTATCATTTGCAACATGGATAAATCTGGAGGCCATTATGCTAAGGAAAATAAGCCAGACAGAGAAAGATAAATACTTCATTATATCACTTGTGTGTGTAATCTAAAAAGGAAAAAAAGCAAACAGAGAGAAAGAGAATGGTGGTTTTCTGGGACTGTGGGGTTGGGGATATAGGCAGAAGCTAGTAAAAGGGTAGAACCTTTCAGCTATAAGATGAACAACTCTGAGAATTCAATGTATAACATGGTGTCTATAGTTGATAATATTGTATGATTTGATTGAAATTTGCTGAAAATAGAATATATGTGTTGTCACAATAAATAAATAGATAAATTTTTTAAAAGGTATATAAACAACAACAGCAACAATGGGGGTTTTCCACAGTGGGGAAGAAGTCTATCTGCATATCCATCAGTAACCTGAAATTTACAGGGAAGTATGAAATAGCACAAAGATAATGAACAGGATTAGAATCTATCTGATGACCTAGAAGAATGTGTTACAGTATTTTTGTTGAAAAAAAAAATCTCCTTATAGATTCACCTCCTTTTCATCAAAGATAATTTTAAAGAAATATTTCTCTTGATCATGAAATAAAGCTAATTTCATCAGTTTTGGTCTGATTACTTATATAAGTGAAACAGACATGGTGATTTACCATGTAGGCCTTTCTAAGTTTGCTTTGCTATAAGTTTTCATAAGAAATCGCAGATTGGACTTTCAAAATTTCTTGAGGCTAGGAAGCTAATCCTAGAACTATCTCTATTTCACTTCTATACTAGAGATTGGGTGAATTTCTGTTTTCAACGCTCCAAATATCCTAAATTTCCTGAGCCTGCCAAGAAAAATCTTCCTTGCTCACTTATAAGGCTATAACTCTGGTACTTAGGAATCCATGATAGTTTTCCCAGCAGGGCTTTATAAGATTTACCTACATAATTAATCATAGCTCCTGTTAAAGCAAAAGTCACACCACATTTAAACCAGCAACAATGACTATTTTTTTTAAAGATTTTATTTATTCATTTGACAGACAGAGATCACAAGTAGGCAGAAAGGAAGGCAGAGAGAGAGAGTAAGGGAAGCAGGTTCCCTGCTGAGCAGAGAGCTGGACACGGGGCTCAATCCCAGGACCCTGATATCACGACCTGAGACGAAGGCAGAGACTTTAACCCACTGAGCCACACAGGTACCCCACGCATAACTTTATTTAAGGCTAAAAGAAAGAGGCCAACAGTACCTGGCATAGCCTTTTGCTGTGTGAGTCTCTATCACAGAGTAGCAAACACCTTCAGGGAGGCAGCAGAATAAATAAAAATCTATTTGTAGATGACAAAAGGCTTAAAATGCCTGTGGTCAACTTATTAATAATTTTCAAAAGTGAAATATCTGATACAAGTTCATTACACACATAATTCAGCTGGCAAGGAAATTAAGTCTTTTATATAACATGCAAAACAAAATAGTCAATGCAAAGAAATTTAGACAAAATAGCTATAAACATAATGGTGAAGTCTATTTTGGAAGAACAGTGATTGCATCAATCTTATGGAAATGGATAAAAATAATCTTTACAGAGAAAACAATCTTCAGCTATAATATCTAATAGTCCTGAGTCATAATATGCCATGGATATTATAACATTTATAGTTAGAATATATCAAGATTATCAAGTGAAGATATTAAGTAAGTCTGGAGAGGATCCTAAACAACTATATTTCAATAAGACTTCATAGGTAAGTGATGGGAAACCTTAATTTGAAAACCATTGCCCTGGAACATACTGTATTCAAATTAAAAACAAAACAAAACAAAACAAAACAATCACAACCAAGTTAATATTTTAAAGAATAACTGAAACTATTTCTGAAAATACTATATTTTTGTATAAAATCCATCAAAGCAACACCAGGATTCTCACAAATAGAAACATCATGGACAGCAAAGGCATTGATAATTCTATATAACATAATTTCTGCACTTTTCACATTCATAGAATTTTACCCATAAAGATTTAACATAAGGAAAGCTAAGCATTTCTTCTGATTTGGCAATGCTTCGTATGCAGCTCACAACATCGGAAATATAATTATTTTTTGGCATTTTTATTTTTATTTTTTTAACAAGGTAAGAGAGCATAGGCTACAGGAGATCTCAAAGACAATTTTAAGTGCAAAATATACCTTTTGGGATGGGAAAATATCGACAGTTGTTAGGAAGTTTGAACATTTAATTAAAAGCATCCTGGATTAGTGAGTAACAATACTCCGATACCCATTTTACTAAAATGATGATAAAATATTAAAAAAAATAGAAAGTAACATGATTGTAAAGAAGTATATCTTTCAAAAGCAAGAAGACTTTTTTGTCTTAAATAATCAACAACTTAAAGTCAACATGAAAACACAGTTTATTATTTTGATATGACATAGTATGTTTGCCTTTTAGGCAGATTTTTCAAAAGGTAAAAAAACACCCTTTTTAACCTCTCATTAAAGAGAAAACCAATAATTCAAGAAAATTTGGTCATTTCTACAGAGAGAAAACCAAATATTACTTTTGGATCACTATAATCACTATAATTTTTAAACTAAAGCTTTTTTTAGGAAATCTTAATAAATCAACCAAAACTTCAGCCAGCTTTGGCCAGGACAAATGAAATTTCCTTGCCAGGAAACGTCTAAAAATTTATATATTCTTTTAGATCTTGTCATACATTTATCTTTTTCTCATTCTGGAAAGAAGTGATTTTACTTTAGAACAAAACTGTTCTCTTTTTTCCTTGGCAAACGCACATCCTATATACCTGGTATACAGAATTGTTCCTCTCTACCACCATTGTTTCTAGTGCAGTTTCTTTGTAATTTATGACTGTGACTCTTAACCACAGTAACTTCTATTTTCCAGATAAAATTATGTGGATAATTGTGAACTTTATTCATACATCAGAATTCTGTAGCAGACTAGCAGAGATCATGAATCTACTCACACTTTTTTTTTTTTTGCAAAAGCATTTTATTCTTGCCATTATTCTAATATAAATGCAAATGTATTCAGAATAAGTAATCAATATGTTATATAGAACAATTTTTTTTGTTTATTTTATTTTTTTATTTATTGTTTTTTATTTCTTTTCAGCGTAACAGAAGTCATTGTTTATGCACCACACCCAGTGCTCCATGCAATCTGTGCCCTCTCTAATACACACCACCTGGTTCCCCCAACTTCCCACCCCCCGCCCCTTCAAAACCCTCAGTTTTTCAAATTCCACAGTCTCTCATGGTTCACCTTCCCTTCCAATTTCCCTCAACTCCTTTCTCCTCTCCATCTCCCTATGTCCTCCATGTTTATTTGTTATACTCCACAAATAAGTGAACCCATATGATAATTGACTCTCTCTGCTTGACTTATTTCACTCAGCATAATCTCTTTTAGTCCCATCCATGTTGCTACAAAAGTTGAGTATTCATCCTTTCTGATGGAGGCATAATACCCCATAGTGTATATGGACCACATCTTCCTTATCCATTCGTCTGTAGAAGGGCATCTTGGTTCTTTCCATAGATAGGTGACTGTGGCCATTGCTGCTATAAACATTGGGGTACAGATGGCCCTTCTTTTCACTACATCTGTATGTAGTGAAAAACTACTGGGGTAAATACCCAGTAGTTCAATTGCAGGGTCATAGGGAAGCTCTATTTTTAATTTCTTATGAAATCTCCACACTGTTTTCCAAAGTGGCTACACCAACTTGTATTCCCACCAACAGTGTAAGAGGGTTCCCCTTTCTCCACATACTTTCCAACACATGTTGTTTCCTGTCTTGCTAATTTTGGCCATTCTAATTGGTGTAAGGTGGTATCGCAATGTGGTTTTAATTTGAATCTCCCTGATGGCTAGTGATGATGAACATTTTTTCATGTGTCTGATAGCCATTTGTATGTCTTCATTGGAGATGTGTCTGTTCATGTCTTCTGCCCATTTTTTTATATGATTGTCTGTTTTTTGCATGTGTTGAGTTTGAGGAGTTCTTTATAGATCCTGGATATCAACCTTTTGTCTGTACTGTCATTTGCAAATATTTTCTCCCATTCCGCGGGTTGCCTCTTTGTTTTGTTGACTGTTTCCTTTGCTGTGCTTTGATCTTGATGAAGTCCCAAAAGTTTATCTTCGCTTTTGTTTCCTTTGTCTTTGGAGACATATCTTGAAAGAAGTTGCTGTGGCTGATATCGAAGAGATTACTGCCTATGTTCTCCTCTAGGATTCTGATGGATTCCTGTCTCACGTTGAAGTCTTTTATCCATGTAGAGTTTATCTTTGTGTACAGTGTAAGAGAATGATCGAGTTTGATTCTTCTACATATAGCTGTCCAATTTTCCCAGCACCATTTATTGAAGAGACTGTCTTTTGTCCACTGTATATTTTGTCCTGTTTTGTTGAAGATTAATTGACCATAGAGTTGAGGGTCCATATCTGGGCTCTCTACTCTGTTCCACTGGTCTATGTGTCTGTTTTTGTGCCAGTACCATGCTGTCTTGGTGATCACAGTTTTGTAGTAAAGTTAGAAATCAGGTAATGTGATGCCCCCAGTTGTATTTTTGTTTTTCAACATTTCCTTAGCGATTTGGGGTCTCTTCTGATTCCACACAAATTTTTGGATTATTTGCTCCAGCTGTTTGAAAAATACCAGTGGAATTTTTATTGGAATGGCATTAAAAGTATAGATTGCTCTAGGCAGTACAGACATTTTAACAATGTTTATTCTTCTGATCCAAGAGCATGGAATGGTTTTCCATCTTTATGTGTCTTCATCAATTTCTTTCATGAGTTTTCTGTAGTTCCTTGAATACAGATCCTTTACCTCTTTGGTTAGGTTTATTCCCAGGTGTCTTTTGGTTCTTGGTGTTATAGTAAATGGAATCAATTCTCTAATTTCCCTTTCTGTATTTTCATTTTTAGTGTATAAGAAAGCCACTGATTTCTGTATATTGACTTTGTATCCTGCCATGTTACTGAATTGCTGTATGAGTTCTAGTAGTCTGGGAGTGAAGTCTTTTGGATTTTCCATATAAAGAATCATGTCATCTGCGAAGAGAGAGAGTTTGACTTCATCATTGCCAATTTGGATACCTTTTATTTCTCTTTGTTGTCTGATTGCTGTTGCTAGGACTTCTAATATTATGTTGAACAAGAGTTGTGAGAGTGGGCATCCTTGTCGTGTTCCTGATCTCAACAGGAAGGCTGTGAGCTTTTTCCCATTGAGGATGATATTTGCTGTGGGTCATTCATAGATAGATTTTATGAAGTTCAGGAATGTTCCCTCTATCCCTATACTTTGAAGCATTTTAATCAGGAATGGATGCTGGATTTTGTCAAATGCTTTTTCTGCATCAATTGAGAGGACCATGTGGTTCTTCTATCTTCTCTTATTGATTTGTTCTATCACATTTGCGAATGTTGAACCATCCTTGTAACCCAGTGATGAATCCCTCCTGGTCATGGTAGATCAGTAGGATCCTGTTTGCTAGGATCTTGTTGAGAATCTTAGCATTCATATTCATCAGGGATATTGGTGAAATTCTCCTTTTTGGTAGGATCTTTGCCTGGTTTAGGGATCAGGGTAATACTGGCTTCATTAAAAGCGCCTGGAAGTTTTTTTTCTGCTTCAATTTTTTGAAACAGCTTCAGGAGAATAGGTATTATTTCTTCTTTGAAAGTTTGATAGAATTCCCCAGGGAATCCATCGGGTCCTGGGCTCTTGTTTTTTGGGAAGGTTTTGATCACTGTTTCAATCTCATTACTAGATATTGGTCTATTCAGGTTGTCAATTTCTTCCAGGTTCAATTTTGGGAGTTTATAGTTTTCCAGGAATGCATCCATTTCATCTAGGTTGCTTAACTTATTTGCATATAACTGTTGATAATAACTTCTGATGATTGTTTCTTTTTCCTTGGTGTTAGTTGTGATCTTTCCCTTTTCATTCATAATTTTATTAATTTGAGCTTTCTCTCTTTTCTTTTGGATTGTTGTGGTCAATGGTTTATTGATCTCTTTGATTCTTTCAAAAAACCAGCTTCTAGTTTCATTGATACGTTCCACTGTATCTCTAGTTTCTACCTCATTGATCTCTGCTCTAATCTTGATTATTTCCCTTCTTATGTGTGGGGTTGGTTTGATTTGTTGTTGATTCTCCAGTTCTTTAAGGTGTAGAGACAGCTGGTGTATTCTGGATTTTTCAGGTTTTTTTTCGAGGGAGGCTTGGATGGCTATGTATTTCCCCCTTAGGACCACCTTTGTTGTATCCCATAGGTTTTGGACTGAAGTGTCTTCATTCTCATTGGTTTCCATGAATTGTTTCAGTTCTTCTTTGATCTCCTGGTTGATCCAAGCATTCTTAAACAAGGTTGTCTTTAGCTTCCAGGTGTTTGAGTTCCTTCCAAACTTTTCCTTGTGTGTGAGCTCCAGTTTTAAAGCATTGTGATCTGAGAATATGCAGGGAATAATCTCTGTCTTTTGGTTCCGGTTGAGTCCTGATTTGTGACCCAGTATGTGGTCTATTCTGGAGAAGGTTCCATGTGCATTTGAGAAGAATGAGTATTCTGTTATTTTAGGGTGGAATGTTCTGTATATATCTATGAGGTCCATCTGGCCCAATGTGTCATCCAATGTTCTTGTTTCTTTATTGATTTTCTGCTTGGATGTCTATTACTGAGAAAGGCTTGTTAAGATCTTTGACTATTAATGTATTCATATCAATATGACTCTTTATCTTGGTTAATAGTTTTCTTATGTAATTGGCTGCTCCCATATTGGGGGCATAGATATTTACATTTGTTAGATCATCTGGGTGGATAGTCCCTTTAAGAATTACGTAGTGTCCTTCTGTACCTCTGACTAAAGTCTTTAGTTTAAAATCTAATTTATCTGATATGAGCATTGCTACCCTGGCCTTCTTTTGAAGCCCATTGGTATGAAAGATGCTTCTCCATCTTTTCACTTTCAGTTTGGGTGTATCCTTAGGTTCAAAATGGGTCTCTTATAGACAACATTTGGATGGGTCCTGTCGTTTTATCGAATCTGCAACCCTGTGTCATTTTATGGGTGCATTTAGGCCATTCACATTGAGAATGATTATTGATAGATAAGTTTTTATTGAAATCGTGTTAACTTTGAAGTTTTTCTTTCTGTAGATTGTCTCTATATTTCTGTTCAATGATATTCTTAGGATTTTCCTCTTTTATAGAACCCCTCTTAATATTTCCTGCAATGTCAGCTTGGTGGTCACATACCTTGCCGGTCTTGGGAACTCTTTATCTCTCCATCCATTTTGAATGTCAGTCTTGCTGGATAAAGTATTCTTGGCTGCATGTTCTTCTCATTTAGTGCCCTGAATATATTTTCCAGCCCTTTATGGCTTGCCAGGTTTCTGTGGACAGGTCTGGCGTTATTCTGATGGGCTTTCCTCTGTATGTAAGGAGCTTCTTTGTCCTAGCTGCCTAGACGGCCTGTCTACAATTATAATTCCTCATTCTTACTATTAGGTGTCTCAAGGACTTTCAAGAATCTATAATCTTGGGGGAGACCATTCTGCCTCTAGTACATGAAAACTGGTTTCATTCACAAGATTGGGTAAATTTTCATGGAGAACTTTTTCCACTATATCTTCTAGACTTCTTTCTTTCTCCTCCCCTTCAGTGATTCCAATAATTCTGACGTTGGAACGTTTCATGGCATCATTTATTTCCCTGATTCTGTTTTCGTGGTTTCTAAGCTGTTTGTTCCAGACTTCCTCCTGATCCTTTCTCTCTATCTGTTTGTCCTCCAGGTCACTAATTCTATCTTATGTCTCAGTTACCCTACCTTTTAGATAATTTAGATTTGATTGGAACTCATTGAGAACATTGTGAACATCATCCCTCGTGGGTTTCAGTTTTGCCCTAACATTGTGAACATCTTCCGTGCTGGCTTTCAGTTCTGCCCTGATCAATTCTGTTTGGTCATCCATGGCTTTCTCCAACTTAGCTATTGCCTGGATAATTGTTAGCCTGAATTCCCTTTCTGACATATTGTCTTTGTCAATAGCCATTAGCTCTGTTGCAGAAGGCCCGTCTTCTGAATTTTTATTCTGTTGGGCATTCCTCTTCCTAGTCATTTTGGTGAGAGATGGCTGGACCGATATAACTGGATATACTGACAGTGGTGCAGTCAAGGTGCTCCCTGGAACACTTCTGAGCAATCAAGAGTCCCCACCCAAATGAAAGAAAAAGGAAATAGAGAAAAAAGAAAAAGAGAGAGAGAGAGATAGGAAAAAAGAAAAGAAAGATAAAAGAGAAGACTCAGCCCAAATGGGCCCCAAAGTAAGATTTATGAAGTATACAAACAAAAACAGACAAACAAAAAGACTGTTAAAAGTATGACAAGAATATATATATATATATATATTCATATATATATATGAAAAAAAAAGAATCTAGTCAAAAAGAACCCCAAGTATAAGATTTATATACTATCAGGACAAACACAAATACACAGAAACACTCGTGGAAGGAAAAGATGGGAGAGTTGTTATAAATTCTCAGTGTGGGCGAGGAAGTTTATTTTGATTCTTCCTGAATGTATATTGATATCTTTGTTAAAGGACTCAACTTTCCCAAGATAAAGGGGGATTAGAAATTGGTTTACTTATAGAGGTAGCATTGATTGGGGAAAGGGGATTACCTTGAAGTTTAACTCTATATGAATATTAAAAAATAAAAATAAAAAAAAGAATAAATGAAACTAAAATAAAATTAAAAAAATAAAACAGAAAAGCAAAAGAAATACATGGGTGTATGTATCAAAAAGTTCAGGTTAAAAGGTTATTATCAAAGTTGATGTTCTTGACATCTCACTGTGATGGCAAATAGGTTGAAAAATTATCTATATATATAAAAATGTGAACCAGAATAAATGAATTAAAAATAAAAGTTGTATCTATGAAGTAGTTGTGGTTGTTCTCTTGTCGTGTTCCCCCCCCCCCGCCCCCGTTGGCTTTCTGGGGCAGGGGCCTACCACGTGGGTTTTCAGGCAGTGTTCCCTGAGTTAAGTCCTCCCACTTCCCTCAATGGGGTGGGCTCTGTGGAAACTCTTTTTTCAGGCTTTCGTTCCCTGGAGGCTTTTATGTTTGTTCGCTTGTTTTCTCTTGCCTTGACAGCTTTTGATGGTTTTTGGAGGTTTAGAGGAAAGCAAACTGCACCCAGACCTCCCTCTCAGAGAGAATCCTCAGTCTGTTCATCTCTGGGTGCAGCAGAGCACGTAAGTTCCCACTCAGCCACTGGCAGAGCACGTTCTGAGTTGTGGTCCCTGGGGACACAGGAACTCCTGCTTGTACCCAAAACCACAACAGCGGTGGCTGTCTGGGCAGCTCCAGACAGAGAGGTTCCAAGCAGTGATCACACACTGTGATTTTCCCGCTGGCCCCAGGCTGGGAGTGCCTGGTCTTTCTGGATCCAAGAGTGCCCGCTGGTGCCTGTGCACACTTCGCTCAGGGGAGGGTGTGGGGTGTGACTCAGGCTCTGATAGTGCAGCATGGTGCGCACAGGTGGACTGCAAAAAGGTGTGGCTCTGCCGGCTGGTGAGGCTCCCAGCCCTTCATGGGAGCAGGACCCCACATGCTCTCAGATGCATTGGAGACTCAGGTACCAAGACCTGGTTTCTATGCTGCAGTCTCTCTGGCTCAGCGCCAGGGGTGGCTGTCCTCAGTCCAGACACTTAAGCCCCTGTCCCTAACCACTCCGATTCCCACAATTCCCCCCCACCCCGTGATCCTTTGCTCTTTTTGAGTGCTTTCAACCAGACTCCAAGTTAATGCTGCTCCCCAGTCGCAGGGCACTCTCCTATTGGGGTATTACTTTCTAATGGGTCGCTTCTGGTGGCTCCTTCCCCCTTTTGTTTATCTTCCAATATCAGTCGGATGTTCCACTCTGCTTTACCTGCCCACTGGCATCTTCTGCCTCTGTAGAGATCCAGACATGCATAATTCTAATCTTAGACTGATTTCATGGGTGATTGGAGTTCTTTGGTAGGTAATCAGCTCACTTTAGGGTACAGGTTGAAATGGCACCTCCTCCTATTTCCCTGCCATCTTGTCTCTACTCACACATTTTACAAAATGTTTTTTACAAAAAAACTCACACATTTACACTTACTTCAGACTCAATGTTACACAGACTTTTTGTACCATAGAAATGGGGAAAACGTATATAAACTTAAAAGTATGCTTCAGTATTTTATCTTACTGAAAACAATTTAGATAGCTAAAGACTACTCATTAATTAACTTAATGTAGCCTAAGTTTAAGATTTCATGTTCCTAAAGATTTTGGAAACTATCTTCAAAGTGACATACTACAAAACTCAATTACTGTTGAATTAAAATTTGTCAGATGACTGATTCAATTTGATTAAACACAAATTTATATTTGCATCATCTTAATTATTTAGTATGAGTATTCCTAGCTCATTTTATTAGTAAACCTGTAGAAATGCATTTGTTTTTGTTTGGACAACATGCCCAAGTGAAGTAAATTGTATGCTTGTATTGTATTGTATTTAACATTGGTAACTGAGAATACAGAGCTATTTTTGTTAACATAATATTAAATGAGTTTTGTTGGCCAAAGACATACCTAAAATTATGTAAACTTGAATTATTAAAACATTCTGTAGATTTCTTTTAGAATATTTTCTTTATAAATTAAAAACATTAATTAAATTTCCTCAATTTCTGAAAATTTTAAAAATATTCAGTTTATTGGGTGTCTGGACGGCTTAGTTGGCTAAGTGTTTGACTCTTGATTTTGCATCAGGTCATGATGTCAGATTCCTTAGATCAAACCTTACATTGGTTCTTATCTCAGTGGGGAGTCCACTTATCTACTCCCCCCCAACATGCACGTACACTCTCTCTCTCTCACATAAATAAATAAATAAATAAATAAATAAATATTTTCTTAAAAAAATATTGAACTGAATATTAAGTGCTTATTTTATTTTTAAACTAATCAAAATAGATATCTATTAAGGGATTTTATAATTTACTTTGGTAATATCAATGGGAGGAGGATAATATTACACATATATTACATATATACATACACATGTATGAACATAGAGACAGACACAAATAAACAGCTGATAGCTTCAATTCTAAATCTAAATTTATATAAGAACTGGCTTTTGTCCTTACCCCACCTTTATATTTTTAACATGGTTATGTTTCTGACAGATGGGACAATTGAGATTACCATCTTAAAATGACAGCTGAAATTCCACCAATATTTATGAAAGAGAGCTTTAAGAAATTCTGTATTATGATATGTAATATTATTGTAGACTGTGAAATATGTTTTAGGTGAGGGTCTAAGGAAAGATCAGGGGCCATCTTAATAACTCAAAGATAATCTGAATGGAAAAAATAAATAAAAAACTGTCCAGTTTATTTCTAGTTACGGTAACAGCTGTTATGTCTTAAATTCCTTAAGGAGAGGTTCTGACTCTAAGGAAGGTTAAGTAAAGGAATGTATAACGTGATTATAGAAAGGTTTTCATAGGAAATGTTTATCTTAGTACATTCATCTGACAAATAATTTCATTTAGCTTTGGGGATAACTACTAAGTCCTTAGGTAAAGCTTGCAGTAGGTTAGTAACTCAGGTTTCTTTTCAAAGGATATCCCTGATCTCATTGTTTCCCATGAGGTTGAGGGAGCATTGCCATGAGCAAGAATTGTCTTATGGTCAGTGAAAGACATTAAAGGGCAAAGGTATGTAGGTGTGAAGTTAGAAACATTGAGAAGAGTGAAGAATACAGATATTCCAATTGGAAAGTACATATTTTCCCAGAAGATTTACTGGGATAGTAAGGTTAAGCAGAAAGCTATCGAAGGTAGTGAGATAATGTAGCAAAACAAAATGATGTTTAGATAAAGTCAAGACATAAGATAGATTGATTATCAAGTCCTACCACACATATGGTTTGTCTATTCCAAGGAAGGGCTGTAGAAGAACAAGAGAAATGTGTTGCACTTGTGTCCAATAAGATGGAGGGGTATCCATTTATGGAGATGACTATTTCCCCCTTGCTTATTGCAAATTTGTTGTAAGAACAAGGAGGATGGTTGCCCAAAGGAAGATCATTGGGAAGGTGGATTTTTGGACTCTTGATCCCTTCTGCATTTTAAGGCCATGTCCTATGATGCCCCTCCCATCACTAGTTTTTGTTTGTTTGTTTGTTTTGTTTTGTTTTGTTTTTTGAAGTTGCAAATAAAGGCACAAATTTGCATTGTGTTGTTCATCTTTTCTTAACCAACTGAGCCACCCAGGCGTCCCTGTGTTGTTCATCTTTTCTGTAACGAGTTCCCATGGTGTTGAGCTAGTGTATGCACTTCAGAGATAGGAATGTTCCACCAATTTACTTTTTTGTATAGGACCTCTAATTTTGGTTGTAAGCTCTTAACAGAATTAATGTCAGTGCTGAAAGTGCTTTGGTTATGGAGAGCAAACCCACAGTAGTTCTTTTAAGTACATTCTAACCTATGTTTATGACTGAGTTGGATTAATCTCTTTGTTGTCTGCAATCTTGCATCTTTGTTAAATAAATTTTCACTCTCCCCTATTGTTTTTGGCTGTATATAAGCTTTAGGCATGTTCTAATTTCTCTGATGGTCTATCTCCGGAGTCCACTGGCAGTTTCACAAATGGATATAAATCATGGGGTCTAAGAAAATATGTCTGGAAGACCAGTATGAATTGATTACTAAATTCTTTTCTGTTCTTTCAGGGTTCTGGGAAGTCTTTAACAATATCATGCAAATCTGAGTGAGACCAAGGCATAAGGTGTTCAGGTGGGTGCTCAGATAATTAATCATTCATCATAAGTAGGGAAAAACCATAAGCCAAGTTAGAATGGGAAATTGGAAAGAAGAGGGATTTAATGGAGACAGAAAAGGGTAATGAGGAGGAATAGAGCTGAAAACAAATAAGAAACTAGCATAAAGAGGAATAGTTAGTGGGAAAATGGCTGGGGATAGTATGTGTGAGGAGTTTTGAGGAAAGAGAGGGCAAGAGTTTGCTGAAAGTAAAGGAGTCTACTGGTGTGAAAGACATAATTCTGAATGAAATTCTGCCAAATAGAGGTAACGAATTCAGTTGATGGTGAGATATATAATTTACAAGGATTTTGAAGGAGTTTGAAAAGAGAGTTGGGATTTTCTTTAGTAAGAAATTTAGACAAAAACAAAACTACACCAAAAGAGCATTGAAAAGAAATTAAAAAAAAGGAATTAAAATTAAACCCTTAATGTGTTGTGATGGACAAATATCTGGGATATAAGGGTCAGGAGCTGAATTCACTGTGGGATGCCCAATATGTGGATCATGAGGGGCTCCAAAGGCCTCCATACCTGAGTAGAGAAAAAAGGGGTATACAAGTGGATGGGACTTCCATTCCCATGCACATTGTGGCACCAAAGAGCCAAAAACAGAAAAAGCTAAGGAAATTAATTTCAATCAGATTCTTGCAAATAGAATAAAACACCAGGTCTGAAGATTAGAATGTGTCTCAGAGGATGGTTTTTGCTTTAGACTTTTATAGCAAAAAGTAGAAAAGTTATATGTGGGGTGATTTTACAGCTGGGATTGTTTTATAATCAGGGAGTCTCAGCTAGGAAATATTTATCTCTGTATCTGGCTAGTTTCAGGGGGACAAATAGTTCAGCCAATCATCTATGAGACAGAGAGTGGGAATTTGAAGCATTTGTGGCTTGCCTTGTCATAAATAAACAAGAGGCTATACATGAGAGTCATCTAAGTCATTTGGGAAAAGATAGTTCTTTGCTGTAAACTATTTTCTAGAACATAAAGTGGTGGAGGATTTCTTAACTGCTGCTATTTTCCAGGAATACAGGGCTGAGGTAAAGTTTAACATTATCAACCCATGTGTACTTACTGTTTAATGTTTAACAGTTGTTTGGCAAGCTGCTTACTCATTTTACCCTGTTGTTAATGTTTCATTTTTTTTAACTTTATTTACAGAAACTATGTCTTGTTTTCTTGTGTTTTCTGTAGGTAGTGTAGACATTATTGACATTTTGAAAATTACAGATGGCTTTCAAATACAAACATATCTACTTGTCTACATATCTCTAGTGAATAAAGACAATGTAAGGTTGTCATTTTCAAGGTAATGTACTGAGCCTACTTTCTTTCACTGCACTTCCTATTTCTAAGTCAACATAATATTCAATTATAGGCCTAGACTAAAAAAAAAATTAATTTGTATTCCAATATTTTATTTAATAATGAAGTCTTTAACTTTTTTTCTATTCAGTTAACAGCTCATATGTATTATAGCATTTTATACATAAGTATAAATTATTTTAACATTTAATTTCACTGTTCATTGTAAATCCTTTTGTACTGTTTTTTTGTGATGTTCTTTCACCCATAACCAATGCCAAATATTCACACCTATACTAATAGTCATGACATCTTCTGCATTTTAGTTAATAGTAGAATCATGGAGATCAGTATGACTGCAGAACCTTAAGAACTTTATTGTTCTTACAGTGTTTGTCAGTGGGATACTCAATAACGAGGAGCATGATTTTAGATACACACACACAATTTTACTTTACATTCTATACATTGTTCAATACATTTCAGTTTCCTCTCAGCAATTGCCATGCCTCACCAAACAATGCTTTCCATGGCAAGCTTGATGAACATGATCAGGAAGGAATAATAGAGAATAACAAATTCCAGTCAGAGATAATTGTTTGAAGAACAGTGCTTTTCAGAAGTCTCATCCATTGATCAGGGCCCTAATAGATACCAATCAAATAGCACTGAAAAGTCCCCATCTTAATCAAGGCATCTTGATGATTTGAAGCCATAGTTACTAAATTATGCATACATAGGAGAATTCCAGAGGTTTCCTTACAACCATTCAACAGGAAGGGGGAATTCACATTGTTTTTTGAGAGCCTTATACTCAGGGAAATGCAGTGCATTAATAATAATCTGTCAAATATATTTACTGAAGTCTTACTTTGAGCCCATTGCTGAACTACCAGCATAGGACAAGAGAAAGTCATGATAGTAGTAATCAGAGAAAAGGAGAAAAATGCATAAAAGGCAAGGCAGTTTAACTCCATGTCACTGCTCCTTTATTTTAATTATTTATTTATTTTAAATTTTATTTTATATTATTTTATTTATTCTTGGTGTTCAAAAAGTCATTATTTATTAACCACACCCAGTGGCCCATGCAATACATGCCCTCCTTAATACCTACCACTAGACTCACCCAACCCCAAATGCACTCCCCTCCAAAACCCTCAGTTTGTTTCTCAGAGTCCACAATGTCTCATGGTTTGTCTCCCCCTGTGATTTCCCCCAACTCACTTTTTTCTCCATCTCCCAATGTCCTCCGTGTTATTCCTTATGCTCCACTCGTAAGTAAAACCATATGATAATTGACTTTCTCTGCTTGACTTATTTCACTCAGCATAATCTCCTCCAGCCCTTTTAATACAAAAGTTAAGTATTCATCCTTTCTCTTGGAGAATAATACTCCATTATATATATAGACCATATCTTTATCCATTCATCTGTTGAAGGGAATCTTGGCTCTTTCCATAATTTGGTTACCATGGTCATTGCTGCTATAAACATTGAGGTACAAATGGCCCTTCTTTTCATTACATCTGTACCTTTGGGGTAAATACCCAGTAGTGCAATTGTAGGGTCATAAGGAAGCTCCAGTTTAAAATTCTTAAGGAATATCCACACTGTTTTCCAAAGTGACTGCACCAACTTGCATTCCCACCAACAGTGTAGGAGGGTTCACTTTTCTCCACATCCTCTCCAACATTTGTTAATTTTGGTCATTCTAACTGGTATAATGTGGTATCTCAATGTGGTTTTGATTTGAATCTCCCTGATGGCTAATGATGATGAACATTTTTTCATGTGTCTGTTAGCTATTTGTATGTCTTCTTTAAAGAAGCGTCTGTGTCTTCTGCCTATGTTTTGATGTGATTATCTGTTTTGTGTGTGTTGAGTTTGAGGAGTTCTTTGTAGAACTTGGATATCAACCCTTTGTCTGTAATATCATTTACGAAGAATGTCTTCTCCCATTCCATAGGTTGCCTCCTTGTTTTGTTTACTGTTTCCTTTGGTATGCAGAAACTTTTGATCTTGATGAAGTCCCAAAAGTTCATTTTTGCTTTTGTTTCCTTTGCCTTTGGGGGGCATGTCTTGAAAGAAGTTGCTGTGGCTAGTGTCGAAGAGGTTACTGCTTATGTTCTCCTCTAGGATTTTGATAGATTTCTGCCTCACATTGAGGTTTTTTTAATCCATTTTGAGTTTATCTTTGTGTATGGCAAAGGAGAATGGTCGAGTTTCATTCTTCTATACATAGCTGTCCAATTTTCCCAGCACCATTTATTGAAGAGACTGTTTTTTTTCCCACTGGATATTTTGTCCTGCTTTGTTAAAGATTATTTGACCATAGATTTGAGGGTCCATATCTGGGCTATCTACTCTGTTCCACTGGTCTATGCATCCGTTTTTGTGCCAGTACCATTCTGTCTTGATGATCACAGCTTTGTGATAAAGCTTGAAATCAGGCAACGTGATGCCTCCAGTTTTGTTTTTCTTTCTCAACATTTCCTTAGCAATGCAGAGTCTTCTGTTTTCATACAAATTTTATGATTGTTTGTTTCAGCTCTTTGAAAAATGCTGGTAGAAATTTGATTGGGGTGGCATTGAAAGTATAGATGGTTCTAGGCAGTATAGACATTTTGACAATGTTTATTCTTATGATCCATAAGCATGAAATGCTCTTCCATCTTTTTGTGTCTTCTTCAATTTCTTTCATGAGTGTTCTGTAGTTCCTTGAGTACAGATCCTTTATTTCCAGGTATCTTATGGTTCTTGGTGCTATAATAAATAGAGTTGATTCTCTAATTTTCCTTTCTATATTTTCATTGTTAGTGTATAAGAAAGCAACTGATTTCTGTAAATTGACTTTGTATTCTGCTACATTACTGAATTGTTCTATGAGTTCTAGAAGTTTAGGGGTGGAATATTTTGGGTTTTCCATGTAAAGTATCATGTAAACTGCAAAGAGAGAGAGTTTGACTTCTTCATTGCCAATCTGAATACCTTTTTTTTTTTTTTTTTTTTTTTTTTTTTTGGTGTTGTCTGATTGCTGTTTCTAGGACTATGTGGAACAATAGTGGTGAGAGTGGCATCTTTGTTGTGTTCCTGATCTCAAAGGAAGGCTGTCAGCTTTTCCCTATTGGGAATTATATTCACTCTGTTTTTTTATAGATAGATTTTCTGAAGTTGGGGAATGTTCCTTTAATCCCTATACTTGGAAACTTTTTAATCAGGAATGGATGCTGTGTCTTGTCAAATGCTTTTTCTGCATCAGTTGATAGGAACATGTGGTTCTTCTCTCTTCTGTTACTGATTTGTTCTATCACATTGATTGACTTGCAAATGTTGATTCATAATTGCATCCCATGGTTAAATCCCACCTGGTCATGGTGGATGATCTTTTCAATGTCTTGTTGGATCCTGTTAGCTAGCATCTTGTTAAGAATCTTGGCATCCATATTCATCAGGGATATTAGTCTGAAATTCTCCTTTTGAGTGGGGTGTTTGGCTAGTTTGGGGACTAGGGTAATGCTGGCTTCATAAAAAGAGTCTGGAAGTTTTCCTTCTGTTTCTATTTTTTTAAAACAGCTTCAGAAGAATAGGCATTATTTCTTCTTTGAATGTTTGTTAGAATTCTCCAGGGAATCCTTCAGATCCTGGGCCCTTGTTTTATGGGTGGTTTTTGATCACTGTTTCAATCTCATTATTAGAATTGGTTTATTCAGGTTGTCAATTTCTTCCTGATTCAGTTGTGGAAGTTTATAGGTTTTCAGGAATGCCTCCATTTCATCTAGGTTGCTTAACTTATTGGCATATAATGTTAATAATTTCTGGTGATTGTTTCTATTTCCTTGGTGTTATTCATGATCTCTCCCTTTTCAGTCATAATTTTATTAATTTGGGTCATCTTTCTTTTCTTTTGGATTAGTGTGGCCAATGGTTTATCTATCTTATTGATTCTTTCAAAAAACCATCTTCTCATTTCTAGTTTCTATCTCATTGATATGTGCTCTAATCTTGATTATTTCCCTTCTGCACATGGAGTTGGCTTAATTTGTCATTGATTCTCCAGTTCATTAAGGTGTAGAGAGAGTTGTATTTGGGGCTTTTCAATTGTTTTGAGTGAGGCTTGGGTGGCTATGTATTTCTCCTTTACGACTCCCTTTGCCATATTCCATAGGTTTTGGACTGATGTGTCTTCATTCTGATTGGTTTCCATGAATTGTTTAAGTTCTTCTTTGATTTCCTGGTTGATCCAAACATTCTTAAGCAGAGTGGTCTTTAGCATACAAGTGTTTGAATTCCTTCCAAACTTTTTCTTGTGTTTGAGTTCCAGTTTCAAAGCAATGTGGTCTGAGAATATGCAGGGGATAATCTCAATCTTTTGGTATCAGTTGATCCCTCATTTGTGAGCCAGTATGTGGTCTAGTCTGGAGAAACTTACATGTACAGTAGAAAAGAATGACTATTTTGTTGTTTTAGGGTGGAATATTCTGTATTTATCTATGAGGTCCCTATGGTCCAATTTGTCACTCAAAGCTCTTGTTTCTTTATTGATTTTCTGCTTGGATGATCTGTCTATTTCTGAAAGTGGCCTATTAGATCCTCTACTATTAATGTATTCATATCAATATGACTCTTTCTTGATTAACAGTTGGCTTATGTAATTGACTGCTTCCATGTTTGGGGGCATACATATTTACAATTGTTAGATCTTCTTGGTGGATAGACCCTTTAAGAATGATTTAGTGTCTTTCTGTATCTCTGACTACAGTATTTAGTTTAAAATCTATTTTATCTGATATGAGAATCACTACCCCAGCTTTCTTTGAGGCCCATTGGCATAAAAGATGCCTCTCCATCCCTTCACTTTCAGTCTGGATGTATCTTTAGGTTCCAAATGGGTCTCTTGTAGCAGTCTATGGATGGGTCCTGTCATTTTATCCAGTCTGCAACCCTGTGCCATTTTATAGGAGCATTTAGGCTCTTTTTGTTGAGAGTGATTATTGAAAGATACATTTTTATTGGCATCATGTTGTCTGTGAAGTTCTTCTTTCTATAGGCTGTCTCTGTAAATTTCTGTTCTATGACACTCTTAGGTTCTTTCTCCTTTTATAGAACCCCCCTTAATATTTCTTATAATGCTGGCTTGGTAGTCCCATACTCTTTTAAACCTTGCCAGTCTTGGAAGGTCTTTATCTCTCCATCCATTTTGAATGTCAGCCTTGCTGGATAATGTATTCTTGCCTGCATATTCTTCTCATTTAGTGCCCTAAATATGTCTTGACTGCCCTTTCTGGCTTGCCAGGTTTCCGTGGACAGGTCTGACATTATTCTGATGAATCTTCCTCTGTACCTAAAAAATCTTTTCCCCCAGCTGCCCTCTGTAGCTCTTGTCCAAAATTACGATTTGTCAGTTTCACAATTAAGTGCCTTAAGGTCTTTGTAGATTTGTTGATCATCTGGGGTTGTCTTTCTGCCTCCAGGAAACAAATGTTTGTTCCATTCCCAGACTGGGAAAATTTTCACACAGAATTTGTTCAACTATATCTTCTAGCCTTCTCTCTTTCTCTGCCCCCTCGGGGATCCCAATAATTCCTAAATTGGAACGTTTCATGGTATCATTTATTTCCCTAATTATGTTTTCATGGCTTCTAAGCTGTTTGTTCCATGCCTCTTCCTAATCCCTTATCTCTATCATTTTGTCTTCTAGATCACTAATTCTATCATCTGCCTGAGTTACCCTGCTGTTAGATTAATTAGATTAGATTGGAACTCATTGATAAAATTTTAAACTTCTGCCCTGGTGGCTCTCACTTCTGCCTTTAGAGATTCTATGGTGTCACTAATGGTTTTCTCCAACCTAGCCATTTCCTGGATAATGTTACCCTTAATCCCCTTTCAGAATACTGTTTATGTCCATACCTAATAGCTCTGATGGAGAGGACACAGTCTCTAAATTTTTCCTCTGTTGGGTTTTCCTCATCCTAGTCATTTTGGGATTTGAGGGGATGTATAGCTAAATATATCAACCATAATGCAGGAAAAGTGCACCCTGGAAGATTTCAGAGCAATTGGAAGTCAGCACCAAAATGAAATAAGAAAAGAGAGAGAGAGAGAGAGAGAGAAGAACAGAAAAAACCCTGTCAGAATGAGCCCCCAAAGTAAGATTTATAAGGTATATAAATAAAAACAGATAAACAAAAAGGCTGACAAAAGTCGATGACAAGATAAAAAAAAAAAAAAAAAAAAAGGAACCCAGTCAAAATGAACTCCAAGAATAATATTTATATAATACCAGGAAAAAAAAAATACAAATACACAGAAACACTGACAGAAGAAAAAGATGGGAAGGTGGTTATTCATCCTTGATTTGTGCAAGGAAATTTATTTTGGTTCTTCCTGGATGTATCTTATTATCTTTGTAAAGGACTCAGCTTTTCATTAAACATTTTATTAAAACTGGTTTATATATAGTGTAGTATTGAATAGGGAAAAAGGATTTCCTTGAAGCTTATATCTATATGTATTTAAAAAAAAAAAAAAGAGGGATGTCTGGATGGCTGAGTGGGTTAAAGCCCCTTCCCTCAGCTCAGGTCATGATTCCAGGGTCCTGGGATTGAGTCCCACATCAGGCTCTCTGCTAAGCAGGGAGCCCACTTCCCTTCCTTTCTCTCTGCCTGCCTCTCTGCCTACTTGTAATCTCTGTCTGTCAAATAAATAAATAAAATCTTAAAAAAAAGAAAAGAAAAGAAAAAGAAAAACACAGGTATATATATGAAAAAAGTTCAAGTTAAAAGGTTGTTAGGGAGTATGTTGTACTAAGCCTTTAGTTGTCATGGTAGGTAGTTTAAGAAATTAAAAAGGCAAGAATTGTGAGAATGAATTTAAAAAATTAAATAAAACCTTGTATCTATGAAATACACAGGTTTTAGGCAATACCAAGAGTTTAATATATTGTTTTCTCCTGGTATTGGAGTTTTACAGTTTTATGGGGAACCTGTGGTGGTTTTCTTCTCATTTTCTGGGGGAGGGGGCTGCCATGTTGTTTTCCAGTCAGTCTTACTTGGGTTGAGTCCTCTACCCCTTATCAAGAGGCTGGGGTCTGTGGAAACCTATTTTTCAGGCTTTTGTTCTCTGGAGGGTTTTGTTCTTTGGAGGATTTTTTTGTAGCATTTTGGTGGTCTAGTGGAAAAAAATCTGTATCCAGACCTCCGTCTGAGAGAGAAGCCTCAGTCTGTTCCCCTCTGGGTAGTCCAGAACACACAGATTTTGCTCTGCAGACTCCACTAAACTGTACAACCTCCCACAGGCAGTTCATGTTCCCAGCCACAATCTCAGCACCCGAAGCACCTGCTTGTCTCTGTACCTCCATGCTACTTAAACTGCAAGCAATATTGGTCCAGGGATTCTGCTTCTGGTGGCTGCCTTTGCTTGGACTGCTGTTTGGGTTTCAGACCTCATGGTTATACAGGTTGCTGCCCAGAGATCCTGACCAGAAGTTATACAGGTTGCTGCCCAGAGATCCTGACCAGAAGTGTGCTGAGTTCCTTCAGTTTTGGGCTGGGAAAGTCCAGACTTTCAGCTGCTCCTAGAGACCACTGGCTAGTGCCCGTATGGAGCTTTCTCAGGTGCTGGTGGGGAGTGGGTCAGACCCCATTCATGCAGTTCATGCAGAGCACAAAAGGCTGTAGTTCTAGGGAGCACAGGCTGACATCATCACCAGATTCTCTCATGCACCCAGCAGAGGGGTAGTGTGCAAGCCATGCAACCCTGGGAGTTCAGGGACAAGGAACTGGAGGCTCCACTACACTGTCTCTGGGATGGGTGGTTGCCAGTGGTGCCCATCCTGGGACAGTGGGCTTAGGCCCATGCCCATGACCGCCCGGTTCCACCAGTAACCCCTTAAGACCTTTTGCGCTTTTTGAGTGCTTTTAACCAGACTTCAAGTTAATGCTGGTCCCCAATCACAGGGCACTTTTGCATTGAGGTATTACTTTCCAATACCAATGGGGTATTACTTTTCACTTCTGGTGGTTCCCCTCCCCTTCAGTTTATCCTCCATTATCACTTTAAGCGTTCTCATTCTGCTTTACCTCTCCACTGGTGTCTTCTGCCCACATAGAGATCCAGAAGTGTATAATCTTACATCTCAGGCTGATTTCATGGGTGTTCAGAGTGTTCTGGTAGATAATTAGCTCACTTTAGGGGACCAGTTGAAACAGGGTCTCCTACTTCTCTGCCATCTTGCCCCTCCTTGTCACTGCCTTTTTGAAGTGGGAGTAGTGATTCATATTACTTCATGTTCTCAATCCATTATTGTTTGTTAATCCTATCCTATCAGGGGTGCCTGCATGACTCCATCTATAAAGCATGCAAATCTTGATCTTGGGGTTGTTGATTTAAGATCCACACTGGGTGTAGAGATTAGTTTAAAAAATCTTTAATCCTACTCTATCAAACAGTTTTTTCCAGTCTGATATTTTATTTTGATTGACATTTGTTTGGTTAGATTAGTTCTTTAAATAATCTTAAATAGGCAAGAGTATTGCCAGAGTTCTTATAAAACTGAACATCTTTCTCTGAGGTCTTTACATGTGAATGATAATTTGTCAGGTACAGATCACTTAGATCCTAAACTTTCCCTCTCAAAATTCCAGTGTCTTCTTAAGTTCCATGTCAATAAATAGAATTTTAAATCCAGGGGCACTTGAGTGGCTCAGTCCTTGGGCATCTGCCTTTGGCTCAGGTCATGATCTGAGGGTCCTGGGATGGAGCCATGCATTGGGCTTTCTGCTCAGCAGGAAGTCTGCTTCTCCTTCTCCCACTCCCACTGCTTGTGTTCCCTCTCTCACTGTGTCTCTCTCTGTTGAATAAATAAATAAAGTATTTAAAAAAAAGTAATTTTAAGTCCAGTCTTTCTTTCAATCTAATTAATTACTACTACTACTACTACCACCACCACCACTACTAGTACTACTAAAACTACTACTACTACTACTACTACAGTAGAAAAAACACTTTTTCTTTAAAGGTGATATAGGTTTGTTTTTGTAGTTTTTTATCTTGTTGAAATTCAAACATTTTTCCTACCCAGGATATATCTAGAGAGGGAAGTGCTTTTGTAATTTTTTCTCCTGTCAAACACCAAACCCCTTCAAACTTCAAACTCATATTTTTATTCAGCTCCCTGATAGTAAACATAAAGTGTATCACCTCTAGAAATGAATCAGCTGTATTTGCAGCATCTGCCTCTTACTAACTCTGTGGCAAGTTATTTACAATTCCCTGCAAGCTTCCTCTCAATAGCTATTAAGTATAAGTAAGATTGTATATTATACAAGTTTCTTGGGATTAAGTGAGATAATGGAAGATCAAATCACAAATGATTCATACATGGTAGTGGTTATTATATATGATTATTTGTTTTGTTTCTGTTATTCTTTGTTTCTTTGACTGAAAACTTATAATTCTTAGGATTCTATCATTTTCTTAGAAAGTCTATCACTATTTTATCATTCATCTATTATTTTCTTATATTTAATTTTCCCATTCATTGTGAGTGAGATTATTAAGTGTGGTCTCCAAATAGTTATTTTACTTACCTCAAAATTTATTACTTCCAAAGAAGTTTTTAGTGTTTATTTTCTAGTTTAAATTTTTCTTCTCTCTTGATTTTCCTTCCTTCCTTCCATCCCTCCTAATTGCCAGCTCCCATTGCATCTCTGCTTTTATTTCAAAGTGTTCTTTCTTTATAGGTCCCTAGTCTTGTACAGAGAGAATTTTTGAAAGATATGAGCATCCTCAAAATCATCAAGGCATTGTCTCCTTTTCTTTAGTTTCTGCTCATAGCTCTGCTATTGTTTTTGTTTTCATTTTTGAATTCGGAGAATTAGTTCAGTCCTGATGTAGCTCAGGAGCATAGTTACCACCACACAGTACCTTCCTCCTTTCAGACTTTGATAAAATGGTCAGGTTGATATAGAAAATCTTTACTTGCAGGTCAAAATTTATAAGTTGTGTTTAGAGTAATTTGAAGTACTTTACTGGCCTAAAGTTAGGTCTCTGTTTTTCCTGCCCTTTTGGCTTTTTGGTTGAGCTAGAGAGCCAGATGCAGTTTGAAGTTGTATTTTATGACTGCCCTACTCTCAGCAAGTTAAGCATGGTTTCAGCACTCTTCATGGTGCTTTCCCTACAATACGTATGCATTTCAGGAAGTAAGGAAGCACTGCATATGCCTATTTCCTGCACTGATGTATGCTGGCAGTCTCCTAATGCCAGTGAGAAAAGAGCTGTTGACAAAAGTTGGAGACAGAACTTTTAACACTCATGGAATAAAATGACAACTTCTGTGTGCTTGAAGGAAAGTTGACTGTTTTTCCTTCTCTTCTAAATTTTAGCTTCTAGTTCTCACAGTTTGGTAAAGTCAGATGTATTGTCATAGTCTTTTCCTACTTTCTTCTTGGCAACTATTCTGGCTTGTTAAGATTTCAGTTGAATGTAGCATACTATTGGTATAATTTTTTTCCTGTTTTATTTTTGGATGTCTGTTCAGCTTCATAAGACTATAATTGCATGTGATATGTCGTTCAAGAATATACTTTTAAATTCAACTCCATCCCAAAGGCCATTTGTTTAAATTCAGGATGAAATTTTACATATGCCCTTCTTCTTCTTCTTCTTCTTTTTAATTACACTAGACCTTTTTCTTTTTCTGTATTTAAGAGAAAACTTGGTAAGAAGAATATCAAGCTCATATAGTCTGTCAGTCCACTAATTAAAGTTTTTTTCTTTAAACATTCCAGACTATTACAACTTGATATTCTACAACTAAATAGTCCTAGGGAAATATTCCTACAGGAATATTCCTACAATTAAATTCCTAAGAGAAATGCTCAGCCCATTTATAGCAAAGATTGTTAAATATTCCCAGTAACCATATCTATTTATCTATTGTTCTCTCTCTCTCTCTCTTTTTAAGTAATGCAGCATTTCCTCCCTTATGCCCTGATCAAGATTTAGCTAAGAATGTGACTGTCCACCAGAGACCATTTCTCAGACTTCACGGCTTCTTGCTGAGGAAGTGTGAATAAGTTGAGGCTACTGGGGTGCTTATGAAAAGGAGGAAGGCAACCTCATAGCTTTATATACTTACACGTTTCCTCTGTTTCCCTCCCCCCACCTTATGTTATGAGAACCAATCCTGGAGGCTTCCAACTTTAACCCCACAGACACATATAACACCCTGAGCAATGAAAGAAGAGAAATATAGAAGACTATCAGCCTCTGCATGACCTCAAATATCCAAGGCACTTAGCCATTGTAGCCTAGTCATCAACGGACTTTTTTATGATGAAGAAATCAACTTCACTCTCATTAAAGCTCAACATTCTGGTGCTGTTTTTATTGTAATAGCTTTCACTGTAACTTAACTAATACAAAGTACTTCTACACAGTGTGCTGTTAATTGAAGGAAAAATAAAAACCAACACAGTGAATGACTCATAAATTTTTACATACTGCTTTCTTAAGAGCGGGCTCACGATTACTAAAATCTCTTCACAAGAAAGCTCTAACAACTTCCAAGAGTTTACATTGCTTTCAAGACTTTCATAAGTAGGACATCAAAAATGAATAGTGTTTCTGCTTGTTTGTTGTTTGTTGTTGTTTCTAATGAAGGAATGTAACCACATCTGTTTTTATTTCTTGGCAACAAGATGGTTGACGGAAAAACACTAAGTGAAATTCAAGCCCAACCACACCTCACAACAGCATGATGTTTTTCACAACAACAACAAAAAAAAGTCAAGGGGTTAGAAAAATGGAAAAGAACTAGTAGTCTTTTGTCAATGGGATCTTCTATTCTCTTTCAGACCTCCCATATTCAGAGGGATATTTTAAAAACTGAAAATTTTTTTTCCCTTTGTAATAGCATAAGCATCACTTTTTAAGATTGGCATGACATCCTGTAACTTCTCTTTTTTTTCCATCCAGTGGAGATGTGAAGTCAATGGCAGCTTCATAGCTTTGTACTGAATGTCTTTTGAACATGGACTGTATCAGTTTCCTATGGAGTTTTACAAAAGAGAAATTTTGGCAATGAGAAAAGCCTCTGGCATGTTAGGAACAGAAAGGAACATATATACTTCAGAAATAGCAAATGGCTTGCCTGCCAAACCAACCCTGTGGTGCACATGCTTCTTATTACAGGCCTGCTTTCCCAGAAACGCAAAGCAGAGAGAAAACCAGTAGAGTCCTTTCTGGATTAAATTTGTGTCCCCTGAATCTGTGCTAAAAGAAAAACCCATGGCCTCCATATCTCAGTGAAAACCTTATGCCTCACTGACTCTCATTTTAATGCAAATTTCTATGTCCTTGCATATAAAAGCAATATTTTGAAGGCTTTATGAAACAAACAAGGCATCGCAGAGTAAGTATGATTGGTTATTTAGTATCATAAACATGAATAGTATGCTGGAACACAATTTTTAAGAATAATAAGCACTATGTAGCATGTTCTGTGCTAAGAATTTGACATGTTGTTATTAATCTTAAGGATTCTAGGATATACAATGTTATCTCCATTTTACAAATGAGAAAACTTGAAGTTCATGGTCCCAAGGGAATATAGCTAGTATGTGGTGGGTATGAGCTAATTCATTTCTACTTAATTCCCAGATCTGTGTTATTTAACTACTACACAAAGTAATACAAATGATTTGGCATCTGTGATTTATAAGAAATGCATATTCAATGACCACAATGCACTTCTTATATATATTTGGTCTTCCTCCACAGTTCCAACTCCTAAAAAACTTGTAATTTCCTAAGTAAAAGAGTGATAACAATGTTTTTTCTTATATAAATGAGGTGACTTTTGGATCCTACTTCCTGACCTTTGGGGAGAAGAGAAGGACTGGAGCTTGATTAGATCAAGCACACCTATATAATGAAGCCTCCATAAAGATCCAAAAGGATGGGGATTAGAGAGCTTTGGGGTTGGTGAACACTTAGCAGAAGTGGCCTGCCCAGAGAGGATGAGTAAACTGTGTCTTTCCCCATGTCTTGCCCTACACAGACCTCGCATCTGACTGTTCCTCAGTTACAGTCAGAGTAATGACCAGAATGCTTCCAGGTGCCATTATGCAGGGCCCCAGGCTCCAGAAGACAGAAGTTCCTTTGTTTAGGACCTCACCTTATTTATCTCTTCACATGTCTGAATCTAGTGAGTAAATGGATTTCCTGAGTTCTGTGAGCTGCTCTAGCAAATTGGTCAAACCCAAGGAAGAGGTCATGGGGACTTCTAATTTGTAACTGGACTGTCAGAAGTACTGGGCAACTAAATTGGAGAGCAGTCTTGTGGAACTGAGTCCTTGAACTGTAGAATCTGTTATCTCATGGTGATTTGTATGAGAATGGAGTTGAATTATGCAACACCCAGTTGGTATCTGAAAATTGTTTGGTGGGGTAAACCCATACCTGCACACACATTTGTAATTGGTACTAGAATCACTTTTAGCATCTAAGTACTAAGTGCCAATGCCATGGAAGAGGACTAAGAACTTTTTTTTTTTTTTTAAAGAGCATGATCAAGAAGTATACTACTGTAGACATTTTCTCCAACTCTTTGAGCTGAAGTTTTGAACTGATGCCAACAAAAATCACACCAACCTTAAAAGCTTACCAGAAAATAAACTATTTATGAAATCTGGCATTAAGAATTATCCTTAAGCTCATGAATCGGAAGAATAAACGTTGTTAAAATGTCTATACTGCTTAGAGCAATCTATACTTTCAATGCCATCCTGACCAAAATTTTGCCAGCATTTTTCAAAGAGCTGAAACAAACAATCATAAAATTTGTATGGAATCAGAAGAGACCCCACACTGCTAAGGAAATGCTAAAAAAGAAAAACAAAACTGGGGGCATCACGCTGCCTGATTTCAAGTTTTATCACAAAGCTGTGATCACCAAGACAGAATGGTACTGGCACAAGAACAGATGCATAGACCAGTGGAACAGAGAAGAGAGCCCAGATATGGACCCTCAAATCTATGGTCAAATAATCTTCAACAAAACAGGACAAAATATCCAGTGGAAAAAAGACAGTCTCTTCAATAAATGGTGCTGGGAAAATTGGACAGCTATGTATAGAAGAATGAAACTCGACCATTCTCTTATGCCATACACAAAGATAAACTCAAAATGGATAAAAGACCTCAATGTGAGGCAGAAATCTATCAAAATCCTAGAGGAGAACATAAGCAGTAACCTCTTTGACACTGGCCACAGCAACTTCTTTCAAGACATGCCCCCAAAACAAAGGAAAACAAAAGCAAAAATGAACTTTTGGGACTTCATCAAGATCAAAAGTTTCTGCACACCAAAGGAAACAGTCAACAAAACAAGGAGGCAACCCATGGAACAGGAGAAGATATTTGCAAATGATACTACAGACCAGGGGCCAATACCCAAGATCTATAAAGAATTCCTCAAACTCAACAAACACAAAACAGATAATCACGTCAATAAATGGGCAGAAGACATGAACAGACACTTCTCCAAAGAAAACATACAAATGGGTAATGGACAGATGAAAAAATGTTCATTATCAGTAGCCATCAGGGTGATTCAAATCAAAACGACATTAACCTTACACCAGTTAGAATGGCCAAAATCAACAAGACAGTAAACAACAAATGCTGGAGAGGATGTGGAGAAAGGGGAGCCTTCTTACACTGTTGGTGACAATGCAAGTTGGTGTAGTCACTTTGGAAAACTGTGGAGATTTCTTAAGAATTTTAAACTAGAGCTTCCTTATGACCCTGCAATTGCACTACTGGGTATTTACCCCAAAGATACAGATGTAATGAATAGAAGGGCCATCAGTTTCCCAATGTTCATAGCCACAATGGCCACAGTCACCAAACTGCGGAAAGAGCCAAGATTCCCTTCAACAGATGAATGGATAAAGAAGATATGGTCCATATGTATAATGGAGTATTATGCCTCCATAAGAAAGGATGCATACTTAACTTCTATATTAACATGGACAGGACTGGAGGAGATTATTTTGAGTGAAATAAGTCAAGCATATAAAGTCAATTATCATATGGTTTTACTTACGAGTGGAGCATAAGGAATAACATGGAGGACATTGGGGATGGAGAGAAGTGAGTTGGGTGAAATCAGAGGGGGAGACAAACCATGAGAGACTGTGGACTCTGAGAAACAAACTGAGGGTTTTGGAGGGGCAAGGGGTGTGTGTTGGGTGAGCCTGGTGGTGGGTATTAAGGAGGGCATGTATTGCATGGGGCACTGGGTGGGGTGCATAAACAATGAATTTTAGAATACACACACACACACAGGAAAAATAAAATTAAATTAAATAAAAAAGGAAAAGAACTATCCTTGGTAATTTTTTATCCTTAGTAACATCATTTTATCCTCTACACTTTGCCTCTTTTTAAAAAAATCCCCAGAATACCAAAAGTCAAAAAAGCAAGTAAGGAAAAATGAAATTATGACAAGATAGACCATTATGACATTAAACAGAAACAAACAAACAAATCTAAAATAACATCTTTCAGAAATATTTGTTTCAGCTTCTCAAGAGAAAGTAGAGTTCCCTAAGCTTAAGAAGGCAATGCTGACTGAACAAAAACAGTAAAAACAAATGAATGAGGACTGCTTTTTTTGTGAGGCAACTGTAAGGGATAGAATCCTGGAAGCATCTTGCATAACTTATTCCTGATTTTCTTAGCAACGGAGTGAAGGCAGTCACAACTGCCAAGCCAGAACTTCTGGGTTTTTGAGTCAAAGCCCAGCTCTCAGCAAATTGATTTTGGTTTCAACTAATCACCTGGCATTGGAGGCAGATGAAGATAAATTAAGCCTTTTGAATTCTGGATATGGGATCTCATTCTATACATAAAAAATGATACACTATTTCAGTTAACATTTATGGAAAATGGTTTATGCATTCAGAATATATTTTTATCATTTTGGGCCTCCTTACAATCTGTTTGAAACCTTTCTGGTACCTCCCAACCAATGTCCAATTACTTCATTTTGCTTTATGGTTACCTAGTCTTTTATTTTTGTCCACTGAATAATTTGAGGTAGGCTTCCTGGAAAGCTAATGGCCTGTGTATTAAGTTTCCCTTATACTCTCTTTCTTCTATGGAAAACACCTTTCTAAGTCATAAGCTAGACTAACTGTTGCACTTTGTGTCATTATATTAGCTTATTAAATGTCACTATGTTTATAGATTTGACTAGAGAAACAACTGTCTAATTATTAAAATAATGTAAGAATGGAATAAGATCCTTATACTTCAAAAAGTTATCATTTGCAGCCTTTCTCATGACAATGGGAGAGGAATGAGAAAGCAATGTCACAAAAGTATTTGAAATCTTTTATGTGCCATGTTTGTTAAGAGAGTTCCCGTCTGAACACCGAGCATGAATCATACAGAATCAGATTATTTCTCTTTCAAATGATGCTCAGAAAACCCAGAAAACTCAAGATTTAATTTGTGAGAGGAGGAAGCACTGTGAAGATGGAAGCAGAGGTTGGAGTGCTACAGCCTCAGGCATGAATGCCAGCAACCACTAGTGTTGGAAGACACTGGGAAAATAGTCTCCTCTGGAGAGGAGCAAGCCTGCTGATAGTTGCTTCAAACTTCGGCCTCCAGACCTAGTGCATCTTGCCTGGATCATGGTTGAAATATTCAGCTATGCATCCCCTGAACCGCCTTTCACCAAAATTATCAGGAGTAGGAACACCCAATAGAAGAAAAAATCAGAGACTGTGACCTCTGCCACAGAACTATTTGATATGGACATAAATAATATGTTGGAATGGGAATTCAGGACAACAATTATCCAGGCAATGGCTAGGATGGAAAAGACTGTTAGTGGCAACATAAAATCTCTAAGAGAAGAGGTGAGGGCTGACTGGGCAGTATTAAAAAGTAATATCAACGAGATCCAATCTAATCTAATCTACTCTAACAGCTAGGGTAACCAAGGCAGAATATCAAATTAGTGATCTAGAAGACCAACTGGTAGAAAAGCAGGATCAGGAGGAGGCATAGAACTTTCAGTTTAGAAGCCATGAAAACAAAATTAGGGAAATAAATGATTCCATGAAACATTCCAGTGTCGGAATTATTAGGATCCATGGGGGGGGGTGCAGAAAGAGAGAAGACTAGAAGATATAGCTGAACAAATCCTGGATGAATATTTCCCTAATATGGGGAATGGAACAAGTGTTCATGTCTCAGAGGCAGAAAGGTCACCCCCTAAATCAACAAGTCTATAAAGACCTCCAGACACTTAATTGTGAAATTCACGAATTATAGTTTCACAGAGGAGGTCTTGCTCTGGGGGCAGCCGGGGGAAGAGATTTCTTGCTTACAGAGGATGACCATCAGAGTAATGTCAGACTTGTCCACAGAAACCTGAAGCCAGAAAGGGTTGGCAAGACATATTCAGGGCATTAAATGAGAAGAACATGCAGCCAAGAATACTTTATCCAGCAAGGTTGACATTGAAAATGGATGGAGAAGTAAAGAGCTTCCAAGACTGGCAAGGTTTAAGAGATTACATGACCACCAAGCTGGCACCACAATAAATATTAAGGGGGGTTATATAAAAGAAGAATGAACCCAAGAGTGACATAGAACAGAAATTTACAGAGACAACCTATAGAAAAAAGGACTTCACAGGCAACATGATGTCAATAAAAAAATCATCTTTCAATAATCACTCTCAATGTGAACACCCTAAATGTTCTTTTATTTTCTGTTTCTCTGAGTTTAGCTTTTTTTTTTTTTTTTTTTTTTAAGATTTCACATGTATGTGATATTATACAGAATGACTTACTTATATACCTAAGGCTCATTCAAGTTGTCACAGATCATAGGATTTTCTTCTTTTTCATAACTAAACAATATTCCATTGTGTTACACTATGGAGATTATTTTTCAGTTATAAAAGAAAAGGAAATCCTGCTGTTTGTAGCAACTCAAATGAAAATGAACCTTAATATATATTGTGGGTGTATATATATAATATTAGTATATATACTATATAATATATATAGTATATAAGAGTATATAGTGATGAAGTTCTAGAACACAGGTGAGGTTTGGGGGGTGAGGTCTGGAGCCGATGACCAAGAAAGAATTCTTGAGACATCTTTGGTGCAAAATGGTGGTTTATTAAAGCACGGGGACAGGACCTGTGGGCAAGAAGAGCTGCAGCTGCCCCAGGTTGTGAGGGATGACAGGCCATGCACCCTGCAGTTGGGGGAAGGTGAGGGAAAGGGAGGTTTCATCAGAGCTTTCATATGCTAAAGAGGGCCTACAAGGTTTGATCAATGTTGTCTTTTGGCAAGCCATTAACGTCAAGATAGTTGGGAGATTCCTGTCTTGCAGGATTGTAATCTCTGCAAGTTACCTATTTGTTTCTTGTTTATGGTGATCAGGGGTGCCTGAGGAATGTTACACATATTACCAAGGGAAGCAAGTGAAGAAGGGGTGCAAGGTGCCAGCTTTTGCTTTGTCCTCAGCCAGCCTCCTGCTCTCTCATCAATAGTACATATAAATGTTTTTATATATAATAAATGTATAAAGTATATATAAAGTGTATATATATTGTATGCATACACATACACACATACATATGTATGTTATAATATGTATATATATTACATATATATAGTATATACATACACACACTGTATATACACACTATGTATAGAAGTATCTGAATTCCAATGAAGATATTTCTATCAGCTTCTGATCTCAATTCTTTGGATATATACCCCAAAGTGGGATTGTTAAATCATATGGTGGGTTTGCTTTTTAACATTCTGAGAAAATTTCATAGAGGTCTCCATAATGGCTGTACCAATTTGTATTCCCACCAACATTGCACAGGGTTACCCTTTCTTCCACACCCTCAATAGCTATTTCTTGTCTTTTTGATGTCAACCATTCTGACAGTTAAGAGGTGAATAATTCTTCTTTAAGTATTTGGTAGAATTCACCAGTGAAAGCCTCTTTTGGATTTGATTCCTGATTCCTTCTCCTTACACATTACTGTTTGTTTACATTTTCTATTTTCTAATAATTCATTCTTTGTAGGTTGTATGCTTCTCATGTTTTATTGATTTCTTTTGGGTTATCCAATTGTTGGTATATAATTGTTCCTAGTAGACTCATGATCTTTTGTATTTCTGTGGTATCAGTTGTAATGTTGCCTCTTTCTTTGCTGATTTTATTTCAGTTCTCATTTTTTTCTAATTAGTCGCTAAATATTTGTCAATTTTGTTTATCTGTTCAAAATTGAAATTGAAAAGTTGACCTTTTATATTGTATTTCTAGTCTCTATTTCAGGTATTTGTGCTCCAATTTTTCTTATAACTTCCTTTCTGCTGATGTTGGGCTTAGTTTGTTCCTTTTTTTTTTTTTTTTTTTTTTGAGATCTTTCTTATATCTTATTGTAAGAGTCTGTTACTAAAAACTTCCCCCTTAGAACTATCCTGAATTATTTTTGCCTTATTTTATATGTTTGATATGTTGTGTTTTCACTTTCATTATTTGAGAAGAATATATATTCTGCTTTTGTTGGGTCAAAAGTTCTTTATATGTCTGTTCCATTTAGTCTAAAGTATGGCTCAAGTCCAAGGTTTCCTTGTTGATTTTCTATCTGGATGATCTATCCATTGCTGAAAGTGGAGTACCAAAGTCCCCTATTATTATTGTTGTCTATTTCTCCCTTCATATTTGATATTATTTGCTAAGTATATGTAGTTTCTCCAATGTTTGGTATGTATCTACTTATAATTATTGTAACTTTTTGATGGATTGGCCTCTTATCATCATATAATGACTATATCTCCTATTACCATTTTGGTTTAAAGTGTGTTTTATATAAACTTTTATATAAGTTTAGCCACCCCTGATTTCTTTTAGTTTCAACTTGCTTGGAATATCTACTGCCATCGTTACACTTTGAGTCTGTATGTCTCTGGAAAACTGAACTGAGTCTCTTGTATCCAGCATCTAGTTTTGTTTTGTTTTGTTTTTTGTTTGTTTATTTCTTTGTTTTTTAATCTATCAAGCCACTCCTTACCTTTTGATTGGAGAACTCAATCTGTTAACATTTAAAATAATGATTGATAATTATAATTATTGGCTTTACTATTGTCATTCTATTAATTTTTTGCAGCTGTTTTGCAGTTCCATTTTCTTTTCTTCCTTTCTTGTGTTCCTTTGTAAACTGATGATTTTCCATAGTGATATGCCATAAGTCCCTTCTCTATATATTTGGTGTATTTATGGTAGACTTTGTAGATTTTTGCTTTGTGGTTCCCATGAGTCTTACATAAAATCACACACACACACACACACACACTCACATGCACACGATGTTTTATGTATATTAAACTATAGATCAGTATCAATTATAAATAAATATTTAGAGTTCCTAGTAAAATTAAATGAATTTTTATAATATAATATTAAAGGAATACTAAAGGAATCTGCCCTATGACCAACTTAATATAATGAATGCAAGACTGACTCAGTAATAGAAAAGACTTCTGCTTTTATGCTAGGATCAAAAGTGCAATGTCACATATCCCAGGAATTAAACAGTAATAACACATTATGTAATATTCGTGACATACCGTGAGACATGAAACTTAAATCTTTGATCAAATCTTATATTGTAGAAATGAAATTATTACTATTTTTATATCATATACTTCTCTATTCATACATGAGTTAAGAGCAACTATTAGTAATAAGGTGGGATGTACGAAATCTTGTGTATGGTAGAAAGTTGTAAGATACAAACACAACACACACACACACTCGTGTATATATAATGTGACATATATATCATATCAGTCCATTTTACACTAATAATTTTATATTTTATACTAACAATATATCAGTCCATTTCACACTAACAATTTAATTTTTATTGCACGAAAAATTCTATGCTTTTTCCCCCTTTACTTTTGATGTCACCATACATCATTTAAAAGTGTGAATCCATTAACAAATTGTAGAAACTATAAGTATTTTTAATACTTTTGAACTTTAACATTTATGTCAGAATTAAGTTGTTAACACATCAGAATAGTATAGTATTGGTGCATTTCTGAATTTGAGTATATGATAACATTCACTAGTGTGTTGTATATTTTCATATAATTATTGAGCATACTTTTGTTTCAGCTTGAAGAATTCCTTTCAGCAGTCCATGTAAGACAGGTTTAGTGATGTTGAATTCCTTCAACTTTTGTTTACTAAGGAAAGTATTTTGCCTTCAATTTTGAAGGGCAGCTTTGTAGGATAAAGTGTGCTCAGTGGTTTCTTTATTTTAACATTTTGATTATATTATCTCATTTTCTCCTGGCCTATAAAGTCTCTGCTGAAAAATCCATTAATAGCCTTATAGGGGTTCTCTTCTATGAAAGAGGCTTTTTGTTGTTGTTGTTCTTTGTTTGTTTTTGTTTTTTCCTTTCTCTTGCTGCTTTTAAAGTTCTTTACCTTTTGTTTTTGGCAAGTTTTCTTTTTTTTAATGTGTTTTGATAAAGATTAAGGTGGATTGGAATTTTTTTTTAAGATTTTATTTATTTGACACAGAGAGAGATCACAAGTAGGTAGAGATGCAGACAGAGGCAGGAGGGGGAAGCAGGCTCCCCTCTGAACAGAGAGCCTGATGCGGGGCTCAATCCCAGGAGCCCAAGATCATGACCTGGACCGAAGGCAGAGGCTTAGCCCTCTGAGCCACCCAGGTGCCCCATGGATTGTAATTTTAAGGTTACCCACTAGCTTCATGAACTTTCCAAATCTCTCTCCAGGTTTGGAAAGTTCTCGGCCATTATTATTATTTTTTTAAGTCTTATTTATTTATTTATTTATTTATTTATTTATTTATTTATTCAGGTTTTATTTTTAAGCAATCCCTACACCCAACATGTGCCCCAAACCTACAACCCTGAGATCAAGAGTTGCATGCTCTACCAACTGAGTCAGCCAGGCTCACCCACCATTATTTCTTTAAATAGACTTTTCTACCTCTTTCTTTTTGCTTCCTTCAGGGATTCCCAAGATGCATTCATTCTTTCTTTTGATGGTATCTTATTAATATGTAAGCTTTCTTCATTCTTTTTCATTATTTTTTCCTTTGCTCCTTTTACTGGACAATTTCAGTTGATCCATCTTCAAGCTCACTAATTCTCTTCTCCTTGTTCAAGTCTTCTGTTGAAACGCTATTAAATTTCTTAGTTAACCCATTGTATTCTCAGCTCCAAAATTTTTTGGTTATGTTTTCTGTCTCTTAGTTGACTACTCGATTTTTTCTTGCATTGGTTTCCTGATATAGTTAAATTGATTATATCTGTTCTCTTTTATCTCTCTAGGCATTTGTAGAACAATTATTTTAAATTCTTCATTGGGCACTTCTTGGATCTCCATTTATTTGGGACCATTTCCTGAAGGTTTACTCTACCTCTTTTTTGTTGTATTTGAGACATATTTCCTCATTCTGATTCCTGTAGCTGTGCACAGTTATCTGTGCATTTTAAGAAGCAGTCACCTCTTCCAGATTTTATAGACTGCTTTAGTAAGGGAAGGCATTTTACCTATGGTTGGGGGCATACTGGTTGATGCTGTGACCCTAAGCTTAGTGGTGCAAGGCACTATTTTCAGGGATGTGTGGTAACACTGGATCCTTATGGCATGGTATCTCTTAAGCTCAAGCATTGTAAGGGGTACACTGTAACAGCAAAGGCTACTGGGAATCTAAATGGTATATCCAAGTCTGTTAACAGGGAACCTGGACTGGTAAGAGTGGTACTAGAGCTGGTGCTGTCTATACACCCAGCTATGGGGACCAAATACAGGAGTTAGTTTTAGACATACTCATAGTAATAGCACAGGTAGCAAGGACCAAAGCCAACTATGGGCTCACTGGCAGTTAGATACCCAGACTTTCTGGTGTTCTCCTTTGGGTGCCTAGTTTTTCCCTGGGCATGCATATACTGCAATGGAAGCTGGGTTGTTTTTGGTTGGGTCTGTGCAGGTTCACAGCTGGCAGGGCTAACTCTAAGAATAGGTATAGTGTTAGGGGCAACCTGGTGGCTTAGACTGGTATCTTATACTCATGCTGCTGTAGAAGCCTGAAGTGACTACAAAATTGCTCCCTAGCTGTTGGCTGGGGGGAGATGAGCAGCGCAAGGAGGGACTTTGGTATCTGCCATCTCAAATTTGCACAGCTGAAACTGACACACCAAGTCATCTTTTTTTTTTTTTTAAGGATTTTATTTTATTTATTTGAGGGAGATCACAAGTAGGCAGAGAGACAGGCAGAGAGAGAGGGGGAAGCAGGCTCCCTGCTGAGCAGAGAGCCCGATGTGGGGCTCGATCCCAGGACCCTGGGATCATGACCTGAGCCAAAAGCAGAGGCTTTAACCCACTGAGCCACCCAGGCACCCCAGACACACCAAATCATCTTATATCTTTTCTCATATCAAAAGATTCTAGTACCTTTCAAATGCATTTGTAGAAAATTGAGATTAATTAAGAAGCTATCAACACAATCAAAGTGAGAGAAATTAGTGTCATGGACCATGATGTTAAGACTGGATGGCAAAACATGTTGGAATTTTGCATTTATTGGGAATAGCATTTGCTGAAGCTCTAGATACAAGTTTTGGAAAAAAAAAAAAAAAAAAAAAAAAAGCAATAGTCCAACACTTTATCAACAAATTTGAGCAGCTTGGAAAACAAAGCTCTCAGTTACTGAAATCAGGGTAACTACAGGAAGGACAAGTTTGGAGGATTTCAAATAAAGAGTTCAGTTGGGCATGTTAAATTTGAAATGCTTATTTTAAATTAAATAGTACTAACTGGAGTTCAAGTGTTGGATCCATGATGGAGATATGAATTTTGGAGAAATCCAGATCTAGATGATTTTTAAACCATGAGACTTGAAACTACATCCAGATAGTAAATGTGCATACAGAAGAGAATAGCCCACCAAGGCTAGGTCACTCTGTTCAGAGCTTGGAGAAATGAAGGAAAGAATGTGGGTGGCCAAGATTGTCACTCTATTGTATCAGTATCCTAAGCATTCTTTCTGACAATATTATAGATATACCCTCTCCAAACCCAGCCCTCCTTATCCAATACATTTACTCCTATAATTAGAATGATCTTCTTTTATTTATTTATTTGACAGAGAGAGATCACAAACAAGCAGAGAGGCAGGCAGAGGGTGGGGGGGGGTAGGAAGCAGGCTCCCTGCTGAGCAGAGAGGCCGAAGTGGGGCTCAATCCCAGGATCCAGGACCATGAACTGAAGGCAGAGGCTTTAACCCACTGAGCTACCCAGGCAGCCCAAGGTTTTATTTATTTATATATTAGAAAGATCTTAAAGGCAGTTATAGTTAGTCATGTTCCATTCTTGTTTAAAACTATTTGTCAGTTATTCAGCTAAAGACTAGCTTAGACTTCTTGACCTTCAAATCCCTGTGGATGTCCCACCCCTGTGGATGTCCCACCCCTGTGGATGTCTTCTCACTATTTGTATTACATGCACTAGACTATACCCAGTATGTTCTTCCCCACCCTAGTCTCCATACATGGCCTATTTACTCCTCTTCCTAGAATTTCACTCCACCTCATCCTTTTATCTCTTTAACTCCCATTCACATATCATTTCTCCACTTAAGTGCCATATACCCTGAGACTTGACCAGATTCTTTGCTTGAGCCTCATAGCTCCCTTGGACATTGCTTCAAAGAAGTTGAATTTTCTAATTGTATTATTCGGTATTTGTTGATTAGTAAATATTTGGGTGCTCATAAACTCCCCAAAATAGTCCTCCTGTTTCTTTGACTCAATTTTTGTCTAAGGTTTTGTACAGAATTCTGTGACACATAGAAATAACTATTTGTTAAATAAACTGTACAAAACATCTGGATCTCTAACATGGGTGTTGAGAGATGAGGATTAAACACTGTGTGAATGACACATCTTTTATAAGGAAAAAATATAAGTTACACTACAACTCATTTAATAATCCTTATCTCACAATTCTATGCCCATCTATAGAGCTTTCTAATATGTTTACACAGCATATGAAAGAAACCTCAGGGAAATAATTTGTCATGTTCCACTTCATTGGCTTCTAATTCTCTTACTCATAAAACTGAGTTTGGTGGACAGACAGTGTTAGCAAGTCAAGGCTGCCAGACACAGAGGTCTGTGGGGTCATTTGCAAGGTCCCCAAAGCCTCCTTTTGTGTGCAGAGTTCATGATTTTAATCAAAAGACAACCCCTCTTTCCTGTCCAACACACTATCCTGAACTCTTTTCTATTGTTTCCATTTTTAAGACTCCTTTGCCTTTTCCTTATTCTTCATCTGCATGAGTTGCAAGCATGTCCCCAATGACTCTAGCAAGTGAAAACTGTTCCCTGAACCATTACCACATATGGCAATATTTTCTTTTAGGGCAGGTAAGCCTTTTATCGTTTCAGCTTGAGAAAGAGGTAACTTACAACACAGAGTCTCTGGGATTGGAAACATGATGGATGTTTTGTTTGTCTTGATTGTACCTAGCCTCTTTTTCAGGCATGCACTAAATAGCCTGCCTTGTTGAAAACTCTGAGTCTAGCCACAAACACTCAACAGCAGAAAGCTCAGCTGCAAATTGGTGGCTGGCTTTTACTTCCCTGCTGTTTTGGTATCGCTTAATTCCCACATGGCTCGTTCTTATGTTTGCATTGAACTTGTTTCCTTCAATTCTTAAATATTTCCTGAAGACCCTCCATAGCAATTTAAAACAAAATATGTCCTCAACCTTATATTGGTGTTAGGTTTCCTTATACTCATTTGTATTTGTTATTAAAACACTGAATCATAATTATTTTTTTCACAAACATCACCTCCTATTTTTCCAGTTGCCGACATGTGAGATTAGAATCATTATCCTCATTTCACCTTTTGATAAACTATTTATTCAAGCAAGCTTTTTATCTATTTTTCCATATGTCCAAGAACACTAGAATCTGAAAATAAAGAGGTATAAACATATAACATTTGATAACTGCTCTATATGTATATATTAAATACATTATCCAATGTTTAATTTGCTAAACCTAAATCAGAACAAGAATTTTAGCAGTATTTTTTGTGTTTAAAATTCATAGCAAAGATGAAAGCTCAGAATGTATTTAAAAGAGGTGCAGACTGCTATATGTTTGATATACTTGCAGAATTGGGTCAATGAAATATTAATTGTGAAACCAGCATTTCTCACAAGTAAACAGATTATAAATTTCTAGTCTTGTAATTTAACATTTTAACAGTGAGGTAAAGAGGGGAAGTGGGGTAGTTTAAAAGCTGGTATTTACAACCATGGAATATCAGAAATGATGAATTGTTTATTAAATGATGTCAGTATTTTATTTTGGAGAGTCACTTTCTGAAAGGACAAGAACTAAGGTTTGTTATGATTTTCTAGAAAGTTTTTAAGTAGATATCTTTAAGAAGCTATTACATAATGGTGAATTCTGATGGTAGAGTAGTAAGAGAACAGTATCTGGAAAAAGTAAATAATTCTGTCATAATAATTTGTGACTGTGGGTTTATGATTAGGACAAAGCCAGTTTTGTAACAGGTGCCATATTTCTTTGTGGGCATAAGCTTCTCTGCAAAGAAGTACTGATATAGGATATTTTTATTTCTTTCAATTTAGTTTTTCTACTTTTTTATACACAATATAATTAACAAGTGAGAATCTGCCCACATTACACCAGCAAGAACAGAATAACTGAGCTTTAAACGTATTTCAACACCTGCATTTTCAGTTAATAAAGGCATCCAAATGGCAAAATTCAGTATTCTTCATCTTTCCGCCAATTCATTTACATAAGTTAAATTAACAGATTTTTAAAAAAGCATCTTTTTCCAAACACACACCATGCTGGTGGGAGCCAGTCTCAAAGCTGAGAAGAGCAACAGTTGTGGGTCACAAATTTTAAATGTGATAATTCATTTCAGGAAAATTTTGTCCCTAATAACCTGCCCATGGTAATTTTAAAGCTTATTTGCTTGATATGTTTGTTCTTACAACTGATGATCCCCCCCCCCCCCGACAGCAATTCTTGAAAATTATGGGTGTTAGTACATCAACTAGGATTCAAGGAGATGTATAGCATAGCCACATCGATATTTATTCCTGGTACCAAGATTTAAAGATGACTTTTCAGAACTCTGAAGCACTACAATGAAATAAAAGTATGGGAACTATGATTTTATTTTTTCTATTTTTGTAAACAAGTGGTTCTATGTGAATGATTCCCAGGTGACTAGTTACTTTGCACCATAGTCTTTTTTCTTTTCTTTTCTTTTTTTTTTTGGTGATACATACATTCCAGTTTTAGGAGTTTTTTTCTACTGCTGTGGAGAAATTATTAGATTTCTCCAATTCAGGGAAGAGTTCACTTTAGCTTCTGCATGTTTGGAAGCTATCATCAGGTACTAACTTTTCTGTTGAGGAACCGTCCTTTTCCTGTTGGGTTGCTGAGTCATACTGGTTTGGGCCTCAGATCCAAATACAGTTCCTTGTATGATGAATAATCATTCTCAACAGCTTCAAAGTTGCTGGTATTTTAACTTCAGTCCTTTTATTTTTATTTTTTTAGTTAGAGGTAGACTATAACATGAACCTAAAATTCAGCACATATATGAATTTCATATTTCCCGTAATTCTCATACTAGGAAGCATCAGAAATTTCAAAACTAGAAGAAACAGACATAAATTGTCCCATGATTGAAAATTGTACTCATTTTCTCTGCCTTTCTCCTTTTTAATAAACTAAGAAAGTAATAAGGCTGATCTTGTGATTGGCTGAGATAAATATCACTCCACTGCTTAGAATTCTATTATTCACTGTACTCAAGAGAAAGTTGTAATTTCTTAGCAATGCTTGTAAGGTCATGATTTTCTTTTCAGCCTCACTTTACACCACTTCTGATTTCTCAGCAAACTCACAGTATTATACTTTCTAGTTAACCTGAAGTAAACACTTTCTAAACTGTTTGATACTCTGACACCCTCCCCTGAGATACCTGCTTGATACAGGGTGCTCTTCCTTGTCTGTCTCCACCTCCATTCCTCCAGACAAATCCTTTCTTATCCTTTTGGAAGCAGCATTTTGGTTATGTGCCTGCCTCCTCCGAGAGGCCTGCCCCTCACAAGACCCCATGGTGGTGTCCCCAGGTGCTCACAGCTCTTAAGGCTCTCCAGGGCCCCTCCCTGACTGGACTCCAGCAGCCACAGCATCCACACCTTAATGTTGGCTATGTGTAATGTAGGCTTCAATGACATTTCCAACTTCTGGCTGGATATAACTTCCTCAATAATTGTCTGATTGAATAAAATTGCAAGGACTGTAGAAAGCGTAGTGCATTATTTGCTGCCTCCAACTGCTCATCAAGAACTAATTTCTTAACTCCTTTTAATATGGTTTTCTCTGTGCTTAATCTCTGTGCTTAATCTCGTAACAGTCTTTCTAATTGTCAATCTGGGTTTCCTCTTTATCCCACCTTCTTTGACCTTACTGTAGAGAGCAATACAATGTCCATTTCAGTGAGGGGAGTGTTAAAATCCCCTACTATTATTGTATTATTGTTGATGTGTTTCTTTGATTTTGTTATTAATTGGTTTATATAGTTGGCTGCTCCCATGTTGGGGGCATAGATATTTAAAATTGTTAGATCTTCTTGTTGGACAGACCCTTTGAGTATGATATAGTGTCCTTCCTCATCTCTTATTATAGTCTTTGGCTTAAAATCTAATTGATCTGATATAAGGATTGCCACTCCTGCCTTCTTCTGATGTCCATTGGCATGGTAAATTCTTTTCCACCCCCTCACTTTAAATGTGGAGGTGTCTTCAGGCTTAAAATGAGTTTCTTGGAGGCAACATATAGATGGGTTTTGTTTTTTTTATCCATTCTGATACCCTGTGTCTTTTGACAGGGGCATTTAGCCCATTAACATTCAGGGTAACTATTGAGAGATATGAATTTAGTGCCATTGTATTGCCTGTAAGGTGACTGTTACTGTATATTGTCTCTGTTCCTTTCTGACCTACCACTTGTAGGCTCTTTCTTTGCTTAGAGGACCCCTTTCAAGATTTCCTGTAGAGCTGGTTTGGTGTTTGCAAATTCTTTCAGTTTTTGTTTGTCCTGGAAGCTTTTAATCTCTCCTTCTATTTTCAATGATAGCCTCGCTGGATATAGTATTCTTGGCTGTATGTTTTTCTCGTTTAGTGCTCTGAAAATATCCTGTCAGCTCTTTCTGGCCTGCCAGGTCTCTGTGGATAAGTCAACTGCCAATCTAATATTTTTACCATTGTATGTTACAGACTTCTTTTCCTGGGCTGCTTTCAGGATTTTCTCTTTGTCACTAAGACTTGTGAATTTTACTATTAGGTGACGGGGTGTGGGCCTATTCTTATTGATTTTGAGGGGCGTTCTCTGAACCTCTGAATTTTGATGCTCATTCCCTTTGCCATATTGGGGAAATTCTCCCCAATAATTCTCTCCAGTATACCTTCTGCTCCCCTCTCTCTTTCTTCTTCTTCTGGAATCCCAATTATTCTAATGTTTCGTCTTATGGTGTCACTTATCTCTCAAATTCTCCCCTCATGGTCCAGTAGCTGTTTGTCCCTCTTTTGCTCAGCTTCTTTATTCTCTGTCATTTGGTCTTCTCTATCACTAATTCTTTCTTCTGCCTCATTTGTCCTAGCAGCGAGAGCCTCCATTTTTGATTGCACCTCATTAATAGCTTTTTTGATTTCAACTTGGTTAGATTTTAGTTCTTTTATTTCTCCAGAAAGGGCTTTTATATCTCCCGAGAGGGTTTCCCTAATATCTTCCATGCCTTTTTCGAGCCCAGCTAGAATCTTGAGAATTGTCATTCTGAACTCTAGATCTGACATATTACCAATGTCTGTATTGATTAGGTCCCTAGCCTTCGGTACTGCCTCTTGTTCTTTTTTTTGTGGTGAATTTTTCTGTCTTGTCATTTTGCCCAGATAAGGGTATATTAAGGAGCAAGTAAAATACTAAAAGGGTGGCAACAACCCCAGGAAAATATGCTTTAACCAAATCAGAAGAGATCCCAAATCATGAGGGGGGAGAAAGGGGATAAAAAGAGGTTCAAAAAGGAAGAAAGAAAGAAAAAAGAGAAAAAAAAAAAAAAAGAAAAGAAAAGAATTAAAAAAAAGAAAACGAATAAAGAAAAATATAAAAACTAAAGTATATATATATTAGATAAACTAGTTAAAAAACGTTAAAAAAGAAAAGGGTAAAAATTAAAAAAAATTTTTTTTAAATTAAAAAAAAAATTTTTTTTTTAAATTTTTAAAAAAATTTTTTTACCCAAAGGTGAGATAAAAGAAAAAAAAAAAGAAAAAGAAGAAAATTAAATTAACTGCAAGACTAAAAAAAAAACAAAAAATCACAGGGAGAAAGCCATGAGTTCCGTGCTTTGCTTTCTCCTCCTCTGGAATTGTGCTGCTCTCCTTGGTATTGAAACAGCACTCCTTGGTAGATGAACTTGGTCTTGGCTGGATTTCTTGTCGATCTTCTGGGGGAGGGCCTGGTGTAGTGATTCTCAAGTGTCTTTGCCCCAGGTGGAATTGCACCGCCCTTACGAGGGGCCGGGCTGAGTAATCCGCTCGGGTTTGCTTTCAGGAGCTTTTGTTCCCTGAGCGCTTTCTGTAGAGTTCCGGAGGACGGGAATACAAATGGTGGCCCACTGGTCTCCGGTCAGGAGGAGCTGAGAGCCTGGGGCCCTACTCCTCAGTGCGCCGTCAGAGAACAGCGCCCAGTTACTCCCGTCTGCCTGACCTCCGGTCGCGCTCCGAGCTCACCGAGCCTGTGGCAGGTTCAAGGTAACACTGAGCTGTGAGCTTACTGTCGGCTCTGTCTCTGTAGCTGGCTTTCCCATTCCTATATCCGCAAGCTCTGCGACACTCAGACACCCCTGATCCTTCTGTGACCCTGCGGGACCTGAGGCCACGCTGACCCCGTGTGGGCTTCGCCCCCGTTTAGCCTCTGGAGCGATGTCCCTCAGTGGAACAGACTTTTAAAAGTCCCGATTTTGTGCTCCATTGCTCTTCTGCTTGCCGGGAGCCAGCCCCTCCCCCCGGGGTCTATCTTCCCTTTGCTTTGGATTCACGTCTCCGCCAGTCCTACCTTTTAGAAAGTGGTTGTTTTTCTGTTTCCAGAATTGCTGTTCTTCTTCTCTTCGATCTGCCGATGGATTTGTAGGTGTTTGCAATCTTTAGATAAGCTATCTAGCTGATCTCCGGCTAGCTGATGTAGTCTCAGCCTGCTACTTCTCCCCCATCTTGAGTCCTCCCCTGAGAGCAATACAATGGATCATTTCATTTCTCTTAAAAACACTTCTCCTCAATTTCATAACATGCAATTCTCCTTGATGCTTTTTCTCAAAATTCTCATGCAAAATTCATAGACACTGCTCAAGTTTCTCTTGGAGAAATTTTGTTTTTAATTACCTTTCTATCCAGGACCTCCCTCAGGTCTGCAGCCTCAATGATCACCTCTCCTCCCTGACCCTTAAATTATTCTTTCCTCTCTGACTTCTTTCTGGAGTTCTAGTCTATATTTCCCGATCTGTAATTCCCAGATATTTCCACATAAATGATCTACTTCTTTAAATTCAACATGCTTTTGAAATACTTCACCATGCAAACTCAGACAAGTTCATCTTCTCAGTATTTCAATTCTCAAAGCTGTCTTATGTTAAAAACTTTCCTACCTTGATGGCTAGTTCTATCTTCCCTTCTCACTCCTGGGATCCCAATCCCAATGACTATTTCCTCAGGATTTCTCACATGCATATTCTCTTTCCTTCCTTCTAACCTCAATATAGTTGCAATATTAGGTATCTTTTACCCACACCAAAAACAAAAACAAAAACAAACAAACAAACAAAAAAACAAAGAAGAAGAAAAAACCCTCAATTTACCTGTGATTTTTCACTTCTACTTTTCATTATTACTCTGATAAAATTTATTCTTTTCAGAAAAATTTTTTAAAGATTTTATTTATTTATTTGACGGAGATCACAAGTATGCAGAGAGGCAGGCAGAGAGGGGGGGGGGAAGCAGCCTCCCAGACTGAGTAGAGAGCCGAAGTGGGGTTTGATCCCAGGACTCTGATTTCATGACCTGAGCTGAAGGCAGAGCCTTTAACCCACTGAGCCACCCAGGTGCCCTCTTTTCAGAACTTTTAAGTGACTTCCCATTTTTAGGATAACACAAGATATAACAGCTAAACCTAGCACCTAAAAGTCTAAACAATCTTGTCTCAAGAAACCTATGGTATTACACCTCCTATCCTTGTATTTCTCAGAGACTTTTTTCTTTTATTTAGTGAACATTTTTTATTGGCCTTTACATATATAATCAATAAAGTCAAAGTAAAATGTAAATATCACAGTACAAAAAAGGAAAAATGTAAGTGGATAATGCTTTTACTCCATGAAAAAAAAAAAATATATATATATATATATATACACACATATATTTTTTAACACCTTAATTTTATTCTAGTTTTTTCATTTTCCAAGATTCATTGCTTATGTACTGCATCCAGTGTGCCATGAAATATGTGTCCCTCTTAATAACCCCCAGAAGGCTCACTCATTCCCCTCACCCTCTTCCCTTCTAAAACCCTCAGTTTGTTTCTGAATCCACAGTCCCTCATGGTTTGTCTCCTCCTCTGATTTACCCCAATTATTTTTCCTTTCCTTCTCCTAATGTCCTCCATGTTATTCCTTATGTTCTACAGGTAAGTGAAACCATATGATAACTTTCTCTGCTTGACTTATTTCACTGAGCATAACCTCTTCCAGTCCCATCCATGTTGATACAAAAGTTGGGTATTCATCCTTTCTGATGGAGGCCTAATACTCCATTGTATATATAAGCCATATCTTCTTTATCCGTTTGTCTGTTATAGGGAATCTTGGTTCTTTCCACAGTTTGGCAACTATGGCCATTGCTGCTATAAACATTGGGGTACAGATGGTCCTTCTTTTTACTACATCTGTATCTTTGGGGTAAATACTCAGTAGTGCAATTGCAGAGTCATAGGGAAGCTCTATTTTTAATTTCTTAAGGAATCTCCACACTGTTTTCCAAAGTGGCTACACCAACTTGCATTCCCACCAACAGTGTAGGATGTTCCCCTTTCTCCACATCCTCTCCAACACTTGTTTCCTGTCCTGTTGATTTTTGCCATTCTAACTGGTGTAAGGTGGTATCTCAATGTGGCTTTGATTTTAATCTCCTTGATGGCTAGTGATAATGAACATTTTTTCATGTGTCTATTAGCCATTTGTATGTCTTCTTTGGAGAAGTGTCTGTTCAGGTTTTCTGCCCATTTTTTTTTTTTTTACATGATTATCTGTTTTGTGTGTGTTGAGTTTGAGGAGTTCTTTATAGATCTTGGTATTGGCCCTTTGTCTATAGTGTCATTTGAGAATATCTTCTCCCATTCTGTGGGTTGGGTTGACCCTTTGTTCTGTTGACTGTTTCTCAAAGTCTTAAACAAGCCTAACTCATTTTCTATAAATCCTGTCTTTTCTGCTTTTGAGATATGTTTATACCATTCACTCAAATTGGTAATAATGTTTATCATAGTCTTGGCATATTTTTTTTCTAAATACCAAGTTTAATATTTTCCAGTATTTTTCTTTACAAAACTTTCTTAGCTTACTTTCAAATTATATTCCATGCTCATATTATTCTTTGAGACAAAAAGTCATAATTTATTGCTTTTCTTTAGCTCCTCTGGATACCTAGTCCACCTTATATGAGGGCTCAGTAAATACTAGTTGATTTCACTTTGCTGCTAATGAAAATAGAATCTGATTTGATTGTTTTTATTGGAAAAGTATGTCTGGTTGGGTATTTAGTATCATTACTAAGTAAGATAAGAAACAAAATCTTCATCATTACCATGTATGATTTAAAATAAAAAAATACAGACTTGATACTTTTGTAAATAATATCAGAAGGTGAGTCCAAATTAGATATTTTTTTAAAGATTTATTTATTTATTTATTTGACAGACAGAGATCACAAGTAGGCAGGGAGGCAGGCAGAGAGAGAGGAAGGGCAGCAAACTCCCTGCTGAGCAGAGAGCCCAAAGCGGGCCTCGATCCCAGGACCCTGGATCATGACCTGAACAAAAGGCAGAGGCTTTAACTCACTGAGCCACCCAGGCACCCCAAGTTAGCTATTTTTAAATGTTTTTCTACTTCAATCTATTTGCTTGGCATTTAATGAGATGTAGGAAGATAAATCCTTATTTTCATGAATGACTTTTTTTCCCCTTTCCTTTATTTTTTAAAAATTTGTTTATTTCTTTTTAGCGTAACAGAATTCATTGTTTATGCACCACACCCAGTGCTCCATGCAATACTTGCCCTCCATAATACTCACCACCTGCTCCCCCAACCTCTCATCCCCCGCCCCTTCAAACCCCTCAGATGGTTTTTCAGAGTCCATAGTCTCCATGGTTCATCTCCCCTTCCAATTTCCCTCACTCCCTTCTCCTATCTCTCGATGTCCTCTATGTTATTTGTTATGCTCCACAAATAAGTGAAACCATATGATAATTGACTCTCTCTGCTTGACGTATTTCACTCAGCATAATCTCTTCCAATCCCATCCATGTAGATACAAAAGTTGCATATCTATCCTTTCTGATGGAGGCATAATACTCCCTAGTGTTTATGGACCACATCTTCCTTATCCATTTGTCCATTGAAGGGCATCTTGGTTCTTTCCACAGTTTGGTGACCGTGGTCATTGCTGCTATAAATATTGGGGCACATTTTCACTACATCTGTATCTTTGGAGTAAATGCTCAGCAGTGCAGTTGCAGAGTCATAGGGAAGCTCTATTTTTAATTTCTTAAGGAATCTCCACACTGTTCTCCAAAGTGGCTGCACCAACTTGCATTCCCACCAACATGAATAACTTTTTTAATTGTCTCAGTGGTTAGTGTTAATTTTTAAAAGGAGAATTTACTTTATCATTTTATCTTTGGAGTGAACTAATTAGTTGTAAAATCTGAAAGATTTAAGTCCCTACAATACTAATGATTTTCATCTAAAGCATTATCTAATTATAACCCTTTCCTTAATACCTACCTACACTGACATAGAGGGCAATTTTCTTTATTCTTTATTTTTTTATTCTTTATTCTTTATTCTTTATTTTTTTGTATTATCTATTGTTGTATTATAACCAGAATTCTAATTGAATGTATACAGCATCCATTTTTTAAAATCTTTCTATTTCTTTTTAATTTTTTTCAAGTTTTTATTTAAACTCCAGCTAGTTAACATACAGTGTCATATTAGTATAGAATCTAGTGATTCAACATCTCCTTATGTCACCTGTTGCTCATTACAAGTACCTTCCTTAATCTCCATCACCCATTTAATCATTGCTCTACCCACCTCCCTTCCTGCAACCTTCAGTTTGTTCTCGATAGATAAGAGTCTTAGGGTGCCTGGCTGGCTCAGGCGTTAAGTGCCTTTGGCTCAGGCCATGATCCCAGGGTCCTGGGATTGAGCCCCACATCATAGCCCCACATTGGGCTCCCTGATCAGTGGAAAGCCTGATTCTCTTTTCCCCACTCCCTCTGCTTGTGTTCTCTCTCTTGCTGTGTCTCTCTCTAATAAATAAATAAAAATCTTAAAAAAATAGGCAAGGGTCTCATGATTTGCTTCCCTCTCTTCTTTATCCCCTCCCTATGTTCATCTGTTTTGTTTCTTAAATTCCACATTCTAGTGAAATCATATGACATTTGTCTTTCTCTGCCAGATTTATTTCATTCAGCATACTACATTCTAGCTCCTCCTTGCTCCTCCTTGGTAACAATTTTTCTTTACCCATTCATTAGTTGATGGGTATTTGGGCTCTTTCCAACATTTGGCTCTGGTTGATAATGCTGCTATAAACATCAGGGTGCAAGTGTCCCTTCAAATCAGTATTTTTGTATCCTTTGTGTGAAAACATTCTAGTGCAATTGCTGGAAAATAGGATAGTTCTATTTTTTAACTTTTTGAGGAATCTCCACAATATTTTCCAGAGTGACTACACCATTTTCTAATCCCACCAACAGTGTTAGATGGTTTCCCTTTCTCCACATTCTCCCCAACATCTGTTTTTTCCTGTGTTGTTAATTTTAGCCATTCTGACAGCTGTGAGGTATTATCTCTTTGTAGTTTTGATTTGTATTTTCCCGGTGAAGAGTGTTCTTGAGCATCTTTTCATTTGTCTGTTAGTCATCTGTATGTCTTCTTTGAAGAATGTCTATTCTTTTCTTAACTGGATTATTTGTGTTTTGGGTGTTGAGTTTGATAAGTTCTTTGTAGGTTTTGGATACTACTGCTTACCAGATATATCTTTTGCAAATACCTTCTAACCATAGATTGCTTTTTAGTTTTGTTGACTCTTCCCTTTGCTGTGCAGACTCTTTTTTATCTTGATGAAAACCCAATAGTTAATTTTTGCTTTTGTTTCCCTTGCCTCCAGGGATGTGACTAGTAAGAAGTTGCTGTAATCAAGGTCAAAGAGGTTTCTGTCTGTGTTCTCTAGGATTTTGATGGTTTCCTGTCTAATATTTATATTTTTAACCCATTTTGAATTTATTTTTGTGTGTAGTATAAGAAAGAGGTCCAGTTTCATTCTTCTTCATGTTGCTGTCCTGTTTTTTCAACACCTTTTGTTGGAGACACTGTCTTTTTCCTTTGGATAGCCTTTCCTGCTTTGTTGAAGATTGAGTGACCATATAGTTGTGTACATTTCTGGGTTTTCTCTTCTGTTCCATTGATCTATATGTCTGTTTCAGTTCTAGTACCACACTGCTTTGATTACTACAGCTTTGTAATAAATATTACAGTCTGCAACTGAGATGACTGTGTTTTTCTTTAAGATTGCTTTGGCTACTTGGGGTCTTTTGTGGTTCCATATAAATTTTAGGATTGCTTGTGCTAGCTCTGTGAAAATGCTTTTGACATTTTGATAAAGATTGTATTGTATCTGTAGATTACTCTAAATAGTACAGACATTTTAACAATATTTCTTCTTCCAATCCATGAGCATGGAATGTTTTTCCCCATCTTTGTGTCATCTTCAATTTCTTACTTAAGTATTTTATGGTTTTTAGAATATAGATCTTTTACCTCTTATTTAGGTTTATTCCAACATATCTTATGGTATTTGGTGTGACTGTAAGTGGGATCTGTCCCTTGATTTCTCTTTCAGCTGCCTCATTATTGGTGTATAGAAATGTAACAGGTTACAGTACATTGATTTTTATATCCTGTGACTCTATTGAATTCATTAACAGTCCTAGCAATATTTTGGTGGAGTCTTTCAGATTTTCTACATAGAGTATCATGTCTTCTGGGAATAGTGGTAGTTTGACTTCTTCCTTGCTGAATTGGATGCCTTTTATTTCTCTTTGATGTCTGATTCCTGGGGCTAGGACTTCCAGTGCTATGTTAAATAATAGTCGTGAAAGTGGACATCTCTGTTTAGTTCCTCTTTTTTGTTTTCCATAGAGGAAAAATTATCAGCCTTTCTCCACTGGGGTTTATATAAGATGTGGGTCTTTGGTATATGGCTCTTATGATATTGAAGTGTGTTCTTTCTATCCTTACTTTCTTGAGGGTTTTTATCAAGAATGGGTGCTCTATTTTGTCTGTATCCACTGAGAAGATCTTATGGTTATTTTCCTTTTATTAATATGGTGTATCACTTTGGTTGATTTGTGAAGATTGAACCACACTTGCAGCCCAGGAATAAGTCCCAGGATCATGGTGAAATATTATTTTGATGTAATATTGGATTTGATTTGCTAATATTTTGTTGAGAATTTTTGCATCCATGTTCATCAAGGATATTGTCCTACAATTCTCTTTTTTTAGTGGGGTTCTTTCCATATTGGGAATCAAGGTAATCCTAGTCTCATAGAATCAATGTAGAAGTTTCTGTCCTTTCCTATTTTTTTTTCAAAATTTTGAGAAGAATAAAATTAACTCTTCTTTGGTAGAATTCCCCTGGGAAGACAACTCGTCCTGGACGTCTGTGCGATGGGAGAGTTTTGACTACTGACTTAATTTCTTGGCCAGTTATCAGTCTATTCAAGTTTTCTATTTCTTCCTGTTTCAGTTTTGGTAGTTTATTTGTTTCTAGGAATTAATCTACTTCTTCTAGATTATCCAATTTGTTGCCATATAGTTTTTCATAATATTCTCTTATAATTGTATTACTGTGATGTTAGTTGTCATCTCTTCTCTCTCATTTCTTTCTGCTGTAATCTTTACTCTTTCTCCTCTAATGCTGTCTTTACTCTTCATTTGTTGTTCTTTTTGTATGTCCTTTTGGTATAAGGTTAGGTTATAGTTGATATTCTTCTTGTTTCTTGAGGTAGGCCTGTATTACTATATACTTCCCTCTTATGACCACTTTTGCTATATACCAAAGGTTTTGAACCATTATATTTTCATTATTATTTGTTTTCATGTATTTTTAAATTTCTTCTTTAATTTCCTGGTGGACCCATTTATATTTAGTAGCATTTATATTTAGTAGCATTTATATTTAGCATGCTACTAAATATAACCTCCATGTATTTGTGGTCTTTCCAAATTTTTTCTTGTGGTTGACTTCAAGTTTTATAGTGTTGGTCACAAAAGATGCATGGTATGATCTCAATGTTTTTTATACTTTTTGAGGCCAGATTTGTGACCTAGTATGTGATTTATTCTGGGGAATGTCCTACATGCACTCGAAAATAATGTGTATTCTGCTGCTTTAGTATGAAATGTTCTGAATATATGTTAAGTCCATCTATTCCTGTGCATTATTCAAAGCCATTGCTTCCTTATTAATTATCTGCTTAGATAATTTGTCTATTGATGTAAATGGGGTGTTAAAGTCCCTTACTATTATTATTATCAACGAGTTACTTTGTGTTTTTTATCATTATTTTTTAAATATATTTGAGTGCTCTCAAGTCAGGGGCATAAATATTTAGAATTGTTAGATCTTGTTGGAAGTTCTTGTTCTTTATATAGATATAAAACCTTTCTTCATTTTTTGTTACAGTCTTTGGTTTAAAATATAGTTTGTCTGACATAAGTATGGTATTCAAATTCTTTTTGTTGTTGTTGTTGTCCATTAGGATGATAAATGGTTTCCATCCTCTCATTTTCAATCTGCAAATGACTTTAGATCTAAAATGAGTTTTTTTGTAGGCAGCATATAGATGGGTCTTGTTTTTTATCCATTCTTGTACCATGCTTTTTGACTGGAGTATTTAGTTCATTTATGTTATTTATGTTGAAAGTAATTGTTGACAGATATGAATTTAGTGACTCTTTATTACTTGTTTTGTCATTGTTTCTGGAGATTTTTTTCTGTTCTTTTCAAATCTTTGTCACCTTTGGCCATTCTTTCACACTCAAAGAGTCTTCTTTAATATTTCTTCCAGGGTTGGTTTAATGGTCACAAAGTCCTTTAGTTTTGATTTGTTTGGGAAACTATTTATCTCTCCTTCTATTCTGACTGACAGTCTTGCTGGATAGAGTACTCTTGGCTGCCTATTTTCCCCATTCAGTATTTTGAATATATCACACCACTCTTGGCCTGCCAAGTTTACATGGACAGATCAGCCACCGATTTTTCTTCTCTTCCCTTGTAAATTAGGGACTTCTGTCTTGCTACTTTTAAGGGATTTTCTTTATATTTTATGAATTTAACTATGATATATTTTGGTGTTTTCCTGCTTCTGTGATTTTGATGGTAGTTCTGTGCACCTCCTGGAGTCAGTTGTTTATTTTCTTCCCCAGATTAAGGAAGTTTTCAGCTATAGTTTCCTCAAATAAGCCTTTGACTTTATCCTCCATATCACTTATTTGTTCCTCTGTTTCTTCCATCTTTGTGGTCATTACATATCATCAGTTTTGAATCCTAGTTATTGCATTTTTCATTTTCACCTGACTAGGTTTTAGGTCTTTTATCACTGTGGTAGAGGACTCCCAGGTGTCTCCTATGCTCCCCTCAAGACCAGCTAATGTCCTTATGATTGTTACTTTAAATTCTGGATCAGGCATTTTTATAATATATAAGTCATATGTATTACTTATATCTATTTTGATTAGATCCTTGGCCTTCCTTGCCCTTTTCTTGTTCTTTTTTTTTTTGAATGAATTTCTCAGGCTTGGCATTTTGTTTAGGTGTCTGTCTTTTGTGCATTAGAAAAGACTGTTATTTTTCTTGTTCTTGAGAATAATGGCTTTATTAAGAAGAGGTCATACACTGGAGCTTCAGGAAGTGTATGGAGCTTCAGAAAGTGTCTCTTGGGTATGCTGTGTATACTGCACTGCTATGTTTTGGCTGCTTTTTCCCCCAGTTTGGTACTCTGCAGAGTTTCTCCTTGCAGCAGGGAGTGTTTGGACCTTGGTCACAGTGTGGTGAGTTTTAACTATGTGTGCACTGGTCTGCTTTTTAAAAAAGATCTGACACTATTTTCAACAGCCAAATATATTCTATAGTAAATGCAGAAAGGCTAATTATCAGTTTCTTAGCAAGAATTTTTATCCAATTAACTCTCTTAAGTAGATGTTTCATTAATGTGGCACATACATAAAATTCTTAGTCGCATGTAATGCCATGTTGGTAGAGGACAAAGCAATATAGCCTTGAGAAATTTATTTGGTGTCTTTAAGACTGCTTCTTTAGAAGTTGTAATACTTTAGAAATGATTGGAGAGTTATTCATACACATATATGTATGTATGCCTACTAACATAGTCATGGAGGGTGAACAAAATATTCTATACAATTAGTTAGAAATATTAATTATAATTCTCTTGACATTCTCTTTTTTTTGGATATTTTTACTACTTGTGCTGTTCTTTGATAAATAAAACAATGTCCTAATTCATATAATCATATGGCAATGACTAATATGCTCTATATTCTCTTCATTTTGTTTAGCTCCTGGAGAAGAAAACAAATAGACAAATAATACATTGATTTGTTTATTGTCTTAGTGTTCCATTATATTGTTCTTATTTATGAGTTAATATTTTTCTTTTGCTTTTTAAGTTAACTGACAAATTTTATATATCTGTATAGAAACCCAATATATTGCATTACACTTGGCATATTTTTCTCTTTAGAGATCTATCATATATATATATATATATATATATATATATATATATATATATATTTGTGTGTGTGTGTAAACTATTCACAAATTATTTCCTACAGGAACTTTGGGTTGTATACAAAATCAAAGAACATTGTTTAATTTGGGGTTCACTATTTACTAACATTATAACCTTTATATGTTATATATACATATATACATGTATACTTAATATGTGCCTATATATTTAGATTTATTTTTTGTTTTTCCACATTGTAATGTTGACTAGTTTTTCTTTAGGTGTACACATGTCTATTAGCACATGTCTAGATATGTGTAACTACTATAATATGCAGAACAGTTCCATTTGTAGAAGAGTGCCATCATTCCCAACACTCACTCTTCCAACATCTAACTCCTATCACTGACTTGCACTCCACCATTATAGTTTGTCTCTTGAAGATTGTCATATAACTGAAACTATGCGCTAGGTAACCCTTTGAGACTAGCTTCCTTCATTCAGTGTAATGTCTTGAAGGTAATTCAAGTTGTGTATTTACACCCCTTAGTAGTAATATTGTAATAATAATAATATGGTGTACTACAGTTTTTAAAATCTGTTTAATCAGGAAGGATGAATACCCAACTTTTGTAGCAACATGGACGGGATTGGAAGAGATTATGCTAAGTGAAATAAGTCAAGCAGAGAGAGTCAATTATCACATGGTTTCACTTATTTGTGGAGCATAACAAATATCATGGAGGACAAGGGGTGTTAGGGAGGAGAAGGGAGTTGGGGTAAATTGGAAGGGGAGGTGAATCACGAGAGACTATGGTGGTGGGTATTGTAGAGGGCACGGATTGCATGGAGCACTGGGTGTGGTGAAAAAATAATGAATACTGTTTTTTCGGAAAATAAATAAATTAATTAAAAGAAAATCTGTTTAATCAGCTAAGAATATTTGGGTTATTTTTCAAATATATAAAAACCAAATGTTCCAAATGAATGTAAATCCTATAAACATCTCTATAAAAGTACTTACATGAAAATGGTCTTTTGTTTCTCTGGAATAAATACCAAGGCCTGGGATTGGTGGGTCATATTATAAGTGTTAGTTTAATTTTCTAAGAACTGTCAAATTAATTTACAGAGTGATGCATCTTCTTGTATTCCCAACAACATATTGGAGCTCTCTCTACATTTTTAAAAGCTCGCTTGCTTGCTTTATTTATTTATTTATTTATTTATTTATTTATATGTATTTATGAGAGAGAGAGAGAGAGAGCACAAGCAGGGTGGACAGCAGTCAGAGAGAGGCAGGCTCCCTGCTAAGCAAGTAACCCAATGTGGGACTCAATCCCATGACCCTGGGATCACGATCTGAGCCAAAGACAGATATTTAATTGACTGAGCCACCTAGGTGTCCCATGGAGCTCTATATTTTTGCCAGCAGTTTCTATTGTCATTTTCAGTGTGTGTCCCTCTATTCTTCGTGTGTGTGTGTGTGTGTGTGTGTATGTGTTTAAATATGTATTTTCATTACATACAAATATAAATATATATTTTCATTATATACGTGTGTGTGTGTGTGTGTGTTTTATTTTAGCCTGCTTAGTATGTGTGTAAAGGTATTAACGGTTAAAGATGAGGGACATCTTTGTTTGAACAATAATGTAAACTATTTTAATTTGTTTCCTATTGTATAAAATGAAGATGATTAGAACATTTGTGCATAAAAAGATTATGTGGAAAAACTTAATTGCCTCATAAATAGATGACAAAAGGAATAATTTTGGCTATTAATGAGAATGGGTTATACACATAGAGTTGATAACTTGAGGTATTTTTGTTGACAAAAGTCTGTGAAGTCAGTACTTTTGGGATCCAATGATTAAAAATGCAACTTGAAATACTTGGTTTCTAGAAAAAGTATTCAATATGGTACTAGTTTCTGCAATCTAAAAAACAATTCTTTGGGACTAAAATGTGCATCCATCAACTTTGCTAAGAAATAACACAGATGTAAAGAAGGAGGCAGGACAATCTAGGTTTAAAACCCTAAATCTATTGAGAACTAAGTATACTATGTATACAAAACTATGGAGGATGATGTGAGGATATGAATTATAGTAGGCTATTTCATTATGTGCATAGTTTCAGAGATGGATCATTCTTCTTTGACTATTTTATGAACATTATATAAAATAGTTACTTTAACTTTTTAAATAATACCACTAGTTTCAAAATGGTCATTTTTGAACATTCTACTTTTTCTTTGGATCACCTAAAGAATGAATTTGCCTACCTAAAGGCCAAAAATATGATTTGATAAATCTGAAGCTATAGAGAAAATATCAGGCAATAAAATAATCACTTTTTACATGAAGTGGAATTTTCAGATTCCTCAGAAAAAAAAACAATTACAAATTCCATTAAGAGAATTTTTTTTCTGATAAAAATGTTACTCAACTTCTTAAAATTGTTCATTTTTTAAAATTTTAAAGTACCGTACAGAATTTTAAGGTGCAAAGGTAATTAATATTTTTAAGATATGATTTTAAATGTCATAAACTATCATTGATTTGTTTCTGAAAGAGTGAATTATGATGAAAATTGAAATACTACAAAAGTACACTAAAACATTGATTGATATGAATATAGTTACAGTACATCTAAATAGGTTGATCATTCAAGTACAAACTGTTTGCACCTGATAGTTTAGAATTTTCTTATTTTACATATAGTAAATTTTCAGTTTAAATTCAGATTAATGCAGTTCAAATGAAGTCAAATTCTAATTTTTAACTTCTATATAGATCTTTAGTCACTGTTATAAGAGGGTTTTTAATTTGGCAAGCAATCAAACTTTATTATACCCTTAAACTTCTGTGTTTAAACATTTAGCTGTATGTGTTTGGAACAGGGTCTATTCATGAATTTCTGATCCACAGCAGGAAATAAAACTTGATTTGATAAAATTTAGAATTGAACAATCTGATAACACAGATTTTATTTCAAGCTCTTTAAGATGACACATGACATAAAAAATAAGTTATAAGCTGTGGTACTGGTGACTTTTGGAGTTAAAAATTATGCCACTCTGAGGTTTATAGATATAACAATCCATGATGCATTGAAATACTGTTTGGCTATAAAATTGGGAATTATAGCCAGAAGTCTGCCCTCATTTTATTTTGTAGACCTGCCTATGCATGTATTGAACTATCTACTTATGGAAGATGGCTAATCTCTATAAGATCCTTTAATGAGGAAAGCCATTGGTTTGATTCTTCTCATTTTAGCCTGACAAATGTCCTGATGTAACTAATATTCCCTTTTGATTAAGTTTATTTCCATATTAAAATATGGCATTTATTTTGGATAAATAATGGATTAATGGATTAACTGGAATAATGGATTTATTTATTGTGGATTTTAGTGTAAAGCAAGAACAAAGATTTGGGGTCCTGTATGATGGAATTTAAACTCTATCTATACCGCCTGTAAGCTGTATAAGTTACTAAATTGGTAAGGTGTTTTTATTTTTTTTAATGAAATAATAAGATTTGTAAAGAACTCCATGAATTAATTGACAAGATATGAAATATTCCTGATTTCTAAACTGTGACAACTAAAATTTTCCATAGAGTATTTCCATATTTAGTGTCTATTTAGCCAAAAACATCAGTCCATTAGATTGTAAATTCTTTTGGGCCATGAATCTTGTCATATTTATCTTTGTATACATAAAGAACAGTATCTATGGAAGATAAATTGTATCTTTTCTCTCAAGAAAACCTCCCCTTATTTTTTTTCCAGCCATTCTTATTATGGAATGTCAAATCATATGCATAAAAACAAAATTCCAGTGGATCTGATAACTTTCCTTTTACCCCTGGGCAATTCATGGCCCATGGAGACAAAGCTAAGGAATTCTTATTCCTCCACTACATTTCTAAGTAATGATTACTACGTTACACTAGCTTCTCACTGGTTTTCTCCAAGTAATAATCTGCAACAACATTATGACCATCTATCAGCCATTCTCAAGTGACTTTTATCATTCTAATAACCATGGCACATGAGCAGGGTACTGAGCTGTCTGTGTTTCAGGACTCTATAGGTGTCTGTCAAATAGTTGTTGCCTTTTTTCAACCAACAGGGAGGAGGCTCCATAGAGTCTGGTCCACTGTTACCTCTAATCTACTATCTCTATTCATCGCCCCCCTCCCCCCCGCCCACCCCTGCTTACTTACTCTGCTCCAGTCATCCTGGTCTCCTGCAGGTCCTGAATCACCAATTTGGAAAGTAATTTCTGTGGGTCTGGGCTTTGCACTTGCTCTTTTCCATTATTTCCTTCAGATTTCAATCAAATATAACATTCTCAGTGAAGCTTTCCCTAACTACTAATTTAAAATGTCTACCATTATTATGTCCTTGTTCCTTTCCCCTGCATTGCTTTTCTCCTCAGTGCCTGTCATTATCAAGTACATCAGTATTTTATTTACTGATTTTGATTATTTGTCTGCATACCCCATGAGAATATAAGCCCTTGAGGTACCTGGGTAGCTTGCATGGTTAAGTGTCTGCCTTCAGCTCAGGTCTTGGGATCACACTGGGCTCCCAGCTCAGCAGGGAGTCCGCTTCTCTCTCTCTCCTGCTCATGTTCTCTCTGTCTGTCTCTCAAATGAATAAATACAATCTTAAAAAAAAAAAAAATGTTAGCCCCATGAGGGCAGAAAGTAGCTCCCATTTTGTTTACTGTAATAACTTCAGGGTATACATCAAAATGTTTTCCAGCATGGCTCTATATTCTAATTTTTAACTGGTTTGTAGCATGCAGTTGTATAAAGCAAAATCTTAATTAGGCACACATTACAATCACCTTACCTTAGATGGTAAGTATATTAGTTACATTAGGCAAGATTAGATACCCAGTAGATATTTTACTGATATTAGTTCAGGTAATTTGTTCATATATCCTATAAATATTTTCCAGGTTCACATGACTCTAGCTTTATTCTGAGATAAAACTTGACATTATGGAATAAGCAAAAAATGACACAGTTTTGGTTTTGAGCCTGTAATCCCTCAATTTGCTTCCATCTGAAGTGGTCTTAATTCAGGTACTTGTCCTGCTTGGGTCCCACTTTTTTTATGGGAATTACTCAGTAGTGATTGATAAGATAATATCAGAACAAGGGTTTGTCAGGTTGTATGACAACAGCAATTAAATAATTTTCAAACTTATTTGAATTTGGATGGAGAGGATTCAATATTACTGAGCTTATCACAAGGAGATCCATGGAAAGGCTCAGTGGGCAAGAGCACATATGAAACCCTGAAGAGTTATACAAGACTTTGAAATTGAGTTCTTGTATTTGGCTTCATTTTCCCATAATATTTTCTTTAAATTTTTCTTAAGTCATCATATTTACCCTTTTATCCAGAATATCTTATTTTTTAAATAATTTTTTATTAAAGAATTTTTAATTAAAATTTATCATATTAAAATTACAATATTAAATTTTGCCATAGCTAGGTGAACATAAAGATTCTCCAGACCATGAAAATCAACCCTGCATAGGGTAACTTTTGGTTGCTCTCTCTCCCTTTTTTTAAAGGAGTACTTGGAGTATTAACCAGTACATAAGAGTATTTCTTCAAGTCAGATAGAAGATAATGATACACATTGGTTTTCTTAGAGTTAGGGCATCAGGAATCATAATGTTTGTGTGCCAAAAGCAGAATAAATGGTGTGGTTATTAGTATTATTATCAATTTCATACTCAGCCCTCCCCTCCCCTTTTCATAATAGGGAATAGAACATAAACTAAATTTTCAAAAAGTATAGATGCATATTATCTGTCTATTGCATGTATTAGCTTGGTCATTTTGGCTCAGTCACAGACATTGTCAGCAGAAAATAGAATCATCAATACAAAATTGCTGATGGTTGCGTTTCTATACATAAACAGAAATCAACAGAAAAGCAAAAATTGGAAAGACTTGTTCTGCAAAATGTTGTGTTTTCTCATCTTCCTATTGAAATATCCTCTAATCTACCCCCAAATTATCAGACTTATGACTTACCTGTTATCTGTATATCAGCTTGCTCAAATTCACACATGGTAACTTAGTATTTCTGGCCTAGATCTTTAAAAGAGGGCAATATGGCTGCACTCATTCTTGTCATATAAGATAACCGTGTTAGTCATGTTATTTTTGAGTGCCAGAACACTGACTATGCAAGCTAACTCAGGAAAATTTTAGTGTAGAGCTACAAGGTGTGCATTTAAATCTAATAATAGGAGCCAATAAATAAGTAAGTCTTAAGCCAAAGGCTGAAGGCCCTACTTTCCCAGCAGTGATGCAAAGGGGAGGATAATATGGCAGTCACTTACCCCTTCCCTACTACAAAGTATCCCCCAATCTACTATCTGGGGAGTAGTGTGCTTATTCTGCAAACTCAATTGCAAGAAAACATATGAGATTAAAAACAGTATGCATATCTTCCAAATGTTTAGAGGCACTGGTCTAAAGTTTAAATATTTTGGGTCATTAAATGCTCACGACAACTCTATGAAGTAGGTCCTAGGGTTATCACACCATTTTACAGATGAGAAAGTTGAAGAGAAAGAAGTTAGGTGGCTCTCCAGTATCCTATAGCTAGGTAGCAGAGCTGGGATTTGAAACCAGGTGGTCATAACTAATATCAGAAAGATATTTAGACAAGAAGCAGTTGAATTTTACTAAATATTCTAGATTTTAGAAATCCTTTTGGGAATGTCTACCATCAGTTTCAAGCTTCCTTTCCTACATCTGTTTTCTGAAGTTTCCACTTCCTTTGACTCTTTGCCATCTCTCATTTCTAGCTTCTTCCTTTCATGAATAAAACTATAAACATCCCCCAAAGGTGTCCCAGAATATTAAGTAGAGAAACTCAATTTCCTCCATTTGTATTATCAAAGTTAGCTTTAAAAACCTCCATTTTAATATTTATTAACTAGGCTGAGGGTTAAAACTGTTTTTTCAAATACCATACACCTATTTAAGTTTTAGCAAGGCTTTCAAAGGCTGTGTTTGTAAAATATTCAATTTTCTATAATCCATTTGCTCATACACAGATTCTGATCTTTTACTCACCATATTTTAGGTTCCAATTTTCTTAGTCATGTTTTGTTTGACTCTCATTTCTAATTAAGGGAATCCCAACCCTTGAGGTTTTAAAAGGCACAGGTTTTCCTATATACCTGTGAGAGAAATTTCATAAGATAAAAATGAGAAATTACATCTCCCCATACAGCGGCAGAAAGGTATACGCTATTTGATATCAATGAAGCTATTCTTTTTTTTTTATTTTTAAATTTTTTATTTTTTATAAACATATATTTTTATCCCCAGGGGTAAAGGTCTGTGAATCGCCAGGTTTACACACTTCACAGCACTCACCAAAGCACATAACCTTCCCAATATCCATAACCCTACCCTCTTTTCCCAACCCCCCTTCCCCCAGCAACCCTCAGATTGTTTTGTGAGATTAAGAGTCACTTATGGTTTGTCTCCCCCCCAATTCCATCTTCTTTCATTGATTCTTCTTCTACCCACTTAAACCCCCATGTTGCATCACCACTTCTTCATATCAGGGAGATCATATGATAGTTCTCTTTCTCTGCTTGACTTATTTCGCTAAGCATGATACGCTCTAGTTCCATCCACATTGTCACAAATGGCAAGATTTCATTTCTTTTGATGGCTGCATAGTATTCCATTCTGTATATATACCACATCTTCTTGATCCATTCATCTGTTGATGGACATCTAGGTTCTTTCCATAGTTTGGCTATTGTGGACATTGCTGCTATAAACATTCGGGTGCACGTGCCCCTTTGGATCACTACATTTGTATCTTTAGGGTAAATACCCAGTAGTGTAATTGCTGGGTCATAGGGCAGTTCTATTTTCAACATTTTGAGTAACCTCTGGACTGTTTTCCAGAGTGGCTGCACCAGCTTGCATTCCCACCAACAGTGTAGGAGGGTTCCCCTTTCTCTGCATCCTCGCCAGCATCTGTCATTTCCTGACTTGTTGATTTTAGCCATTCTGACTGGTGTGAGGTGATATCTCATTGTGGTTTTGATTTGTATTTCCCTGATGCCGAGTGATATGGAGCACTTTTTCATGTATCTGTTGGCCATCTGGATGTCTTCTTTGCAGAAATGTCTGTTCATGTCCTCTGCCCATTTCTTGATTGGATTATTTGTTTTTTGGGTGTTGAGTTTGCTAAGTTCTTTATAGATTTTGGACACTAGTCCTTTATCTGATATGTCGTTTGCAAATATCTTCTCCCATTCTGCCAGTTGTCTTTTGATTTTGTTAACTGTTTCCTTTGCTGTGCAAAAGCTTTTGATCTTGATGAAATCCCAATAGTTCATTTTTGCCCTTGCTTCCCTTGCCTTTGGCGATGTTCCTAGGAAGATGTTGCTGTGGCTGAGGTCAAAGAGGTTGCTGCCTATGTTCTCCTCAAGGATTTTGATGGATTCCTTTCTCACATTGAGGTCCTTCATCCATTTTGAGTCTAATTTTGTGTGTGGTGTAAGGAAATGGTCCAATTTCATTTTTCTGCATGTGGCTGCCCAATTTTCCCAACATCATTTATTGAAGAGGCTGTCTTTTTTCCATTGGACATTCTTTCCTGCTTTGTCGAAGATTAGTTGACCATAAAGTTGAGGGTCTATTTCTGGGCCCTCTATTCTGTTCCATTGTTCTATGTGTAAGTTTTTGTGCCAGTACCATGCTGTCTTGATGATGACAGCTTCGTAATAGAGCTTGAAGTCCGGGATTGTGATGCCACCAACTTTGGCTTTCTTTTTCAATATTCCTTTGGCTATTCGAGGTCTTTTCTGGTTCCATATAAATTTTAGAATTATTTGTTCCATTTCTTTGAAAAAGATGGATGGTACTTTGATAGGAATTGCATTAAATGTGTAGATTGCTTTAGGTAGCATAGACATTTTCACAATATTTATTCTTCCAATCCATGAGCATGGAAAATTTTTCCATTTCTTTGTGTCTTCCTCAATTTCTTTAATGAGTACTTTATACCTTTCTGAGTATAGATTCTGTGCCTCTTTGGTTAGGTTTATTCCTAGGTATCTTATGGTTTGGGGTGCAATTGTAAATGGGATTGACTCCTTATTTTCTCTTTCTTCTGTCTTGTTGTTGGTATAGAGAAATGCAACTGATTTCTGTGCATTGATTTTATATCCTGACACTTTACTGAATTCCTGTACAAGTTCTAGCAGTTTTGGAGTGGAGTCTTTTGGGTTTTCCACATATAGTATCATATCATCTGCAAAGAGTGATAATTTGACTTCTTCTTTGCCGATTTGGATGCCTTTAGTTTCCTTTTGTTGTCTGATTGCTGAGGCTAGGACCTCTAGTACTATATTGAATAGCATTGGTGATAATGGACATCCCTGCCGTGTTCCTGACCTTAGCAGAAAAGCTTTCAGTTTTTCTCCATTGAGGATGATATTTGCGGTGGGTTTTTCAGAGATGGCTCTGATGATATTGAGGTATGTATCCCTACACTTTGAAGAGTTTTGATCAGGAAGGGATGCTGTACTTTGTCAAATGCTTTTTCAGCATCTATTGAGAGTATCATATGGTTCTTGTTCTTTCTTTTATTGATGTGTTGTATCACATTGACTGATTTGCGGATGTTGAACCAACCTTGCAGCCCTGGAATAAATCCCACTTGGTCGTGGTGAATAATCCTTTTAATGTACTGTTGAATCCTATTGGCTAGTATTTTGGTGAGAATTTTCGCATCTGTGTTGATCAAGGATATTGGTCTGTAGCTCTCTTTTTGATGGGATCCTTGTTTGGTTTTGGGATCAAGGTGATGCTGGCCTCATAAAATGAGTTTGGAAGTTATCCTTCCATTTCTATTTTTTGGAACAGTTTCAGGAGAATAGGAAGTAGTTCTTCTTTAAATGTTTGGTAGAATTCCCCTGGGTAGCCGTCTGGCCCTGGGCTTTTGTTTGTTTGGCGATTTTTAATGACTGTTTCAATCTCCTTACTGGTTATGGGTCTGTTCAGGTTTTCTATTTCTTCCTGGTTCAGTGTGGTAGTTTATGTTTCTAGGAATGCATCCATTTCTTCCACATTGTCAAATTTGTTGGCATAGAGTTGCTCATAGTATGTTCTTACAGTAGTTTGTATTTCTTTGGTGTTAGTTGTGATCTCTTCTCTTTCATTCATGATTTTATTTATTTGGGTCCTTTCTCTTTTCTTTTTGATAAGTCTGGCCAGGGGTTTATCAATTTTATTAATTCTTTCAAAGAACCAGCTCCCAGTTTTGTTGATTTGCTCTATTGTTTTTTTTGTTTCTATTTCATTGATTTCTGCTCTGATCTTTATGATTTCTCTTCTCCTGCTGGGCTTAGGGATTCTTTCTTGTTCTTTCTCCAGATCCTTTAAGTGTAGGGTTAGGTTGTGTACCTGAGACCTTGCTTGTTTCTTGAGAAAGGCTTGTACTGCTATATATTTTCCTCTCAGGACTGCCTTTGTTGTGTCCCACAGAATTTTTTTTTTTTTTATAAACTTGACCCCCGAAACCCACTGCCACTTTTTAATTTTTATTTATTTATTTTTTATTTGACAGAGAGAAATCACAAGTAGATGGAGAGGCAGGCAGAGAGAGAGAGAGAAGCAGGCTCCCTACCGAGCAGAGAGCCCGATGTGGGACTCGATCCCAGGACCCTGAGATCATGACCTGAGCCGAAGGCAGTGGCTTAACCCACTGAGCCACCCAGGCGCTCTGTCCCCCAGATTTTGAACCGTTGTATTTTCATTATCATTTGTTTCGATTTTTTTTCAATTCTTCTTTAATTTCCCAGTTGACCCATTCATTCTTTAGAAGGATGCTGTTTAGTCTCCATGTATTTGGGTTCTTTCCAAACTTCCTCTTGTGCTTGAGTTCTAGCTTCAGAACATTGTAGTCTGAAAATATGCAGGGAATGATCCCAATCTTTTGATACCTGTTGAGTCCTGATTTAGGACCGAGGATGTGATCTATTCTGGAGAATATTCCATGTGCATTAGAGAAGAATGTGTATTCTGTTGTATTGGGATGAAATGTTCTGAATATATCTTTGATGTCCATCTGGTCTAGTGTATCATTTAAGGCCTTTATTTCCTTGTTGATATTTTGCTTGGATGATCTGTCCATTTCAGTGAGGGGAGTGTTAAAGTCCCCTACTATTATTGTATTACTGTTGGTGTGTTTCTTTGATTTTGTTATTAATTGGTTTATATAGTTGGCTGCTCCCACATTGGCGGCATAGATATTTAAAATTGTTAGATCTTCTTGTTGGACAGACACTTTGAGTATGATATAGTATCCTTCCTCATCTCTTATTATAGTCTTTGGCTTACAATATTATTGATCTGATATAAGGATTGCCTCTCCTGCTTTCTTCTGATGTCCATTAGCATGGTAAATTCTTTTCCATCCCCTCACTTTAAATCTGGAGGTGTCTTCAGGCTTAAAATGAGTTTCTTGGAGGCAACATATAGATGGGTTTTGTTGTTTTTTATCCATTCTGATACCCTGTGTCTTTTGATTGGGGCATTTATCCCATTAACATTCAGGGTAACTATTGAGAGATATGAATTTAGTGCCATTGTATTGCCTGTAAGGTGACTGTTACTGTATATTGTCTCTGTTCCTTACTGATCTACCACTTGTAGGCTCTCTCTTTGCTTAGAGGACCCCCTTCAATATTTCCTGTAGAGCTGGTTTGGTGTTTGCAATTTCTTTCAGTTTTTGTTTGTCCTGGAAGCTTTTAATCTCTCCTTCTATTTTCAATGATAGCCTTGCTGTATATAGTATTCATGGCTGGATGTTTTTCTCGTTTAGTGCTCTGAAAATATCCTGCCAGATCTTTCTGGCCTGCCAGGTCTCTGTGGATAAGTCAGCTGCCAATCTAATATTTTTACCATTGTATGTTACAGACTTCTTTTCCCAGGCTGCTTTCAGGATTTTCTCTTTGTCACTAAGACTTGTGAATTTTACTATTAGGTGACGGGTTGTGGGCCTATTCCTATTGATTTTGAGGGGCGTTCTCTGAACCTCTGAATTTTGATGCTTGTTCCCTTTGCTACATTGGGGAAATTCTCCCCAGTAATTCTCTCCAGTATACCTTCTGCTCCCCTCTCTCTTTCTTCTTCTTCTGGAATCCCAATTATTCTAATGTTGTTTCATCTTATGGTGTCACTTATCTCTTGAATTCTCCCCTCGTGGTCCAATAGCTGTTTGTCCCTTTTTTGCTCAGCTTATTTATTCTCTGTCATTTGGTCTTCTATATCGCTAATTCTTTCTTCTGCCTCATTTATCCTGGCAGTGAGAGCCTCCATTTTTTATTGCACCTCATTAATAGCTTTTATGATTTCAACTTGGTTAGATTTCTGTTCTTTTATTTCTTCAGAAAGGGCTTTTATATCTCCCGAGAGGGTTTCTCTAATATTTTCCATGCCTTTTTCGAGCCCGGATAGAACCTTGAGAATTGTCATTCTGAACTCTAGATCTGACATATTTTGAATGTCTGTATTGATTATGTCTCTAGCCTTTGGTACTGCCTCTTGTTCCTTTTTTTTGTGATGAATTTTTCTGTCTTGTCATTTTGTTCAGATAAGAGTGTATGAAGGAGCAAGTAAAATACTAAAAGGGTGGCAACAACCCCAGGAACACATGCTTTAAGCAAATCAGAAGATATCCATATCGTGAGGGGGGAGAAAGGGGATAAAAATAGGTTCAAAAAGAAAGAAAAAAAAGGAAAAAAAAAGAAAAGAATTAAAAAAAGAAAATGAATAAAGAAAAATATAAAAAAGAAAATATATATATATTTGATAAACTAGTTAAAAACGTAAAAAAGAAAACGGTAAAAGTTAAAAAAATTTAGCAAGAGAAAAAGAAATAAAAAATAAAAAAATTAAATTAAGTGCAAGACTAAAAAAATCATAGGGAGAAAACTATGATTTCCGTGCTTTGCTTTCTCCTCTGGAATTATGCTGCTCTCCTTGGTATTGAAACAGCACTCCTTGGTAGGTGAACTTGGTCTTGGATGGATTTCTTGTTGATCTTCTGGGTGAGGGGCGTGGTGTAGTGATTCTCAAGTGTCTTTGCCCTAGGCGGAATTGCACTGTCCTTACCAGGGGCCGGGCTAAGTAATCCACTCGGGTTTGCTTTCAGGAGCTTTTGTTTCCTGAGCGCTTTCTGTAGAGTTCTGGAGGACGGGAATACAAATGGCGGCCTCCTGGTCTCCGGCCCAGAGGAGCCGAGAGCCCGGGGCCCCACTCCTCAGTGCACCCTCAGAGAACAGCCCCCAGTTACTCCCGTCTGCCTGACCTCTGGCTACGCTCCGAGCTCACCGAGCCTGTGACCAGTTCAAGGTAAGCCTGAACTGTGATCTTATTGTCAGCTCTGTCTCTGTAGCTGGTTTTCCCTTTTCCAATACCCGCAAGCTCTGCGACACTCAGACACCCCCGATCCTTCTGTGACCCTGTGGGACCTGAAGCCATGCTGACCCCACGTGGGCTTCGCCCCGGTTTAGCCTCTGGAGCGATGTCCCTAAGCAGAAGAGACTTTTAAAAGTCCTGATTTTGTGCTCCATTGCTCCACTGCTTGCCAGGAGCCGGGCCCTCCCCCCGGGCTCTATCTTCCCATCGCTTTGGATTCACTTCTCCGCCGGTCCTACCTTTCAGAAAGTGGTTGTTTTTCTGTTTCCAGAATTGCTGTTCTTCTCTTCGATCTGCCGATGGATTTGCAGGTGTTTGCAATCTTTAGATAAGCTATCTAGCTGATCTCCTGCTAGGTGAAGTAGTCTCAGCCTGCTACTTCTCTGCCATCTTGACTCCTCCCCCCAATGAAGCCTTTCTTGCAGAAGTTATTTCTAACAAGAGTCTCATGATACACCCAAATTATAAAGAATATATTTTTGTTTTATGGATAATTTTTAAGCCCTAACAAGAAGTCCATAGTTTGTCTTGGTTATCTTAGTAATATATTGCCCCATTAAAAATTAAAATATCTATTTTATGAAAAGTTTAAGCAATTATGATGTTTTTTTTTTAATCAGAAGTAGATCATTGACGTTTATTTTCATTTTCTTGGAAAGAGACCAAAACAATGAAAATTTGTGAATATGTATTTTTTGTATTTAAACAGAGTTTGATAGTCTAATCCTAGTTAAATGAATCAGATATAAATATGGATATTTACATTTTATACATTTATATATCTACTTCCTATGTATATTTGCATTTTATGTATTTATATATGTATTTTTCCAGCTATATTGGTTGCATGTATTTATAAATGACAATCTAGTTTAACATTGATAATTTAATTATATTTGTTCATCCACAGATGATAATTTCTATTCCCCTGACAAAAAGTACATATTCCTATGGAAAGTTGCTTGATATCCTTTGCTGTATGTGTGGCTAAGCAAATTTTCTATTAGTGAGAAAATATTCTGGGTGTGGAGCTTCTCTCCTTTGACAGTGCTTAGGTTACCTAAGGCATTGCACTTCTCTCATTTCAAAATTGACCCTTTAGGAAGTGGCTTGTAGCTTTATCCCTTTGCTTTTTTATTTTTTAAAGTTTTACTTATTTATTTGAGAGAAAGAGAGAGGGAGCAAAAGAGAGAGCACAAGCTGGGGTCTTGGGTCGAGGGAGGTAGAGGGAGAAGCAGACTCCTCACTGAGCAAGGAGCCCAGTGCAGGCCTCATTCCCAAGACCCCAGGATCATGACCTGAGCTGAAGGCAGATGCTTAATTGACTGAGCCACCCAGGAAGCCCTGTTTCATACCTTTAAAAAACACTGGATACTAACAGTCTTGGGAGAAGGCACAGAACCAGTGACTCCATAGCCTTTTAATCAGTTAACTGAGTAATTGTACCACTACCCCAGTGTTTATTTCCTGTCTTAGATCTTGAGTTACTCTGACCACTATGCAGGCTACAAGCTACTTTATTTTGAGGTCTTTTCTTTGGCTGATACAGGGCTGTTAATTTATCAGTTTTATTAAATTTACATTCAGTCTGACCTTTGGAATTTTATGTATGGAGAAATTCTCATGCTTAAGGTTTGCTAATGATAATCTCCTCAAGTTTTATCACTATAGTGCATCATTAAATTTTTTCTGTTATTTAAGTCTGAGAAGGAATTCTCTAGTAAGACATCATAAACTGTAAGTGTTTATAAAGCTGGAGAAAGTTGTAATAATTATGAAAGGGAAGGACTATCACTATATAAGATTCTTATAGAAAATCACTAATATAATAAAATTAAAGTATAATCAATGTAGTCTAAATTATGTAGTTGGAATTACCAATATAAATAAATGGACACTAGCTGCTAAAGGTAGTATGAAGTAAAGGCTTTAAAAAGGTAATATCAATGGTGTCCGATTTCCTTTTAAATTGTTTTTATAAGATTTCATTTTAAGTTGACATATTTATGGTTTCTGCTCTCTACAAACTCAATAAACATTTCTCTAAGTTATGATTTGATGTAACAATTTACAGAGTAAATGTATTACATATCCCATATTTTGAGTGCTTTCTCTCTAAGGAATCTAAATCATATTTATAGAAGTACAACTAATTTTCAAAGTGTTCCTTTGAGGAAGAAGAATAGGTAGCGGGGGAAAAAAAAAACCTTAGAGAAGCAAATCTCATAGCAATGTCCTAATAGAAAAATAACTTTTAAAGACATGGTCTCATATTCTATATTTATGCAACATGGGATAAGGGATTTCATTTTATCTTTATCTGAAATTAATAATATATATTAATTATTGACATCCCTGTTATTTAGGTATAATATAAGGATAAAAAGAAAAGTATATAAAATTCTTGAGGGGTCACTAGGTCTTAATTTACTAAACATCATTTAAAGTAATTTGTGCCTTGTGTGAAATATAAATACTTGGGAATAGACTTAACTCTCTTAAGTGCAAGTAATAGAATTGCAATCATTTCTATAGATCTAAACCTATTTATTGCAGTTATATTTTGTGCTCAGCATTTTGCAATTTCAAGAATACTTGAAACTCTGTAAAGGGACAAAGTCTTAGATAAGGAATGATTACAATAGAACTGCTAAAACCTGCATACTTTTGTATTTTTCTGGTTCATCCATCCGCAAAAAACCAAGCATTCACAAGGGTCATCAAGCTAGAGTAGAGCAGAGAATATGTTATTTCTGCAAAAGAATAGCTTTTTCTTTTTGGTGACAAAATAATTCACTAATTACACTGCTGAATTCAGTTCAATAATAGTGGAAATTAAATATTGTCCAAGTGGAATTTTAACATGTAAAAAAAATCTACATAAATTTTCCTTATTAAAATCACATTCTAAAAAGTGTATATTTTATTTAGTAATATATAATAGAAACTGCAATGTTGTTATTACTCCTCTGTACAGATATTATCCACGAAAAATAGGTTTTTCTTAGAACTCTGTTAAGACAACAATGTAAGGCATATCAATAACAACAAAAATGACATATATTGAATGTTAATGTATCAGCCAGATATTAAAAAACAAAAGCAATATTTTGTGATTCCAGTGAACCCAATATACTGAAAGGGAAATAAAAAGAATCTAAACCAGTTGATTATACATATATATTATGTATACAATTTTATTATTTATTTATTTACTTAATTGTACCAATGCTTTACTCAAATTATTCAGAGCTACAAATGTTCTGAGGAAAGGAAAGGAGTAAAGCCTTGGATTCAGAAAATGTTTTCCAGATGAAATAATAGATGCACTGATTTTGAATTCTAAATGGAAATTTTGATAGGTAAAAAGATATCAATATGGACATAACATGTAAAGAAAAAATTAACAATCACAATTCTTTTCCAGACTACTTCTTAGATTGCTATGCTTATTCTTTCATCTTCTCTCCTGTCTCTCTCCCTTTCTTCATTTAGTTAGAGTTGTTTTGAGCAAAAAATATTTTTGGGTGAGACCATCAAACCCTTTGTCCACTTTCCATGAACTATTATTTTTTTCCCTAAAATAAAGGTATAACCTGTCACCACAACTTCTGTCCCCTTTATTCTGAGGTCCCCAACCACATATAAACATGTGCGCAATTCTTACCCTTTGCCTTGCCTTGACTGATCTCTGGTCCAGTTAATTTTCTTCCCATCCTTCCCATAGGTATCTGTCTCTTAGAAATTTTATTTTTAAATATGCTAAGCTGGACCTCATAATCTGTCCCAATCTTATTACAGAAAAAATCTTATATCTATTCTATTTACCAACTGAACTTCTAACTGATGAATTTAATATTTCTTGCTTTAAAGCCCCTGAGTATGAAAAGGTTAGTTAGAAGCGAGGTGGGTATTTTATCTACTCTGATGTTGCTTTGGGAATCCCTTCATGGCCACGTGGCTCCCTTAACCCAAATTTATTCTCTGGCCTCTACAACATTACTAATGGTGGAAGGAAGAAACTAAATTTACTCCTTTACTAATATTGGTAGGGAAAATTTCATTCTGATTGGAACAAGAAATGTTGTCTTGTACCACCTGTCAAAAACATAACAGGGATAAAGCTATAAATGTGGGCCAAATGTATTTGCTTCATTGGCAAATAAGATTTAATTCAGCTCTTATTCTTCTCATTTTTTAAAACTTTTTATTTATAATTTTACCTTATTTTATTATTTTACTCCAAGTACAGCATTATATGAGTTTCAAGTGTACAATATACTGATTCAAAAATTCCATATATTACTCAGTGCTCATTAAGATAAGTGTACTTTCAATTTCCTTCACCTATTTCACCCATCACCCATCCACCTACCCTCTGGTAACCATCAGTTTGTTCTCTATAGTTAAGAGTCTGTTATTTTGGTTTGTCTGCCTTCTTTCTTTTCCTTTGTTCATTGTTTTGTTTCTTAAATTCTACATATGAGTAAAATCACATGATATTTTTCTTTCTCTGACTGACTTATTTTGCTTAGCATTGTACTCTCTAGTTCCAACCATGCTGTTGCAAATGGCAAGATTTCATTTCTTTTTACAGCTGAAGAATATTCCATTGTGTGTATATATATATATATATATATATATATATATATATAATATATCCTCTTTGTTGATTCATCAATCAATGGATATGGGCTGTTTCCGTGTTTGGCTATTGAAAGTAGTACCACAATAAATACAGGGTGCAGGGCGCCTGGGTGGCTCAGTGGGTTAAGCCTCTGCCTTCGGCTCAGGTCATAATTCAGGGTTCTGGGATCAAGCCCCATATCAGGCTCGCTGCTCAGCAGGGAGCTTGCTTCTCCTTCTCTCTCTGCCTACTTGTGCTTTCTGTCAAATAAATAAATAAAATCTTTAATACATACATACATACATATGTACATACATACATACATACATACATATAGGGTGCACATATCCCTTCAAATTAGTGCTTTTGTATTCTTTGGGTAAACACCCCATAATGCTATTATTGGGTCAAAGGATAGTACTGTTTTTAAATTTTCAAGGAACCTCCATAATATTTTTCACTGTAGCTACGAGGGTTCTTTTTTTCTCTATATCTTTTCCAATACTTGTTGTTTTGGGGATTTTTTATTTTAGTCATTCTGATTGGTATGCAGTATTTTTTATTTGGATTCCTGTGATGATGAGTGATGATGAGTACTTTTTCATGTATCTCTTGGTTATCAGGATGTCTTCTTGGAGAAATGTTTGTTCATGTCTTCTGCCCATTTTTTTAAATTGGAATATTGGTTTTTTTGGTGTTGAGTTTTATAAGTTCTTTATATATTTGGATACTAACCCTTTATTAGCTATGTCCTTTGCAAATATCTTTTCTCATTCAGTATGTTGTCTTTCAGTATTTTTGGTTGTTTCCTTTGCTGTGCAGAAGCTTTTATTTTGATGTAGTTCTGATAGTTTACTTTTGCTTTTGCTTCTCTTGTCTCAGGAGACATATCTAGGAAGATGTTATTATGACTAATGTCAGAAAATTTATTGCCTGTGTTCTTTTATAGGATTTTTATGGTATTAGATATCCTTAATCCATTTTTACTTTATTTTTATGCATGATAAAAGAAAGTGGTCCAGTTTCATTCATTGCATGGTTCTGCCCAGTTTTCCCAACACCTTTTATTGAAGATACTACCTTTGCATATTCTTCTTTTCTTTGTTGAAGATTAGTTAACTGTGTCATTGTGCATTTATTTTGGGGACTTCTATTCTGTTTTGCTGATATATGTGTCTGTTTTGTGACCATATTATACTGTTTTGATTACTACAGCTTTGTACTTGAACTTGAATTCTGGAATTGTGACACCTTCAGTTTTACTCTTTTACTTTTCTTTTTCAAGCTTGTCTTAGCCATTTGAGGTCTTTTGTGGTTCCACACACATTTAGGATTATTTATCCTAATTCTGTGAAAAATGATTTTGGTACTTTGATAAGGACTGTATTGTATCTATAGATTGATCTGGGTAGTGTCAACATTTTAACAATATTTCTTCTTCTGATCGATGAGTATGTTTTTTTTTTTTCATTCTTTGTGTCATCTTTTGTTTATTCCATCAATATTTTAGTTTTTAGATTATATGTCTTTCATACCTTTAGTTAACTTTATTAATACCTATTTTATTTTTTTGAGTGTAATTGTAAATTGGACTTTTTAAAAATTTATCTTTCTGCTACTTCCTTTTTGGTGTATAGAAATTCAATAGATTTCTGTACATTGATTTTTTATCCTGTGACCTTAATGAATTCATTTATCGGTTCTGTAGTTTTTTGGTGGCGTCTTTAGGGTTTTCCCTATATATTATCATGTTATCTACAAATATGGCAGATTTTACTTCATTTTACTGATTTATATTCCTTTTATTCCTTTATCTAATCTGGCTCCTGTGGCTAGGACATTTAGTACTACATTGATTAAAAGATAGAGAGACTGCACATCCTTGTCTTCTTCCTGACCTTACAGTGAAAGCTTCCAGTTTTTTTCTCCATTGAGGAAGATGTTTGCTGTGGGTTTTTCATAAAAGGGCTTCATTATTTTGAGTTATGTTTCTTCTAAAGGAAACAGAATTGAGGGTTTTTATCATAGTGGATGTTGTAGTTTGTCAAATTCTTTTCCTGCAGCTATCAAAATGGTCATATGATTTTTATTCTTTGTCTTAGTGATATGCTATATCACATTGATTGATTTGTGATTATTGAACCACTCTTGCATTCTGGGAATATCTTATTTGATCATGGTGAAAGATTTCTTAAAATATATTGTTGGATTCAGTTTGACAATATTATGTTAAGAATTTTTACATCAATGTTCATCAGAAATATTAGACTGTAGTTCCTTTTTTCCTTTTGTTTGTTTGTTTGTTTGTTTGATGTCTTTATCATGTTTTAGTATGAGGGTAATGCTGGCCTAGGATGAATTTGGGTTTTCCTTCCTCTTTTATTTTCTGGGAAAGTGTGAGATGAATAGATATTAACCTTCCTCAACTATTTGGTAGAATTCACTTTCAAGCCATCTGGTCTTAGACTTTCATTTTTTGGGAGTTTTTGATTACTGATTCAATTTCATTGCTAGTTATCAGTCTGTTTGAATTTTCTGTTTCTTTCTGATTCATTTTTGGGAAGTATGTTCCTAGGAATTTATCCATTTCTTCTGGTTTGTCCAATTTTTGCATATGACATATGATTTTTCATAATACTCTCTTAAATTTGTTTATATTTCTGTGCTATTGTTATTTTCTTCTTTCTTTTTTGATTTTGTGTTCTTTCTCTCTCCCTCTTTTTTTTTTCTTTTTATGAGTCTGGCTAGATGTTTATCAATTTTGTTAATCTTTTCAAAGAACCAGGTCCTGGTTTCATCAGTCTGTTCTACATATTTTTAGTTTCTATATCATTTATTTATTTGTGCTGTAATTTTTTTTTTTTTTAAATTTCCCTCTTTCTGCCAGACTGGGCTTTTGTTTGATTTTTTCTTTCTAGCTCTTTTAGGTATAAAGTTTAGTTATTTATTTGAGGTTTTTCTTGCTTCTTGAGATGGGCATGTACTGTTATAAACTTGCCTCTTGTAACCTCTTTTGCTGTATCCAAAGATTTTTGGACTGTTGTGCTTCCATTTTCCTTTGTCTTCATGTAAGTTTTGATTTCTTGGTTGACCCATTCATTGTTTAGTAACATGTTATTTAACAATTTTAATTACTTTATGTCTGGTTGTAGATAAAATTGGGTTATTTTGTTGAATATCCTTATGATTATTACTTTAAATTCTCCATCGTTTGTTATTTATATCTATTTCACTTAGTTTTTTTGCAGTGGTTTTGTCCTGACCTTTCATTTGAGACATATTCTTCTGTCTCCTCATTTTATTTATCTCTCTGAGTCTGTTTCTGTGTGTTAGGAAAGTCAACTTTATCTCCTGTTCTTAAAAGTAATGCCCTTATGAAGAAGAGGACCTATAGTATCCTGTAGTGCAGTGTCCCCTATTTACCTGAAACTGGTGTTTCAAGTATGTCTCCTATGTGTGTTGCATATAGCCCCCTGTTTTATCTTGGCTGCTTTTTCCTTCAGCCCATTCATCTACAGTGACTCTCTTTGCCTATTGTGGGCAGGGTTTGTCCTTGTGTTTTTAGTAGACCACTCTGAAGAAATGTTAGGCTTGAATTAGGCAGACTTGGCTTTTGTCAGAGATGCAGTACAGGGTGATTTCCTTATGTTGTCTCCTGAGAAGTCTTCATTGGTGTATGGGACAAATAATCACCAACTGACTGTCTGTAGCTTGCTGTTGGGGCTTCAGTCTGACTGGTGTGTGGTCTTCCCCTCTCCCCAGGACAGGAGTCACTTTGGAGTGGTGTTGTCCCCTATCAGGTTCCTTGCATACTTCTAGGCTTGTGGCCCTGGTTTGAATGACCTATTGCCAAGAACATTTTGGAAGGGGTATGGTGCACAGTGCCTAAAATATTTGCATACTGGTGAGAAGTAACATGTGATCATTGCAGGGACCAGCCTGCCAGGGCCAGTCACACAGTTTTAACAAGGTGTGTGCCGGTCTGCTGCAAAAGGAGACCTCCTGCTGCTGCTCCCAGGATGAGGGCCAGCTAGGGCTAATCTGCAAAATGTTTGCAGAGGGGTGTTCAGTTTTAAGAATGTGCAGGCTGGACTTCCACTGTATGTCATTGTCATATAGTATGTATAAGCTTGTGTATGGCCTAATGACTTGACTTGCATATATCATGAAATGATTACCACAATAAATCTAGTTAACATCCACCATGTCATGCAGATAATGTGATGAAACCTCCTAGATTCTACTCTCTTTACAGCTTTCAAATATACCATATAACAATATTAGCTATAGACCTTCTGTTTTACATTGCATCCCTAGTACTTATTGATATTATTACAAGAAATTTGTATCTGTTAACCACCTTCCTCTAATTATCCCCTCTCCCCTTTGCCTCTTATAACCACAAAGCTGATTTTTTTTTGTAAAAATGTTTTTGTTGGTTTGTTTTAGATTCCACATAAAAGTGAGATTATATAGTATTTGCCTTTTTTTTTTCTTTAGTATTTGCCTTTTTAAATCTGATTTATTTCATTTAGCATAATGCCTTCAAGGCCCAACCATGCTATCCCAAATGGCAGGATTTCCTTCTTTTTATTCCCGGCTGAATGATATTCCCCTGTTCATATATACTACAACTTCTTTACCCATTCATCCATTGATGGATGCTTATGTTGTTTTCCATGACTTGGCTCTTGTAAATAATGCTGCAATAAACATGGGAGTATGCATATCTCTTCAACATAGGCTTTTCATTTCCTTTGGATATATTTCCAGAAGTAGAATTGCTGAATCCTAGGTGGTTCTACAAAGGCAAAAACTCTCTGCCTTCTATATCATTGCGTAATCAGTGATTATCATAGTGAATGTAGGTGGTCAGCATAGATTTATTAAAGGACAAATCTCCATAAATTACATTATTTGTATTCCATGCCTGGCTCAGTTAATGTATGGATTTTCAGTTGCTGTGTAACAAAAGAGCTCAAAACTTAGTTGCTATACACAATAAAAATTTATTATTTCTTATTATTACTCTGTTGGTTGAGTGGTTTCCTTGCTGATTTCACCAGAGTTAACATATACATGTGTATTAAGCTGGAGGATTTGCTGGACTAGAAAATCCAATATGGCCTTGTTTGCATGTCTATGTATGCTTCTATGTATTCTCTGTCAGATAATGGTTACTTAATTTAAATAGTACTCCAGGCATGGTTTATTTGTCTCTGACTTTTCAATTATATATCTTTATTCTTAAGTAAATGCACTTTGTACTCCAAAGATCAAAATTATGGTTTTTATTTTATGTATGATCTGAGTGACCTTGCTTTATGAAGATGTTTTCACCCTATTATAGCACCATTATAATCTACTATAATGCTACTCATCCTGTGAGTAGCAACATTACAGTCTCTAACCTGAAAATATATTGCTCAACCAGCCTGGGCACAGTCACTTTGATTTATTTATATTAAAATTTAACCACAGTCTCATGCTTATCCTCACCTGACCCATATCATCATTCTTATGTCTTCAAGGTCTGACCAAAATCCATTTCTTTCTTTTTTATACACTCCAACATAGGCATGTGTGTATGCATACATATATTCTCTCTGTCTCACTCTCTCTCTCTACCATCCCTCCCCCCACAATAAATGGAGGAAAGAAACCCATAAAATTTAGGGCCATATTCTAGAATATTATTTCTATCTGATTTTAGCTCAGTTTCATGACTCATTAAGACCTCATTCCTTGTTTTCAATAGCAAAGTCAAATTATACTTATCTTAGCAGGTCCCATGAGATAAGCATTAGAAAAAATAAAGTTTTATAAATTGTAAAGGACTGTACAATGGTCAATTTAAATTCTATGGACATATTTATGTGACATATATAATGTGTACTCATATTCATATTTTTAAATTTATTGTCTTTCCATTTAAGAATAAGTGATTATACAACATACCCAGTTCTTTTACTTAAAAAGTTAGGCTGAGATACATTGCAATTTATTATTGTTTTTCCAGTTAAATTTAACTTTGCTATAGTTGACTAGAAAATTAGTAATTATAGAAGACAATTGACATAATGTAAATCATTATGACAGGTATTTTTTTTTTAATATGAGTTTTTTTCCTTCATTCTTTTATTAAAACAAGACAATTCTCAAAATTTGTCTATAACATGTTTAGTAATACATATTTAGACAGAAATTCATTTTTCTCATGTGGCTTAGTGAAATTTTATTAGTATAAAAATAGCAATTTTTAGTTTTACTGTTAACTTTATTAGAGAATGAGTGAATTATCTGAATTGTGAGAAATGTAAATCAGTCTTCAAATTACCAGAGCACATATTACAGTGAAGTGGAGGTGGAGGTGATATATTAAAATAGCATTCTTTGCCTCTTTCTTCATATATATATATATATATATATATAAGCAAGAAGAATGATATATATGTGTATATATACATATATATGAAAGCAAGAAGAATGATATATAATATATATATACATATCATAGGTATATATATATCATATGTATATATATATGTGTGTATATATATATTCAAAAGCCCTCTAGTATGAGGTCGGAACCATCAATAAGTGTTGTTACTATGCAGATGAAACTTTTTCTCAGTGTCTCTCTTCTACCTAATCATCACCCCATCATTCAACATTCTCATTTCCACAATTTTATCTAATTAAACACATGTAAGTACCAATTTTTTTGATTCTCAATTAGTCCCAAACTTAGAGTGCTTGTGCACATGCATGCTCATGCATACATGCATATATGGTGGTCAGTTAGAGGAAGTGGCATGGTTGATAAATTTAAAATGCAAATTTTGTATTATTCTAGCTGTTAATTCCTTTTAAATGTCCAACCACAAAGAGAGACAAAAGTTTTTCCCTCAGATTAATGGTCTTATAGATTTAGAAAGTTCATGTTTTGGGACACAGTTGATTAAGTGTCTGCCTTTGGCTTAGAATCCTAGGGCTCTGGGGTCAGACTAGAGCTTCCTGTTCAACGGAGCTTATTTCTCTCCCTCTTCCTCTGCCTCTCCCAACTCTTGTGCCCAATTTGTGTGCTCGCTATCTCTCCTTCTCTCTCTTACTTTTTCTCTCTCTCTCTCTCAAATAAAAAAATACAATCTTAAAACAAAAAAAAGAACATTGATGTTTTGTAATGCATTCAGGAATTTTCTGGAGAAAAATTTGTCTTTCTTTTCTTTCTTAGCTATTATTGCTTTTATAAGACACTAGTATAATAGTTTACATGCCCTAATTTTCTATCTCTTAAAATGGAAAACTTATGCTCTGCTTTTTTTAGTGAATTTCACTTCTGTTAATGTTTATTTTATCACATCAGGTCACACTTAACTACTTCACAGAATACTTTTTTTATACTGAGTTCATTTGGAAGAGATGTTATAAAGTGAGAAATCTCAATTGCTTTAGAATTTATAGAGCAAGTTCTTTACATTTCATTATTAAAATGTAACTTAAATTAATGCTCTTTCAAACTGAAAACAATAATAATCACCCAACCTCACTTACACTCACAGTACATTAGCAAAAGCTGCACAGATGTTCATTCATTTAATCTTATCTTACAAATAGTCATGGAGAATATCTGTGGAATTAATAAACAATTTAAGATGCTCTTAAATAAAAACAAGAAGAGCATGTCTGTTTAAATTTAATCTTCCATTTATAAAAATATAAAACCTATGATGGAATATTATGCAACAGAAAGCTTCACATAGACATTTGAAATGGTATACATTGCAAAAATAATCAGGTCTTAGCAATACATTATGGATAAACTTTGTGACTGATCAAAATAATTACCATCAAGATGCTTCAAAATATGTAAGTATGAAATGCATGTGTGAATTCAATTATCCAATTATAGTTTTTGAAATATGCAAAAATAATGGTTGTATCCCTGTTGATGCTATAAAAACTGGGAAATATTTATAATAGCATAAACAATAAATATAGCCTTGAATTTTAATTTTTAATGTACTGCCACATTATCTTAAGGATACAATAAGCAATACAGTATGCCACTTTTTGATTTATGACAAAGATTTACTAATTTTACTACAAATATCTAACCTTCAGGGGAAAATTTTTCAGTAAGACATGTAGTTTTCAAGAGAAATATTTTACTGAGAGCACACAATTCCTAAGTGTACAGGTAGAAACATTTTCAAAATGTGAATACACCAATGCAACTATATAGTCCATAATGAAAATACAATATTATTTTGTTACATTTACTTCAAGGTATGAAATATTTCCTACGCTGTTATAAAATGGTATTCAAAATTTTTATTTTTTTCTGTCTGGCTAAAATTGACTTTTGAAAATTAACCTTATGCCTAAAAAATCGCTGGCAAGATTACTTCCTACTTCCAGGAGTTTATCTACAGATTTTATTGGATTTCCTATGTACACATTCAGACTGCATATTTTTAAAAAATTTATTTTTGGAATTACTTTCTGAGACATTTTCTCAAAATTTGAGAATATATTAATTCACTCAATTAGATTTAAGGAAATCAGAAGATCAATACTGGAGTTATAAGAAAGAACTCCAAGGGTGTAATTCTAAGATAATATCTCCTAGAAAAAAAGACTGATAATGGACAGGGAGATGAAAAAACTCAAAATTATTTTAAGAAAAAATATTTATACTTTATGAAAGATCTTCAGTTCAAATGAACAAGTATTTAGATACCATGAGTATGTATTTGTGGAGAACCTTTCAAATAAGATATGGCACACTTAACATTAGTACACTTGTTTTTGTAAAAAAATGGTTTGAAATTTTTTTAAGGACTATTGTGATGAAGTTAAAAAGTTCTACCACATGTTTACTTTTTTTGTGTACCTCCTTTTACCTCTTTCTTATTCTTTAGCCATTGCAACTTTTTCTTTTTCTTTTCTTTCATTCTTCTCATCGTCTGTCATAGTCTCTGATCCTTTGGAGAAACTATTATAAGTCTTTTTTATAGAATTCATTAAAAAAGGTCTGAGGTGTACAGTTGCAGATGGCATTAATCAGCTTCACTACACATTCTTTATTAGTTTCTCCATCTTTTTGGTTTATTTCCCCACTCTCATTCTGTTCCCAGGTCCTTGCTTCAGACTCAGCATTTTAGGTATGCAAATGAAGATACATACAAACAGGATGTATGAAATCTCATCAAATTGCTTTTCTTCATTCGTTAAAATGATTGTAATTTTTCTTTATTCTGTTTATGTAATGAATATCAGTGATGGGTTTTTTGTTGCTATATCAGGTATTCCTATATATTATTTTTTTCTCCTTTCATGGAAGATTTGATTAACTATAACTTATCATTTAATTTTTTTTATGTTCATAGGTAAAACAAGTTTTTATTATTGTGTTTAAAATTAATTTATTGAGTTATAATAGTTTTGAATCTTTTTTTGTTTGTTTTTCTATCAAATTAAAGGATTTCCAAATATGTAAAAAATAATTTAGATGTAGAAAACAAATTATTAATAGTTTTAACACATCTCTTTGAACTTTGCTAGATCAAATAGAGAAGTGTTAGATAAAGAATATAGGTAATGAACATAATAGAATATCTGATTCAGCTTTGCCAAATGTTATATCAATATAAATTATATGACAAATCTCAGAAAACTTTTTGTTTAAAAAAAGTCATCTCTGGACCCAACAAAATTAAACTCAGTAAACATGTAAATTTTTCTGTATCTCATGGTAAACAAAATTAAAGCACAAGTAAAATGGCAGCTTATTGAAAACAAAACAACTTTTGTAGCATTTATTACTGAAAACTGTGACATCTATAAATTAAAAGTTTTCACATTGTAAAGAAGAAAGAATACTCATAAAAATATATCAATAAATTCTTTAGAAAATTATAGTCTTCCAATAAATTTTAAAATGTTAAAATTCAAAAATAGCATTGTTTAAAAATTAAATTATAAAATTATATTTTCCTATTGATGAAAAAAGATTATTTACCTTTCTATGTAACCTATGATCATATACCATGAAATCAGCAATTGTAGGATACCTGTGATTATAAGCTTGCATAAATTAATAAGCTTACTCTGCCAACATAAAATAAGTGATAACGTTCATAAGCTTGTCAATAACTTAATTTTAGGAATTCATTCTACAAGCATAATAAGTGATTCATAAAATATTTTGTACTATTTGTGTAAAAGTGAAAATTTGGTAAGAGACATATGTTTAACAGATAACATTAAACTGATAAAATTAAACAATTAGAGGTCAATTAGACTATGTTTTTTATGAGTTTCTGATGATGTGAAGAAGTGGTTTTTAGAAATAGAAATTGAAAGAGATAAAAGAAAGGAAAGATAATTTTTTTTCCAGTTTAATGAGACTATTTAGGCTAAAGAGACTGCAGTCCTACACATTTAAATGTAATCAATGTATAATTATTAGGACTAGCATAGTAAGCTTAATTTTATTATGCTCTTTTATAATTTTCTTAAATGAATATATATAACATTCTACCCCCAAAAAAGTTATTCTTAAAAATGAAATACAACAAAAGAGGTTTCCCTTATTATATTTTATTTTCTTTGATTTCTGGACTATTTTATAATTTATGGCTTTTATTTTATCTCTCTATATCCACTATAATGCAGTAAATATTTTGTAAAAAAAAAAATAAAAAACCTTCATTTATCAAGCATAAATATCTCTTGGAATAATCAAGCTGAGGTGTCCTCTTTCTAGAAAATGTATATAGAGAAAGAAAATTTAAATATCCATAAATATACATTGATGGAAACTTTGCTTTGACTGAAAGCAGAGCATGAATTTCAGAAGCCTCTTACATAAATAAAGCCTTACTATTCAAGTTATTTCATTTCTTTTTTTCATTTTCCTTCAATCATATAAACAAAATATTTTGTCAAATGTCATTTCTGCCAGCTTACACTAATCAAATGAATAATTGATCCTTATGTTACACCACAGGGAGTTTCTTTCTTGGCTTGTGGTTTTTTTTTTACAATATAATTGAGGATTTTGTGAGGCAATTGAATCCACTATTTGCTGCCTTGTCTATCATGTTAGCTATTTTACATAAATTTATTTACTGGGGAGTTGTAAATGGCAACCTACTGTCTTCATGAAGGAAAAAAAAAATAGCTTTTTTACATTCACAGCAGAGAGCAGAAATCAGAACATGGATGAATAAAGAAAGGAGGATGCTTTAAAAGTAATATATTAGAAAAGATACCTGTTTTAAAATTTCAGCTTCTGACTTCTTTCTAGTGGAGAACTATTGTCTTCTTTATTTACCATAATCACCTGCATTAACATCTCAGAGTTTTTGCCTAGATTCATATTTTAAAAAGATAGATGTGTGGTAGTAACAGTAGTAACTTTGATGCAGGCAGGCTGGGTCTGAGGACCAAGAGATGGTTCCCACAAGACCAGCCAAGAGGATCCTTGGCATTATGCAGAATAGAAATCAAATGTGAGCCAGCAAAGGTGTATGCAAAGTTCGTTAAATAGCTCAAGTGACAGGTAAAGAATAGTAGATAGAATGTCTTGGAGATTCTGAAAGGAAAGAATGAGTCTCTGTTGCTTGGGGTTAGAGGTTTTTATTAAAAAGGGGTTCAGAGATGTTTCCTTCAGGAATTTGGGGTAGGCTCTGAGTAAAGGCAAATGTCAAGTGAACAGTAGGTATTATTCCATGACTATTGATTAGTGTTGAGGTAGTGTCAACTAAAGTTTGTATGAAGCTAATATCCTGGAGCATGTTTAGGATCCAGCTTTTCTTAGATATTATCAGGTATTTGGGGCCTAGGATTCAACTCAGAGTAGTTGGTTTCCTGTTTCCCCTTGAAGTGGGAACATAGCTTCTTTGGCTCATTCAGAGACACTATATAAAACATGGGTAAATATATAGAACATGAACAGAAAGACAGCAGAGATGGTGATTGTAAAGTTTCCCAGGTGAGGTAAACACAACACCAGGCAAGGTGGGCACAAGGCAAGATTTATTAAAGCCATCTCTGGTGAAGTTTCAGGGCTCTGGAGAAGGGGAGCCAGGAAAGTTGTACCAGAAGGAGGTGGGTACCCTTGGGTGAGGTTCCTTGACTCTGGAAAGGGGAGTGGGGGAAGTCGCAGTGGGTGGGAGTTGACGGGGGTCTTTTATTGGGCCAAGGCAGGGCATGGGCTCACATCCATATTTGGTGATTGGAAGGTATGGGTTGAGGACTACTGATACTTCTTTTTCCTGCATAGGTATGGGGTTACCTATGGAGATCTGACCTGGGCGTAAACTCTTTTGGTGGGAGAGTCTAGGGTTAAGGAAGGGGGTGGGGAGGGGTTTGGAAGATGGTGGCCCCGGCAGTCATTTCTATTGTTCCTCCTGCATTCCCGGAACCGCCAACCCAACAGTGATGTTCTAAAATGGAGTCCTTTGAGCTTTCCTACCTCAAATTGAGCTCAGAGTGCCTTAGATACTCCCAGAAGCATTTGAGAACTGCAAAAAATACTGGTTGGATAGTGGGAAAATTGTTCAAGGGAAGGAATCTTCTGAGTATATTCTCTCAGTAATTTTAGCATAAATCTATGGATATAATTATAAACATCATTGCTATTTTTGTATTTGTCTTTCCATATATAGAAGCCTGTTTTCTCTTGTCCATAAATCAGATTATATTTATTTCTCTTGTTATTACTCCTTGCTAGCTTTCCTTAAAATTATCTAACCAAAGGAAACATTTAAGATGACATTATATACCCATAAGAAGAGCTTGTGAAATGAAGCAACATTAGGTTATCTTTCTTAGTGAAAACAAGTCTTATATAAATTACTTTGTGAAAAAATATATATATTTCAAAGTATAATTCCATTTTTAAAATATTCAAGAACAAATTTAAAAAATATATCAGGAGGAATATTGGGTGGCTCAGTCGGTTAAGCATATGTCTCTTGGTTTGGGCTCAGGTCATGATCTAATGGTTTGTGAGATCCAGCCCTGTGCTGGGCTCCATGCTCAGCAGAAGTCTGCTTGGATGTTCTCTCCCTCTGTCCCTTCCCCTATACACACTCTCTCTCTCTCTCTCTCAAATAAATAAGTAAACCAGGAAACTGCCACACTCTATTTCAAATTACCTGTAACCTTGGACATTCTCACCAACCATGTATGAGAGTTTCAGTTTCTCTACTGCCTTTTTAACATTCGTATAATCAGTTTTACTATTTTTTATTTTTAAATTATTCTAATCAGTAGACAGTGTATCTCACTTTTATTTCAATTTGCATTTCCCCAATAATTGATGATGTTGAGTGTATTTTCATATGTTTACTTGACACCCATAAGGTGTATGCTTTATCTCAAAATGTCTCTTCATTTTTTTGTAATTTATCAGTTTATATCATCTTATTTTTCATTTTAACAGTTATTTATATACTCTGGACTTATATCTTTTGTCATAAATGTGATTTATATATATTTTCTCTCATTTTTCACCTTATCTATTCATTCTCTTAACAGTGTAGCAATGCATAAGTTTTTTCTTAATTTTGATAAGGTTTAAATTATCTTTTTTTGCTTTTGTGTATCATGGTTTTGGTGACATAATCTTTGCTGAATCTAAAGGTATTCATATTTTCTTTTATGTTCCATTCTAGAAGTTGTATTAACTTCTGAATCAATGTCCAAGTTTTGCCATTAGAGATTCAATTGTTTCTATACCTTTTTTTGAAAAGAATACACTTTCCTTATTGAATCTAGCCAACTTCGTAACTTCATTATAAATCAGGTGACTATATTTGTAGGGGCTTACTTTTGGCCTCTAATCAGATTCATTTATCTAAATCTCAGTAGTTTCACTCAGAGGTGGATTGTTTCACTTTTTAAAAAATGTTGATAGTTACATTAGCTATGTTAAGAGATAAACTGAGGCATATTAACAATTTTAAGAGCTTATTTGAACAAAAATGAATTGGAATCAGGTAGTACCAAACCAGAAGTAGTTAGGAGTGGTCCACTGCAAGGGGTGGAGAAAGACTTTTGTGGAGAAGAGGCAAAAACAAAGCAAGGAAATCATCTAATTGTCTGTGGCTTAAAGCCTAGTTAGCTGTGATTGATTGTCCTTAGCTTTCAATTCATATCCCAGAGGCACTTACATGCTTGGATTTTGATTTGCTTGCATAGGCTGCTATAGCACGAGAGCCACCTCAGTCTAATGGCTTCCATGTTTAATTAATTTAGCACCTACCTCAAGATCAAAGGAATTAATACATGCAAAAATTTCTGATCAGGGTAGCATGTAATGAATGCACTTTATGTGTTAGTTTGTCTATCATAATATCTGACCTCAAATCAGCAGCCTGTTTCTCCATCTCTCCTTTATGCTCTGGAATTCCCATAGGACTATTTATTAGACAATTAAGGGACAAGTATATAAGTAATCACATATGAAAAAAAATTATTAGGAAAATAAATTACTAACATTTGTTTTTAATTGGAAATTTGTAAGCAGAGGCTCCCTGTACTATTTCTCAGAAAACAAGAGTTTCTCAGCGTACAGTTTAGGAAATGCTCTTCTAGCTGTTATGGTACATAAAATAATCAGCTTAAAAAGTTTGCTATATATAGGGACGGCTGGATGGCTCAGTTGGTTGGGCAGCTGCCTTAGGCTCAGGTCATGATCCCAGTGGCCTGGGATTGAGGCTCACATTGGGCTCCTTGCTCAGCAGGGAGCCTGCTTCTCCTTCTGCCTCTGCCTGCCTCTGCCTGCTCGCTTTCTTGCTCTTCCTCTCTCTGACAAATAAATATAAATAAAGTCTTAAAAAAATTAAAAGTTTGCTATATAGAAAAAAAAAACGAGAGAGAGAGAGAGTGAAATAAAGATATAGGCCTCATTTCTTTTTTTTTTTTTTTCGTCTTTAGAAAGCGTTTCTTTGGGGACACACAGGTTTGTCATTCAGTTGCATCTGGAGAAATCCCAGTTCTAAACATAACTTGAATTTGCCTTTGAATATAAAAGGGCTGTGTAATTTACATTTTTCCATATTTCTCTGTTTCTCAGCACACAGGTTTCCATTCATCAAAGTAGGATAATTTTTCATATTGACCATAGCAAAAAACAAGTGTCGCTTCTTCCGTTGCTTCTATTATTACCTGTCTCTAATCTCTCTTCAGCACAACCCTCAAGCATTATCAGCCTTAGAAGAGAATAAATTGAAAAATCAAAGGGTGATTTTTAAATCTGTGCACAGCTGCTTTAAAATCCAAATTCCAACAAGGAGCCTCCCTGTACTTTTTTTTCTCTGTCATGAGGTTTGGCGATAAAAGCTTGCCTGTGAGGGACAAAGGGACTAATCTCTCAGTGAGAAGAGCTCTCTATTCAGATCAAACACAGACCTCTGGGTGATTGACAGGGGTTTCAACCTCCCCTCTGTTTTCAGGCATCCAGCACACCCAGATGTAGTCCCCCTGTCCCTTGTAGATTTTCTGGGCAATGCTTCCTTGACAAGGATTTTTAGGATGCATCTTTGAGTCCACAGTTTGGTATGTAATGCTTAAAGTCTTGGTAAAAAAACGATACTGCTAATAACTATTTTCCTTCATTATTCTAGAAAATTCACCTAGGAATAGTTAAAAACAAACATGCATCATCTTCCATTATTCTTGTTAAGAATTTTCTTATTTTCTTATTAAAAATTTTCACTTATGTGTATGTGAGAAAACATTTAAACCACTTAAAAACAGCATATCTGTGAATACTGTATTCTAATATTCATGGTTCTGTTACGACAAATATCAGTGAGAGAATGCTCTAGAATATGGAATTAGTAACTCAGGTTTGAAAGTATTTATATAGTCTCTTAAAAGGTGTATTGACCTTTATTTATTGTGATATAGTAAAGCACCTTAAGTTGTACCCAGTATAAATGAACCAGATGCCACTTAGAAACAGAGAACTTGTGAAAGGAAGTGCACTCTGGAAGATGGGGGCGTTAAGAGCATTATTGAAGATTAAACATGTAATACAAGGTTTGTGTGGGTTTATTTGTTTTGGAAACTTTAGATTATTTTTGAAGGAAAACACCACAAGCAAGTGTTGTGCCCAAATTTCGAGACCCCCCAAAGATGACCACCAGAGTCCAGAGTCAAAGCCAAACAGCAAGGGTCGTTTATTACGAGTTTGAACCCAGACCTCTGCGCACTCGTTGCCAGTGACGCTAAGAGGTCCCGAGATCAGGATCACAACACTTTTTATACACTATTTTTGGGGAGGCAGGAACTTAGCATACATCATAGGATCTTGTAACAAATCGCCACATACCGTGGGAAAATCAAGTAGGAACTCTATAATATGACTGGCGCGCTACAGAGCGGGAAAAGCCTGGGAACGGATTATTGGTTAGGGCAAAGGGCTCTTCAAACAAAGGGTCATTCTTCAAACTGCTGAGCTGGCGCCGCTAGGGTATGTGTCACCTCAGGATTGACTGGAGTCTTCCTGTCAAGCCGCAGGCACCAGATGGTTGTTATCTCTTGGCCCAGAGCTGGATGGGGGGTCAGGGAGCAGTCAGTCTGTTACATCCAATTCTGGGTGGGGGTTTCTCTGGCGTCAGATGGCTGTTATCTCTTGGCCCAGAGCCGGGGGAGGGGTCTGGGGGCAGCCATTCTGTAAGGTTCAATTCTGGGAGGGGGATGTGTGGTTACAGAGTGTCTACAGAAAGTCTGCTGGTATTTTGCCATCTCCTCATGGGTTAGCAAGCGAAGGTACAGAAGAAGAAATAGCGGTAATGGTTATAATTTAGGCATCTCAGCAAGAATGAATAAATAGCTCAAAGCAATTTTTAAAGACCTCTTTATTGAGGTATAATTAACATACAAAAAGCTGTACATATTTAATAAATACAACTTAGTGAGGTCAGAGCAAGTTACACATCTGCAGGACCATCACCACAATCTATGCCATAAATGTATCCATCAACTCCTAAAGTTTTCTCCCACCCTCCAAGCAATTTTTAGACACACACTGTGTATTTTATATATTCTCTTTTCTTGCATATGGACATGTATGCACACAGTGCACAACCATTACGTGGATCTATAATGTAATTTATCTTCCTGATGTACCTAAGATATTGATAACTGCAACTAATAATAAAACCAAGGGACAAAAGTCAAGATGAATGCTTTCAAAAGGTGCCTTAATGGGTTAATATATCAATATTCACTTTTATTAATTATATGTGTTTCATAAACTCTGACTGTGATGATGACACAAACAGAAGGTTAACATTGTTTTTTGTGAAAACAAAAGCAAAAGCATCTATTTATATTATGTTGTGTGTTAAATTGTGTCCTTTAAAATGATATATTGAAGAACTAATCCCTGAACTTATGAAAATGACTTTACTTGGAAACAGGGCATTTGCAGAAGTAATCAAACAAAGAGGAGACCATGCTGGATTAGTGTGGGTCATAAGTCCAATCACACATATGAAAACAAACAGAGATTGGAGTGATATGTCTTCCCAGTAATGTCAACTGTTTCCAGCAACTACTAGAAGCTAGGAGAAACCCATGCAACAGATTCTCGGAGCAAACACCTTGATTTCAATTTTCTGGTCCCCGGAACTGTGAAAGAATAGATTTCCATTATGTTAAACTACCTAGTTTTAGAATATTGTTACAGATACCCTTGGAAACTAATATGCTGCTTTTTAACTGATATATTATAGAAGCAGAATCTATATGACATAATTAAAAAATTTTAAAAAACTGAAATTACAAAGTCCAGAAGGAACTGTAACTTTTACCTGTCCAGAATGTCTTTCATTAAAACTTTCTTTAGCTTTATATACTTTATATGTTTACCACATTTTAGTACTTAAGTTTATTAAAAATTCCTTTGTACTTTATTGATTTTTATATCACAATAAAATGGCTTTCCCATTATTAAATATAATTAACTTAAATACTTTTACTTTTTCATTTTTATATTTAAATATTATAGCTCTTCTGTTCCTCCCCTCCCTTCCTCCTTTTCTTCTTTCCTCCCTTCCTTCCTGTAGTGTAATAAGCTGAGCTTTATGCTTCAAACAACCAAGTCTCAACTGAACAAAAAGTCTCTATTACCTATAGTATTTCATCTTTTCTCAAATAACTTGAACTGTGACCTTTATTACATATTACATTGTATATGACAATGACTTCCTTTTGTGCTTTCTACTCTGTTTCATTGATGTTCCTCTTAATTACTGAAAGACTGTCAGCTGTTGACAGTCTTTTTGGTTCAGATTCTCTCTAAGAAGTGTAATATTTCAAATAAAACTTAGAATTACTTTTTAAAAAGCCATTGTCATTTAACTTTAATAATATATTTAGCTTATATAATCAGGAAACTAAAAATAACAATAGCAGTTATTAGAAGATATTTCAGTATATGTGTTCTAAAATATGTGTGATCTATATATCTTGTTCTAAGCAAGAAAAATTTAATATAGCATATTATTCCTACCTATATAATTTTATTCCAATCTTGATCTTTAGTTAACTGAATCCATATGATATATGCTATTTTTCTTTATGGGTACATCATCCATCTGTACCTACTTCAATCATATCAACAGAGTCTTGCAACTGTATATACAAATGAGCTATGATAATTAACAAATATGTTTTTCCCTCAAAACTATCTATCTACATAATTGCCATCATAAATTTTATAAAAATTAAAATAGTTTACTGATTTTAATTGCTTTTCTAATTTAGTTAAGTTATACTCTGTCTTTCCAATTTTATCTCTTTATTGTTCTTCATTTTGTTTCTTTTTCTTAGAACAGTGCAACAATAAATATGAATTTATTTAAGTACTTTGTAATTGATAAGCTTACAAAGTAGGATAGTTGAATGATCTCTCTTTTTGAAATATATTTCAATTTTTAAGATATTGCAATGTAACTATACTTCACTTTTGATTATTCTTTAAATCAAGCATCTATCAAATTTTCAAATTTTTTATTTTTTTAAAATTTGACAGGGATCACAGGTAGGCAGAGAGACAGGCAGAGAGAGAGGAGGAAGCAAGGTCTCCGCGGAGCAGAGAGCTCAATGCAGGGCTCGATCCCAGGACCCTGGGATCATGACCTGAGCCAAAGGCAGAGGCCTAACCCATTGAGCCACCCCGGTGCCCCAATTTTTATCAATTTTTAAATATTTTCCTTTTTGTAATATCAATTCATGTCTGCTATTTATTATATTAATTAATAATTTCTCTTATTAATTTCTAATAAGAACTTTGGATAGAAATTTTATTTGTTGCAATAATATTTTTATTCTGTTATTGTTTATTGATAGTATTTATATCTATTCTCATCAAATATCTATTTTTAATAGTTTCTTGATTTTTATTCTTAAAAATGAATTTCTATACTCAAATAATTCATATAGTGTCTTAGATTTTCTTGTGAGATTTTCATGTTTTTAAAAAATACACTTAAATTTTTTCTTCATATGGATTTTAGTTTTAATGATGAAGTCTGGAAATTCATTTTTCTCTCTCTCTGTTGAATACAATGTGTCTGCTACCATTTATGAATCTAAGATTTTTCCATTTTCAACTCCCAAACTTTTGAAAAACCTATAGCCTATTTGGCCCAGGTTTTATACAGTCCTGAATTAGTGCCCTGGATTCATCCTCAAAGAACAAGGGAATAAAAACGGGGAAAGGCTGGAAACACTCCAGCCTTCCTGCAATCAGATGTGGAGTTGTCTATTCCTTTCCATTCAGTCAAGTGAATGGACCCCCCATACCCACAAACAGAAATCATACACATGTATCTTCTTATGAATACTTCATTCCACCTTTCTTCATTATCCTTCTTACTTCACTTTTGCTTGCTAAAATCATCTCCCAAATAACGTACTAACACTCAAATCTTTCTCTCAGGTTTATATACAAGTGAATAAAACTAGAACAATTTTAAGATCATTTTATTTAATTCCATGAAAAACTCAAGATTCTGTTGGGATTCTACCAAATACTTATATTAATTGAGAACTTGTATTTTTAGGATGATATCCAAGGATTTTCTGTAAATAACTTTGCATTTATTTTTAGATTTTTTTACATCTGTTAGTGGTTTTATAATAGTTTCACCTCAATGTCTTTTTTGAGTATTTCTTCTTGAGTTTATCTGAAGTATTTTATTGCATTTTATTGTTGCCAGTGTAATATTTTTGCTCATTTCACTGCTGATATTTAAGGTTAAAATTAGGATGAATTTTCCTCATTCTAGGAACCCTAGCTTGGGAATTTTCTAGGTTTTCATCTTTTCATTTAGCAAATCAAGGAGATTTTATATTTTCTGAAGCTGATGTAAGTCACTTTGTTTTCACCTTACATTTGCCAAATTCTCCAAGGAAATGTTAAATCATAAATGTGATATTAGGCATCCTTGTCTAGATAATTGTTTAAATCAAAGCAATTCATTGTATTACCATTTTTTTTTCCAGATATATTTCCACTTTTCACATAGGCTTTCTTTTGGGTTATTGATACCAGTCTTTATTTTACCTGCTTTCTGGTCCAGTGATAGTTAAGGGTTTATATTAGGCTGCACTGTTGAATTTTATCAAATGCTCTTGCAGCATCTACTGATAAGATGCAATTATTTTTTCCTCTCTTTTATTATTGATGTAATTAATTTACTAAGAGGCAACTGACTTATTAAGAATATTGGTATGCTTTTTCAAAGACTGCATAAAATACCAGATAGGGCCATATACCATAAAGTTTGGATACCTTTTAAAGGTTATAATTTATGTTATTTTTTTTAAAGATTTTATGTATTTATTTGACACAGAGAGAGAGATAGCAAGAGAGGGAATACAAGCAGGGGGAGAGTTGGAGAGAAAGAAACAGGCTTCCTGATGAGCAGGGAGCCCTACCCAGGGCTTAATCCCAGGACTCTGGGATAGGACCTGAGCTGAAGGCAGATACTTAATGACTGAGCCACCCTGGCACCTCTGTAGTTTATATTCTAAACTAGAAAACTATATAGGGAGTTATTTATCCCATGGCTAGTGTGTATGGACCTGAGAGCCAACCAATGGAAGTAGAAATGGCTCCTTTCGCCATTATATCTAATGACCGATTTCTACATTTTTTTTTTCTCCTAAATTTATAGACTTTGTTCATCCAGATGCCTTTACACTCAGGAATTGTTTCCATTAGAAGACACAACAATGATTCCAAGAGAACTAGATATTGAGGTCATCCCCCCCAAAATATAAATTCCTCATGTCATTTAACAAATAGAGAACAATGGAGGTTACTGCATTTTCTGAGATAATTATTATCAAGGCAGGAGAGATTGGGCACTAAAAATGTATCTGGAATCTGAAAACCATTTGGGTAACTCTAAGTACTGTCACACGCAGTGGTAAAATTTAATAAATTAATTATAGTAGTTCATCTAAGCTACACCTTAAACACTCAGATATTTCCTATATAATAGTTTGAGTTACTCCATCAAATAAAAATCACTGATTGAAAGAGCTATTTTGGAATTTAGGGAAAATGAAATAAGCAGTAAAATACAATTATAAATAAGATTATGACAAAGTACAAAAATAAAGAATATAATAGTTATCCATATTTTTGACCTTACTGGGTCTCTGTGTATGTTTTGTATATAAAGCAATTATTTTTTTTTCCTGTTATTCCTTTTTCCAGTTATTTTATATAAAGACTGTTATTAGTGACTAATTATATAATTTATTAATTAAAATTATAATTATATAATTATATATATATATAATTATATAATCAATTATATAATTTACCCTTTAAGTTATAGAATACATAGGGGGAGATTGTAGTTAACCAGAGGTAGAATAACTCTCATATGCAGAAAGAACTATGAAGAATGATATAACTTTGTTTATTTATCTTGAGGAGAGATTGAGCAATTTTTTTTTTTTTAATCAAAAGATGCATTGTTACAGGTTTTATTGTGTTAAAATTTAAGGATAATTAGATGGGTATATTTAAATGTTGAGTAGACAACAGTTATACTGTATTGTATATAATCAGTTGACATTTGGTTTCCATTTCTACTTCATTCCAGTGAGCTTTCATGAAGAGTAGAGGTTGAATATGTAAATCAAAATGTCTCATCCTCCTTTACAACATATTTAGATGTAAATAAGTTTCCATTAAATGCATTCACTTGGCCAAATTTATGCAACAAGCTTTGCTTTGTGCTTCTTTGTCTATCTCTGTTCTTATAAAATGTTGGGGAAACTTGACTATTGGGATAACTTTTCAGTGGCAACTACCACCAGACCCAAAGATCATATCACCTAAATCAGGTGCCCAAGGCAAGAGCATCATGCATAGCCTCTTGAATTCCATGTTTATCCAACCCTTTACCTTCAATCTAAGTAGATTGCCAGAATAAAATCCCATATTCTTAAGCATGCAAAAAGTTATTTTTGTTTTTGTTTCTGTTTGATTGCTTGCTTTTGCAATGATACAGACTTACTGGAGATAGGAAAATGAAAAAAAAAAATCAATTGGGGAAAAGGAAGATTAAAAAATACAAATATTAACAAAATGTTTTAACCCATAAAGGGAAACATAGAAAAGGAATTGAATAGCCATGAAAAGAGAATCATGTACCTTATGAGGGGAAATGGTTGGAATATTGCTAATAGATATGTCTAATTAAGAGTGCTGGAGAAAGGATAGAATAGACTTTAAAAACTGGCAAACCTTGGGGCGCCTGGGTGGCTCAGTGGGTTAAGCCGCTGCCTTTGGCTCAGGTCATGATCTCGGGGTCCTGGGATCGAGTCCCGCTCAGCGGAGAGCCTGCTTCCTCCTCTCTCTCTCTCTCTCTGCCTGCCTCTCTGTCTACTTGTGATCTCTCTCTGTCAAATAAATAAATAAAATCTTTAAAAAAAAAAAACTGGCAAACCTCTTCACGGAGACAGTGGAATACTTATCCCTCATTTTTAGTCATTTATATTTTTGTCTCAAGGTTTAGTTGTTTCTGGCACTTCATCTCCCAGGTCACTTATTTGAATCTCAGTAGAGATTATTTAGACCTGTATCTTTGCTACTAAAATATTATATTTAGGAACACATTTTTTTTTAACTCTTTGAGTTTTTTAATATTGAATTTATTTAAGTAAATGCATTGGATTCCTTTGGTCTGCTCTTTTTCTCTCTAAGGTAAGTGAAAGCTAAACAAAAAGTAACAAAGTGAGATTTGAATATTAAGATTCACTTGTAGCAAGATGTTAGTCCATCTCATACTAAAAGGCAGTTTATGCATTAATATACAAACCCTTCCCTTTTTAAAAGCATTTACTTTTTTTTAAGATTTTATTTATTTATTTGATGGGGAGAGAGAGCAAGTGAGCACAAGCTAGGAGAGTAGCAGAGGGAGAGGGAGAAGCAGGTTTCCCACTGAGTAGGGAGCCTGATTCAGGACTTCATCCCAGGACTCTGGGATCATGATCTGAGCCAAAGGCAAGTGCTTAACCAACTGAGCCACCCAGGTAACCCTAGAGTATTTACTTAAAAAAAAAAAAAAAGTAATTGTAATTTTTTTCTTTGCCTCTTTAAAATCTAGATCATTTAAAATTCTCCTTCGAGTTTTATAACCCAGGTTTGCCTTTCTCAAGTCCTGAGAGCCATATTTTTGAAATATAAAAATCAAAGAAGATAATGCCCCTACTTCAAGGTCTGTATGGGAGGGTAGGATCCTAACTTCATTGATACTTTGCTACAAATAACCTCCAGTTGTGAAGATATTCCTTTGTGTTTGGGAAAGGGCAATTGACAAACACAAGTGGCTTATGATCCTCCTGCTGCAGTTATTAAAAATATTACAGCACTTTGTTTCATTAGAGTTGAACTCATCTTGTGTTCTGGATTCTCTGCCCTATTATATACTCTTAAAGTCTTCTTTGCTTCCCTTTTTGCTTTGACAGAGTTCATTTTTGAACAGATATTAATGATAATTATTAACAGATATTAATGCTGATATTAATGCTAATTGATTTATTAACATATTAATGCTATATTAATTAACATATTAACAGAGGGGTCATAGGCCTTCTATTCCTAAACAATATGGAAACGAGTAAAAAAAAAATCATTTTAGGGGTGCCTGGGTGGCTCAGTGGGTTAAGCCTCTACCTTCGGCTCAGGTCATGATCCCAGGGGCCTGGGATGGAGTCCCTCATAGGGCTCTCTGCTCAGCAGGGAGCCTG